>NC_080201.1:4253629-4556209 GCF_030028045.1 Hippopotamus amphibius kiboko | reverse complement strand
AATGGGGCAAACAGTAAGCCAATAGCACCTACCTCAAAGGTAGGACTGGTGTAGTAGTACAGAAGACAATGTGTGTAAAGTACTTACCAGAGTGTCCAGCATAAAGTAGTCAGTCAAGGTTCAGGGTTATTCTTAGTGGTATTATTACTAATAACTTTTTAAAAAAGATAACTGATCAAAGGTTGTACAATTATACAAAAAAAGGCAAATTATAGAATTACAGAGAACCCTTAAAAAATAACTGGGTCTTAATTATTTTTAATGTCCTCACAACAGCATCTCATGTAAGTTGTGTGTGTGCGTGTGTGTGTGTGTCTGTGTTTTCTCAGGAGCCTAAAGCCAGTTTTATTGCTGGACAAATATCTCATAATTTGCTCTCACACCTTTTAAGAACTGTTTGCTCCAGACGTATTCTGCCTTCTGAAGATTTTGGAAATCTAGGGCAGTGATTTTCCTTAGAGGGGAGTGAGAAGGTCACTAGAGAAGCGTGCTGTCCCGTGAAGCCTCAATATTCTGGAGCAAGCACTCCATCGGGCAAGGCTGAGAAGCTGAAAGCAATAAAATAATTGACCTGATTTTTTAAAAAAATGCAGGAGCTTTGTTCTCTGCTGGAACACAAAAACATTTGTTATCCTAAAAAGAAATGTTTCTTTGACTGGTTTTGCTGTCGGCAGAAATTTTGGCTTTTGCACCCAATACCCTTCCTAGCTACACAAATAGGAAAGACAGACAGAGCTATCCATTGTGTACTTAGAGCAAGTCTGGATGAGCAGACAGTGGTGGGGAGGTGGGGTGATGGTCACATCCAGCCATAGTGGAAGACGGACCCCTCAGCAGCACTGTGTCTCCGGAGCAGAGTCCGCCTGGGTCTGATGTGTTGGGATCACATCTTGCTCTGTTGCAGAGGGTAAAGCTGGGCCAGAGCTGGAAGCTTGTCAGTTTTGCTCCTGGCATGAGGGCTGGCATGGAATGGGCATACAGTAGGGTTGGATGGATGGATAAACAGAGGAGTTAAGTGGAGATGGAGACACTTTCTTGACCCCTGAGCTTCTGGGGACTGTGCTTGGGAGCTGTGACCAGAATCCAAAGGAAAGGACATATTTTGGTCACTTTTCTGCATTCCATGTAGGGTTTACCTGGCTAATGATAAAGATACTTATTAAGCACTGATCATCTCTCCCTTAGGGATGTGGTGCTGGGGTTGCAGAAAATAAGATTTATTTTATTCCAAATAACTTTTCACATTTTCTAAGTTTTATAGAGTGAGCATGTATTGTTCTCATATATTCATGCAAAAGTTATGACTATGTACAAAGGAACCAAATGTGCATTCTCCTCTTAACAAAGAATCACTGTTTTTATCTTGTGTCTATATCCGGATGCTTTTTGATACATTTTATATTATATGCTTGAGGGCTTGCTGCACACTCTTCTTCTTCCTGAGCAAAAACAGCTTGGAGATGAGGGCTTTTCATTTTGTCTTTTTACAGATATGGCAACAGAAGCTCAGAGAGGTTAAGCAACTTGTCTGAGGTCACACAGCAGTGAGGGGGTTGAGGGTCTGACATCTGAGTCCATGCCCTTAAACGCTCACCTGTACTGCTCCATCCTTTTAAACATAATATAGCAAAATTAATTTGCAAATCTATTTTTTTGTGATTTAAAAGGTTGATTCATTTTTTTTTTAATGGGTAAAGGTGAGGACAGCTGGCTGACAGGTGCAGAGGTACAGAGGACCTGATGATTTCTCTCACAGACCTGGCCCAGGTGCATTCAGAGTCCAGGCTCCAACAGCTCAGGGATGCTGAGGAGGTTAAAGGGCAGAGGAGCAGCACTGGGTTGTCTTGAACTTCGGTGGCCAGTCTGTCCTCTTTGTCACTTGGAACTCTTTCCAGAGGGTCAGCAATCACTTTGATATCATCAGGTTCTGTTCTCCACGAGTGAGGGTAGACTCTCCTTTCTCTGCGGTAGGAATTTAATTGCTTTCAGTTGCACCGTCTTACACTGACTGCAGGTGTCAAGAGCTTTGAAGATTAAAGTATGCAGATCAATTAATTATTTAAGGAAAAGCATTTGAACATGAGGCAGAATAAACCTAGATTAAAAAGCAGGAGGGGCAAATTGTCGAATACTGCCAGCATGTCCTTCACGCTTGAGGACAATAAATAGTAGCCGACACTTGCATGATGCTTTGTAATTTACTAACGTGCACAATGTTGTTCAGTCTTACGTGATTCCGGAGGTCTCTCACTCCACTCTCGTGGATAAGGATGCCAAGGCCCAGGGAGGTCAAGTACCTGGCCCAGGGTCACAGAGCTTCAAAAGACCAGAGCAGGAATTTGAACCCAAGTTCAAAGTTTCTATGACTTTTAGGTCCACTATTCCTCTGGGGCTGGTTCAGTACCAAGATATATGGGTCCCCACAGAAAGCACTTATTGAACCTCTGTGTGACTCTGGCTTTTCCTCTTCATGATGTATTGACTTGAGGCTGAGAAACAACCAATTGCAAAGGTATTTAGAAATAAATATACGTCCCATGGTGTCACTGGGGACACTTAAACAATCAGAAATTACACGGAAGACTCACTATTGCTTTGGGTAGAATGTGGACTCTTAGTTATGGAATCAGTTGATGGTGACAACAGTATCATGAGGCCATTGAATGGGTTCCCACAGCCTAATTTTGATCCTTGTGTATGTGGAGAAGCCAGATTTTCCATTTGAGCTCAATATCATCAAGTCCCATTGTCTCTCCAGCTCAATGTTATTAAACGCCTGGGGTTGATGTAATTTTTAGAGGGTGAGATGGCAACGGTTGGTTAATGGGGTAGAATTTGCAATTACGGTTAAGCATCAGATAATTGGACAGACCCACACAGAAACCCCAGCTCAGCCTCTTCCGAGTGGTGTCGCTCAGACAGAATGCTTCACTTCTCGAGCTAAACTTCCATCACCTTGTCATCTCAATGGGATAAGAATAGTGTCTCCATCATAGCAGCGTTGGTGGCAGGGAGGCCTGCCAGGTGCCGCCTGGATTTGTGGATTTGTAGCAAGCCATCAGTAAACGTTCACCGCTGTAATTATTGTTGCCAAGAGCAGTGGCTGTGTGCATGTGTGCGTGTGTGCGTGTGGGCACATGCATGTGTTTTAAGGACATGAGAGCAGCTAGAAATTAGGAATGGGCTCTTAGGGACCTGAGTTCTCAATTCCATGCCACTCATTGATGATTCTAAAATCTTGGGCAAGTAGTTTATCTTCTTTGGGCTTCCCCGTCTATGAGATGTACTTAACCTAGACTGTCTGTAAATTTCCCGTCTATATAAGACATTCTTAGAGTCTGTAATCCTTGTTGCAATTCATACCAATGGCAGAACCTCACTGGTGGGGAAGGAGTTGGTCACCAACCCGGATAGGCTGGGAGGGGATACAGTAGAGAGTGGTGGGGATTGAGGTGAACTGGGGAGGGTGAGTCCCATTTGAAGGGGTCACCGCGACTCAGAAACAGGTGCCTGCTGCCACGTGGGAGAGTGGGCTCCTCACTGCCAGATTTCCCTGTTTGTTCCAGATAAGCCAGAACACAGATTTTAATATAGAACTTCACAATTCTTCAATGCTGACAGCTAGTTAAAAAGAAAATGTAAATACCTGACATCCCAAACAAAACTGTCTGAATGTCAGAGTCACAAATGGCCCACGTCTGTGGCCTCTGAACCAGCCATATCTGCAGACCAGCATAATTCCCAGGCAAGATCACCCTGGGGACTGGATGATCTTTTATTCTAACATTTTCTTTTAACGCTAAGACCCATATTATAGTCTTGATAGCACCAAGAAGGAGATGGAAAAGGTCCCTGTTCTGGAAATGGTTCATCTGTTTTTAGCTCTCCGGGCTTACTGTGGTTGATTACATCATCCTGTGCGGCTGCTCTTCTGGCGAAGGGCTTCAGGGGAGCCCCCTAAATCTTCCTCAAGCCCCTCAGTTTGCACCATTAGTGCTGCAGACTGTGACCGCCTCTGCCCCACGCAGGGTCTCCCACCTCAGTCTGTTACCAGACATTTTTTCGTCATACAGATGAGTTTGAGTTCTTTGGGGTGTTTTTTTTTTTTAATTTATATAAATAAAAATATAAACTATGTAGATAAAAACATGCATTTCCTAAAACTGGCCATTTTCATCATTTTTAAGTGTCCAGTTCTACAGCATCAGGTACATTCACATTGTGCAACCATCACCACCAACCATCTGCAGACTTTTTTTCACTTGCAAAACTGGAACTCTATCCCCATGAAATGATATGTCTCTATCATGTTTGACCACTCTAAGCACCTCATATGAGTGGAATCGTAGAGCGTTTGTCTTTTGTGTCTAGCTTATTTCACTTAGCATGATGTCGTCAAGGTTCACCCATCCTGCAGCCTGTGTCAGGATTTCCTTCCTTTATAAGGCTGCAAAATATCCCATCGTATGTACGTATGTGCCACATTTTGCTCGTTCACCCATCCGTTGATGGACTCTTGGGTTGTTCTTTTGGCTGTTGTGAATAAACGCTGCTACACACAGGGATGTGTAAATATCAGTTCATGTTCAGCACTTTTGGACATATACCCGGAAGTGGAATTGCTGGATCCTGTAGTATTTAATTCTAACGTAGTAATTCTGTGTTTAATTTTTTAAGAAACCTCTATACTGTTTCCCAGAGCAGCTGCAACATTTTATATGAATTCCAACAGCGCACAAGGGTTCCAATTTCTCCACATGCTCACCAACACTTGTTATTTTCTGGTTTTTGTCTTTTAAAAAGTAGTGGCCACACTACTAGCTGTGATGGGCGGCTTTTTTTAGGGCTTAAGATAAGTGGAAGAGGATGAGAAAACGAGGGTCCTTGAGAGGAAGCAGTGTAAATGGCTCCATCACGTGCAGCAAGCGCTCCAGATAAATGCAACCAAACGTCTAGTTTCTCTATTGCATGCACATTTCAAGTGCTTGGAGGTGCGTGGAGTGGCTGGTGGCTGCCAGGTAGGACAGTGCAGATCTAGAACACTCCATCATCACAGAAGGTTCTGTTGGCTAGTACTGCTACGAAGTTCACAAAATGCGTGTACACAAATATACCTCATTTTGATGTTTGGGACTCCAGAATTGGCCCTGTTGGTGACATGAGCTAAGTCATGCAGCTTCTGGGTGGCAGAATCTGAAGGGGGCGTCCCTTAGATTCCTGGTCCAGTGTCCCATGTTCCCTTCCTCTTACCATAAGTTCACACAGAACATGGAGGGCGGGTTGGAGGGGGAGTGGGGGAAGGGGGAGTTGATTATAAAGGATGCTGGCCCTGCGGCATTTCCCAGGATTTCTTTTTCTTTTTCTTTTTAGCTCTTTATTGGAATATAATAGCTTTACACTCTTGTACCAGCTTTTGAGGTACACCAAAGTGAATCAGCTGTATTTATACAAATATCCCCATATCCCCTCCCTCCCGTGACTCCCTCTTGCTCTCCCTGTCCTGGCCCTCTAAGGCATTACCCATTATTGAGTTGATCTCCCTTTGTTATACAGCAGCTTCCCCCTAGCTATCTATTTTGCAGTTGGTAGTGTACATATGTCTGTGCTACTCTCTCACTTCATCCCAACTTCCCCTTCGCCCCCCACTCCCCCCAACCCCGTGTCCAGAAAGAGAAAAACAAACACTGTATGCCAACTCATATATACGGAATCTTAAAAAAAAAAAAAAATGATACTGATGAACCCAGTGACAGGGCGAGAATAAGGATGCAGATGCAGAGAATGGACTGGAGGACACAGGATTTCTTTTTAAAGATGAATGGGCTTTGCTTTTATTTCCTGTGTGTTCTGCTAATATTTCCTGTCTGGTGGTTTGTTAAAAGTAATGGACCAGATGCTCCAAGCATAATAACACCCTCATGGCCTGGTGGCTGACAGCCTTTGGCTTTAATCAGCTTGCTGACTGCAGCAGACTCAGGAGATTCCATGACCTCACGTCGCCAATTCTTTCTTCTCCCTCGTAATATCGTGTCAGCTGGGCACATGGACACGCAGAACAAAGACTACATTTGCCAGCCTCTCTTGCAGCTAGGTGTGGTCATATGACCAAGTTCTGGCCAATGGGGTGTCAGTGGAGGGTCACCCTAGCAGCATCTGGGGATCTATTTTAAGCGATGGCTGGCAGGCATGTGCCCTCTGTCTCTCCCTTTCTCCCTCATCCCTTTTTCCATACTGCTGTCTGCAGCTGTCGCTTTGATTCCTGAGGACAAGGTCGAAAGTTAGGAATGGAGGAGAGGGGCAGACCTGCCATGCAGCCCTGAACTGCTAACCTTTGGCCTTTTATGTGAAAGTGAACCAAGCTGCCATCTGGGTTAAGTCACTGTTATTGTGGCTGCTGTTACTTGCAGGCAAACCCAGTTCTGACTGATGAACTAGGTGATAACAGTGGCTAACTATATGTCAGGCCCATTCTGTAAACTGTTAACCCTCAGAACGGCCTTAATAAAGCAGGGATTCTCAACCGGGGATGATTTTGTCCCAGGAGGGACAGTAGGCAATGTCCAGAGAGATTTTTGACAGTCCAGACGGTGCGTGGGGGTAGGGAGCTACTGGTATCTTATGGGTCAGGGCCAGGGATGCTGCCAACATCCTACAGTGCCCAGGCTGGTCCATCCCAGGAAGATGAGCTGCTTCCCTGGGCTGTTAGTACTGAGGCTGTAACGTTGTTTTCTGTTTTGTTTTCTTCTATAAGAAAATTAAAGCCGAAGGGCATAAATCACTTCCCTGTGGTGACACGGCTTATAAGTGGCTTTTCAGGATTCAGACCCAGGCAGTCTCAGTGCAGAGGGGAGGTTGGTGTGCACCATGGGGCAAGGCATGGGATGCATTGAACCTGCCCCCCCAAACACCCTGCACGGTCCCACCTCGCCTCCAGGAGTCCAGCAGCTCCTGGCTCTGCCAGTCACCGAAAGAGTGACCTTGAGCTGGTCACCTCCCCTCTGGACACCCCAGTGTCTTCTACTGTATGGGTGGGGGGTGGTAAAGACCACGTGCTTGCTGCATGTGTTGGTGAGGCCAATGCAACACCCTTGTAGTGGCACTCTGACCAATCAGAGTGGACTTGAGCCCAATACAGCCCCTGACCAATCAGAATGGACTTGAGCATAGGTCCCAGAGGCCCCAACTGTTGCAGAGTGAGACCTTTAGTTATCAGACCACAGGGAATCTGAGGGGGCAGGGATCATGGAGGTTGGGGGGGGGGGGGCACTTGGGCACGTTGAGGAGGGGACACTGTTTGCTGATTGGCGTGGAAAGATTTCAACACTTCAACAACCTGTATGGTTATTCTGGTACCGTTGGCCACATGTCAGCAGGAATAGGAGATGTAGAAATCGCTCAGGTCTGGGAGGGAACCCGGCTTCCTTTGGAAGAATGAATTTGAAGAGCTGGTCTCCTTTAACCTCCAAGTTATTGCACCCATTTTGGGTTTAAAGAAATTAAAACACATCCACCATTCAAATGAAAGGTTAAGGGTGAGGGGTGACTTTCTGATGAGCTCTACCTAAGATCAGGAGCTTTGCTATGGTTTAATTCATTTCATTCCCACAGCTGTCCTGGGACGAAGGGGTTGTATTATTTGCTCCCATTTTTCAGATGAGGAAGCTGAGGCCCAGAGAGACTTGGTACTACTTCCAGGATTTTGTAGCTAGTAAGCAAACTCAGGAGTTCCCTTACACAACCACCCAGTTAGAAGGCAGGGGGTGGGATATGGGGGCCTGCGGCCACCTCTGATTTGTGCAGCTGGGCAACTTTTAACACAGAAAGAAACAGGGGAAGGATCTGGCCTCAAAGTGCATTGGCTTGCTGAGTTTGCTCAGTTGGCCTCAGCACCAAAGTTCACCAGGGCAGGGACGGACACCTCCCACTTCTGTTTCCTGCAACCTTCCTCACCTTGAGCCCTGGGACCCTCCTGCCCCATGTGCACTCCGGGACTGATGCCCTGTCAGCACCAGCCTGGTGTCTTCAGGCCCCTCCTCCAGGCTCCCAGGCAGGTTTCAGCCACTTCTGGATTAAGGCCGTGCTAATGAATTGATATCTCAGCCTGATTAATTGATCTCTAAACTCAGCTGGAAAAATTTCCTTCTCTCAAATGGCTGTTTTATCTTCCAGCCCCGCCACCACTTTAATTATACTGTCCTCATCAGATGCCTCAAATGAGAGGAAAAAAAATAAAAGGCAAGATGACAAGACACTGGGCTGGCAGAGTTTCCTCTCTAGGCCATTTGGAATGCAATTTCTTCTTATCACCCTCTGAATCACCAGTTTTCACCTGGAGATTAAGGGCGTCCCCTGAGACCATTTGAAATGAACAATAAGGCATGCAGAAGCTTAATCTTACAGATAGACATGAAAACCAGGTTTTATGGGACATTGCCTCCTCCAGCCTCCAATTTCCCGTCTCAAGCCATCAGTTCCCTTGGCAAAAATGGTGCCCTGGGAAAACTCACACCTCCACAAAGTGGTTAATGGTGCATGTGATGATTTCAGAACGTAACTAGATGTGAAGTTAACCTTCAGCGGAAAGACACCACTGACTTGACTTCGAACTTATGAGTTCCAGAAGCTCCCAGGGTGAATGCTTTGCTTTGCTTTTTTTTCCCTTTTCATTTCTTTTCTTTCTTTTTCTTTCCTCCCTTCCTTCCTTTTTTCCTTCCTCCTTTCTTTCCTTTCTTCCACCCTCCCTTCCTCTCCTTTCTTTCCCCTTCCTTCTTTCCCTCCCTCCCTCCTTCCTTCCTTCTTTCCTTTTTTCCTCCCTTTCTTTCTTTCAATAAAATTGAAGACTTTTATTCAAACTTTTTTGCTTTTAACATAAATTATAAATCTTAAACCTTTAATATCAACTTAAACCTTTAATATCAAAATTAGAAAAACCACAAGTTGAAACAACATATCGATACTAATATATAATTAAAGAACAGTTTCAGGAGAGAACCAACGGGCCAATGATAAAAATAGGCCAACGGGTAATAACTGCATTTTTAATACAGTGATTTTATAATTGGTGTGGTGTGACAGAACCCAGGCATCCGAATGCAGTTGCTTAGAGTTCGGAGGAATGTAATAGGGCTTGACCTTCTGAGGGTTGATACAACTTAGCCATATGAGTTCTGGAATAAGAAGCATCAGTGCTAATCAAACGTTCATCTTTAGCAGTCAGTGTTTAGCAATGTGAATGGGTTTTGATGAAAGGTGATGGACTCAGGGTGAGAAAACCTGACAGCGGCCGCAGCGCTTTTAACTCACATCTATTGAGCACCCGTAAGCCAACCACTGTGCTGACTGCTTTCCAGGCACTTTTACTTGATCCTCCCCACAACTCAATGTTAGAAATGCTATTACTGGCCCATTTTACAGGTGAGGACATTGAGGTTTGGGAGGCCGACAGCTTGCCCACCAATATGCATGTTCCTATTATGTTGCTCTGTGACCTTGGACCATTCCTTAGTGGAGCTCTTATATGGCTTTAAAAATGTAGGTGAGACTTTGACCTTGGCAGCTCCCAGGCAGGGGATAGCCTGCAGGAGAGATTTGGGTTGGCCCTCACAATGTTATGAAAACAATGTGAATGAAGTGGAATTTGGAACAGCCACTTTGGGAAACTGGCAGTATCTACTACACTGAACTCATGCCCCGCCTAGAACCCTGTAATTCCATTCTTAGATCTTTCCTGAAGGTGGGAAATACTCTTGCCGACCAGAAGCGTGTCCACAGCAGCTCCGTGTGGAGCAGCCCAAGCATAGAACCACCCAAATGCCCATCCGCGTGGATAAATAGATTACTCTGCTGTCGTACAATGGAAAACTCTACACCAAAGAAGGTGACCGACCCTTCACTGCATGTCAACGGGACCTCACAAGTACCATTGAGTGGAAGAAGCCAGTCAGGGAAGAATACACACTGAATGAGTCCCCTCACAGAAAGGACTGGAAAGGAAAACTAGTCTATCGGGTAGAAGTCAGAAGCGCGGTTACCTTTTAAGAATGAGAGGAGAATGCAGTCGCGTAGTCAGTGAGGTGGAGTGCGGGAAGAACTTTGGGATGCTGGCAGGATCCCTCGACTCCTCTGAGTGGTGGTTATGTGGGCCCGTTTACTTTGTGGCAGTTCATCAAACCCTACACTTTTTTTTCTTTAATATCCCTATTATTTTTTGGAACAGCTTTAGTTGAGCGATAACTCACATATCTAAAATCCACCCACGGAGAATGTAAAACATTCAGAGTTGTGCAACCACCACCACGTCTAATTCTGGAACGTTTTCATCTCAAAAAGAACACCGGTGCCCGCCAGCACTCACCCCCTGTGTACCCCCACTCTCTTGGCCCAGGGCCACCACTAATCTACTGTATGAGTAATACACTCTTTTGGGGGGGCTTTTTTATTGAAGTATAGTTGGTTTACAATGTTGTGATAGTTTCAGGTGTACAGAAAAGTGATTCTTTATATGTATGTATGTATTTTATAAACACACACACACATTCTTTGTCAGATTTTCTTCCATTATAGGTTAGTACAAGATATTGAGTATAGTTCCGTGTGCTGTACAGTAGGACTTTGTTAGTTATCTATTTTACATATGGTGGTGTGTACCTGTTAATCCCAGACTTCTAAATTATAGCCCCCCTTACGCTTTGGTAACCGTAAGTTTGTCCTCTATGCCTGTGAGTCTGTTTCTGTTTTGTAAATAGTTCATCTGTATCATATTTTAGATTCCACATGCAAGTGATATGATATGACATTTTTCTGTCTCTGTCTGACTGACTTCATTTAATATGATAATCTCTAAGTCCATCCATGTTGCTACAAATGGCATTATTTCCTTCTTCTTTAAGGCTGAGTAGTATTCCATTGTATATATGTACCACATCTTCTTTATCCGTTCATCTGTCAGTGGACATTTAGGTTGCTTCCATGTCTTGGCTTTTGTAAATAGTGCTGCTAGGAACACTCGGGTACATGTATATTTTCAAATTAGAGTTTTTGTCTTTTCTGGGTTATATGCCCAGGAGTGGGATTGCTGGACCATATGGTAACTCTATTTTTAGTTTTTAAAGGACCCTCCATACTGTTCTCCATACTGGCTGCACCAACTTACATTCCTGCCAACAGTGTAGGAGGGTTCCTTTTTCTCCACACTCTGTCCAGCATTTATTATTTGTAGAGTTATACACTCTTAACGTGTGTATGTATTAATAGTTATATTTAAATGAAAAAGTGGGAACGGCACTGAGCTCCTAACTCCTATGGTCTTACACTTGCTTGTCTTATACATTTACGGGATCTCTTGCCTGGGTCCCACAGGCGTTCAAATCTGTGACTTCAGGAATAGGCAATCTTGAGAGTGTTTTCCAACTGGAATATCTCTTGTTTCTCATTTCTTCTGCCTGGGAGCAGGTCTGGGTCACATCATCCTTTAATTTAGAGAACACAGTGGAGATGCGTTTGACAGCCAGATGTTGAAGTGGGTCAGGTTCCTCCTGTGCCCACGTCACAGCTCTCTCTGCACAGCAGATACCCATCTGGAAGGAGTCATCTCTCTGACTCCCTCCCTGTCCCTGGGGCCCGCTGCTCTGGGTGAGTGGGAGACGTCCCTGTCCCTTCCCTGATGTGCCAGGCCAGTAGGACTGGAGCCCAGCACCAGGCTGTTCGCAGAAAGACAAGATGGGGAGGGAGCAGAGAGTTGTACGTCTGTGCAGCTTGAGGATGTAAGAGCGGACTGGACTTGGGTCACAGTGGATGGGGGAGAAAAGTCAGAAGGAAATGTTGTCCCCTTGGCTGGTTCAAAACTGGCAATCAACCACTGAGCAACTTCCTTTGCAAGGTACTTCCTCCCAACAAACATGGAAGGTAGGAATTGCTCTCCCCATTTTTCAGATGGGGAGACTGAGGCTGAAAGATGAACCGGCCAGGGATCTAAAACACCAATGATTTGTGATTTTCCCACAGTTCTGTGCATTGGCTGGGACTCAGCTGGATGGTTCTGCTGGTCTCCCTGGAGCCCAGGCCTGCAGCCAGGAGCCCAGCTGGGAACTCGGCTGGGGCTGGAATGTCCAAGGTGGCCTCGTTTGCTGGGGCATCTCTCCACAGAGCCCCTCTTTGGGAGCTAGTCCAGCCTGGACCTCTTCAGAGCATGGCAGCCGGGCTCTGAGAGATGTTAGGGGCTATGTTTGGAGTACAGATGGGTGGGATCCCAGAAAGGAGGCAATAAGCCTGGCCTGGGGGGTAGAGTGAGGGCATTCTTGAGGACATGGGACCCCATCTTGGGTGGCTCCTTAGTGAAGTGGATGGGAGGGGGACTCTGGAGTCAGACTGCCTGGGTTCAAATCCTGACTCAGTTGCCAAGAGCTTGGACCAGTCACTTGAGCTCTCTGCCTCAATTTCCTCATCTATGAAATGGCATAACAAGCATCCTTCCTTCAGAGCCCAACAGGATATTCCTGTAAAGCACGTGGCACTGTGTCCGGCACAGAGTAAGTTCTCAAATGTTAGCGGCCGTTGCTATTATTGTGGGTGACATCATGGTGACGATGTGATACTGACAGTGCGGAGGCTTATCCAGACTAAGAGGGTTAGGAAAGGGGGTTCTACGCAGAGCGTACAGCCTCCACTCAAGCCAGGAGCTGAGAGGACCTGATGCCCATACGGAATTGAAAGGAAGTCTGTATAGCAGGCGGGCAGAGTTTGGGGGGATGGTGGTCACAGGCTGGACAGGTAGGCAGGGGGTAGACCAGAAAGCCTTTATGAGGTGAGGAAAGGGTCTGGGGATTTTACTCTAAGGGTAGCAGAGGCCCATTGGAGCCGGGGCCTGGGGGCCAGGGTAGCACTCTGTTGTGGTCCGGCTGGCTGCAGTGGGGGTGAGCGGAGGGACCAGGGATGGGGGTGAGGCAGTGAGTGTGGGAGCTCCTTCCTCATTCACGGCAGAGGGAAGGGGGCTGGGACCTGGTGCTGGCAGAGAGGGTGGTAGTTTGGGAGGTCTCGAATGCTGCAGGAGCAGGAGTTGCTGACACTTGGCATTTGACGGGTTGAGAAGGATGGAGGAGAGGGCGGCATCCTGCGTGCCTCCTGAGTCTCTGGTCTGGGGGACGGGATGGATCCTTTAAGCACACGGGTAATATAGAAGGACCAGCTTGGGCAGGGGATGAGGGTGGCTTCAGTTGTGAAGATACTGTGCTTGAGGGACCAGTGGCACTTCCATTCCCTGACAAGTGAGCTTCTAGAAGGAAGGACGTGCCATAGGTGGAGGGAAGGGATGCCCACGCTCTGGGTCAAGAGAACAGCACGTGTGGGGCTTGGAGGCCCGGGAGCAGGATCTGACCTCAGACCAGAGAGGAATTTCATGTGATAGGAGCACAGAGGGTTTAAGAGACGGGAGCAAGAGGAGGATGAGGAACGAGGCTGGAGAGCTATGCCAGGACCACGACCTGAGCCACAGATTACCTCCTGAAGGCTTGGAAGGAGGCCAGAGTGCAGAGGGACCCCACTGGTGGTGGGAGAAGTTAATGCTAATGCTTTGAACTGGGATTATCAAGCCCTGTGATAAAGCCGCTAAGTCAATAGCCGGGCGTGGGGAGCCAGGCGTCAGGTGGAGAATTCATTAAATATAGATATTTGCCCCTGAGTTAAGACGATTATGGAGCCTGGTTCCAAGGATTAGAGGCTCAAAGAGCCTGTTGACTTCTGTCACTTGGCAACAAAAGTCCTCATCAGAAAGGTGTGGAGCAGCCGGGCCCCCTTCAAACACAGATGGGACGTATGTAGCATCAACAGTATCTAGCCAGCTTAATCTGGCAGCCACCATGTGAAGATTTTACATCTGTCCTTCCTTCCATCCATCTACTCATCTTCTATCTGCCCATCCATCATTCTATCCATTTGTCCTTCCTTCCATCTATATCCTTCCATTCACCTATCCTCCCGTCAACCCATCCTTTCTCCCATCCATCCATCCATCTTTCCTTCCAACCACTTATCCTTCCATTCATCAACCCTTCCATTTTTCCTTTCATCTACCAATCTTCCACCCATCCATCCTTCCATCCAACCATCTACCCATGCTTTCATCCTTCTGTCCGTCTCTCCGTCCATCCCTTTTCATACCCACCATCCTTTTGTTTTTCTTTTATCCACCAGTCTTCCATCCATCCTCCCTTCCATCCTTTCATCCACCCATCCATCCATTCACACATTCTTCTGTCAATCTCTCTATCCATCCGTTTTCATAACCACCATATTTTTGTCTTTCTTTCATGCACCAGTCTTCCATCCATCCACCCACCCATCCATGCATGCATCCTTCCCTTTACCCATTCATCATCCTACCCATTCGTCCTCCATCTTTCCTTCCATCCACCCATCCTTCCTACCCAAATGGATGTTTATGCACCCACCCATTTTTTCATCCACCCACCAATCCTTCCAACCACCTATTTTTCCATTCATCAACCCTTCCATTTTTCTTCCATCAACCAGTTTTCCACCCATCCATCCTCTCATTTGACCATCTACCCATGCTTCCCATCCTTCTTTCCATCTCTCCATTCATCCATTTTCCCACTCACCATCCTTTTGTCTTTCTTTCATCCACCAGTCGTCAGTCCATCCATCCATCCATTTATCTCCATTCGTAAGTATTTGAATGCCTGATATATTTCAGGTTGTGTTCTAGGCACTGGGGAGTGACAAGAGCACAAGATAGACAATGTCTCTTCTCTCAGACAGCTGACTTTCTTTAGCAGGAGACAGGCAATAAACAAAGTAAACAAGAAAATAGAGCGATGGGTGCTGGAAGGAGAATTACAACAGGCCAATAAGAATGACTGGGTGGCTGCTTTTGCTAGAGTAGCTGGGTGATGTTTGAGCTGACACCTAAATGGTAAGGGGATAGACACGCACACTTTTTTTTTTGGTGGTGGGAGAAGAGCATTCTAGATAGAGGGAATAGCAAGTGAAGAGTTTTGGTCCAGAAATGAGTTTGGTGTGTTTGAGGGACAGCACAGCCAGTGAGGCTGGGAGGAGAGAGGAAGGGAGAGAGCAGGAGGGTAGGAGGTGGTTGGAGGCAGGTCTGAGGACCCTGTAAGTCAAGCTAAGAAATACATAGAACGATCGCCACCAGAGGCGAGTGACATGATCTGACCATATGAGTGTCTCCAACCCCGTCTTTCCTGCCTCAGTCCTGTATTATTTTCTTATTGCTACTGTAACATATTACCACAAATTAGTGGCTTAAAACAACATAAATTTACTGTCCTGCAGTTCTGGAGGTCACAAGTCTGAAGAGGGTTTTACCGAGTTAAAATCAAGGTGTCGTAGGGCTGATTCCTTCTGGATGCTCTAAGAGAGAAGCTGTTTCTCGGCCTTTTCAGGTCTCCAGGGGCGCCCGCATTCCTTGGCTCGTGGCCCCTTCCTGCACCTTAAAGCCAACAGCAGCATCTTCAGATCTCTCTCTGCTTTCGCTGTCACATCTTCTTCTCTGACCCTGACCCTGACCCTCACCCCTGCCTGCTTCTCATAAGGACCCTCATGATTACACAGGCTCACCCAGATCATCCAGAAGCATCTCCCATCTCAAGATACCTCCCTGAACCGAATCTACAAAGTCCCCTTTGCC
Source organism: Hippopotamus amphibius kiboko (assembly GCF_030028045.1). Classification (NCBI taxonomy): domain Eukaryota; kingdom Metazoa; phylum Chordata; class Mammalia; order Artiodactyla; family Hippopotamidae; genus Hippopotamus; species Hippopotamus amphibius. The sequence continues at coordinate 4,540,545 of NC_080201.1, read as the reverse complement.
TAAGGTGACGTACTCACGGGTTCTGGGGATTAGGATGCAGATGTCTTTGGGGGGGTCTTTATTCTGCCAAGCACAGTTGGGGTCCCATCCTCACCGCCTTTTGCCGTCACATGCTTGTCCGTTCTCCACAGAGTTATCAGGAGTGTTTTCTGGGAAATAGGGTTGATCAATTTCAGTTTACATTCCTTCAAGGGCTTCCCCTTGACCTCAGGATCAGGTTCCAGCTCCTGAGCATATGCCGGAACCCTTGACCAATTTCCTGTTAGCTCCGCGACTCTGGTGAACTGATGGAACCCCCCCGAGCCACAGTCCCTACTAGATCCTCTGCCGCCCAGAAGCCCTTCACGACTGAAGGACTTAGTCCCCCAGCTACAGGGGCACTGCTGGCAGCACACGGCACTCAGCTACCAGCCCTCTGGAAAAGTCCTTGGCTGTTGTTATGGGCTGAATTGTGTCCTTTTCCCTCCCCCCACCCCCCAAAAAAATGATACGTTGACGTTCTGACCTCCTCTACCGGTGAATGTGACCTTACTTAGAAATTGGGTTGTTGCAAGTGTAACTAGTTAAGATGCGGTCATATTGGACGTAGGGTGGACCCTACGTCCAATATGACTGGTGTTTTATAAGAAAAGAAGAGACATTGACCCACAGGGAGGAGGCCATGTGAGGACAGAGGCAGAGATGGGAGTGGTGCATCTGCAAGCCTAGGGACACGAAGATGCCAGCCACTGCCAGAAGCTGGGAGAGATGCAGGGAACAGATTCTCCCCCAGAGCCCTCGGAAGGAACCAGCCCTGCCGGCATCTTGATTACAGGCTTCTGGCCTCCACGACTATGAGAGAACAAAATAACCTGTATCCTGTGACAGGTCAAGGGGAAAGGGACCCCTTGCTCTAACTCAGGACGCCTCTGAGGACCATCCCAGGTTCAGGGCTCAGGCGGGGTGGGTGGGGGTTTTTGTGGAGGCTGCCTGCCCCACCAACATGCCCCTCTGCCCAGCCGGACTCCTACCTTCCCTTCATGGCAGTGGTTCCTGCGAGGCTCCTGGGAGCCTGACCAGGAACCGCTGCTTTCTAGGGACTTGACTAAAGCTTTCCCAGTTTTTCCTTCTTTGTTTGCAAAACAAAACTAACAGAGCCTCTGCTATCAGGGTTAAATGAGACACTGCGTAAGCGCACAAGATCAGATGCTCTTTACTCCGCAAATGGCCTGATAGGGGTAGAGCAGTGGTCAAACGCTTCTGTAAATCTCAGTGACGTGTCTCCTTCCTGCCCCCACCCCCGACCAGAATCCCCTTGACGTCAGCAAACACTTTTTCCTTCCTCCCTCCCTTCCTTCCTTCATCCCCACCCCCTCATTCATACCCCATTCCTTCTCCATAGCTAATTCAGTCATCCCATTCCATTGCATTTGTGCATTCTGGTCCGTGCATTGGATCCCATCATTCCCTTCACGCATTCACGCTTGCCCACGTTCCTTCATTTTGTGCATCCCGTTCCATTTCATTCATTCACTCCCTGTATTCTGCTCATTTAGGTATTTGCTCCTTTCCATCTTTTTATTGCATTAAACCCACACTTTCAGTTCTTACTATGTGCCTGTGATGCGCCAGGCAGTCAGTTGTCGTGGGGCCGTGTCCCTAGCCTTTGGGGCAGAAGGTGGCACCTGGCTCACCCGTTCAGGGGTGTGTGCACACGTTTGCATGTGTCGCTATGCGATGCTGCCCCCGCCTCCAGGATGGGGCAGAGTCAAGTGGGCCACCCACACTCTTTCTGGGTTTCCTCTGCCGAAGAGGAGGTGCGTGTTTATGAGACGGCAGGGTGGGCGTGGCTTCGGTCAGGTGGCCAGTCTCACGGGGACCTGACTCTAGACCTTGACCTACCTGCAGCTGAATAAATGTAAATAACTGAACTACCCCCAAAGAAAGAATTGTGCAAAATCTTGGAAAACATTCCTTTGGGTAAGTCAGACACTTCCCCTGCGGCCCCTGTACAACACCAGAGTCCCTTTATCATTTTATACACATAACTAACCTATGTCATTTGTAGAAAACTAGGAATTCATAGGAGAGCAAGGAAGGGGGGATTCATGATGCCACCCCCGGAGATGACACTGTTGTATATTAGAGTGTATCCTTTCACATACATTTTTCTTTGCATACATGCATAAAAATATACTATTTTTTGCGGAAGTGGAAATATGTTCTGATACATTCTGTTGTAGAATTCATTTTTATCTCTTAGCAATACATTATGAACGTTTTCCCAAGTCAATAAACAGAGTTACGCCCCATTGCAATAGGGCATGGAATTCCAGTGCCTAAATATATCCAATTATTTTAACCAAGGCTTTACATGTGGACATTTGTCTCCCCGCCCACATTTCCATGTTTTACAGGGATACACAAAGCAATGGCGGGCTCCCTTAAACAGGCATCTTTCCCAATTCATCTTTATTGCTATTTGCTTAGCAAATCAGGCAGAGGGAATAAAGTCAGACCAGTTGGACTTTTTCAGGGAAAATACCCAACTTCTTTCCCCAGCAGTGGCGGGCTGCTTCCAGCAGGGGGTGTCGTGAGCCAGTCCTATACCCGTGCTTGACGCCGGGTACCCGCTTCCTGATTAATAGTAGGTTCCAGTCCCCGCTGAATATTGCCTGGGGCCGCCCCTAGCTTTCTCAGGGTCTGTCGGCAACTCTGACACCTGTTATAGAGTTCAGATAAGTCTGCCTTCCTTCCATCTCTCTTTCTCTTATTCTTTCTGAAGATTCAGTCATGCTTACTTCCTCTACCCACGTTGGACCAGTTTTCCTAGACTTCTCTTAGACATTTATCAACAAATGGAGATATTGCTCCTGGATCACTGGAGGGATGGGACAAGCTAGAAAAGTACATAGGAGGCTGGTGTTTTTTTTTTTTAATTGCTAAGAGTGACCCAAAATAGTTCTGAAAACTTTTGTCAGTTGTATCTACGGGTGGGAAGGAGAAGCTGAGACGCAGTGGGGAGTGGACTGCTTGCTGCTGCAGGGTCCTCGCTCAGTGAGCAGACGACATTGGAGGCAGGTAGTAGCCAAGATGCTCTGGTTGAAGAAAGGAGGGGGTTCATGGCCCCCAGGGGGGCTGAGAGTCTCATGCATTTGTCCTCCAAGGGGCTGCCCACCTCCTCCTTTCCCCACCCCCCTGAGGTCTGGGCTCTGACACTGGGTAGTAGGATTTAGCTAGAAGCAGGGAAGAGCATTCGGGAGGAGGGAAGGCTACCAGCGAAAGCACGTTGCTGCGCGTGTACCTGGGCTGCTTGGGCATCAGACACACAATACAGTGAGATTTCACCACTGAGAAGGTGCTTGGGGAGGGTCCAGATTCCTGCGCAATCCCCGGGAGCAGAGCAGGGTGTGTGGGTCTGTCTTTCCTTCCTTCCTTCCTTCCTTTCTCTCTCTCTTTCTTTCTTTCTTTCTTTCTTTCTTTCTTTCTTTCTTTCTTTCTTTCTTTCTTTCTCTCTCTCTCTCTTCCTTCCTTCCTTCCTTCCTTCCTTCCTTCCTTCCTTTTTCTTTCTTTCTTTCTTTCATCTATCTATCTATCTATCTATCTATCTATCTATCTATCTATCAGCTGCATTGGGTCTTTGTTGCTGCACTCAGGCTTTCTCTAGTTATGGAGAGCAGGGGCTGCTCTTCGTTGTAGTGTGAGGGCTTCTCTTGTTTTGGAGCACGGGCTCTAGGCGTGCGGGCTTCAGTAGTTGTGGCATGCAGGCTCAGTAGTTGTGGCTCACGGGCTCTAGAGCACAGGCTCAGTAGTTGTGGTGCATGGGCTTAGTTTCTCCGTGGCATATGGGATCTTCCCGGACCAGGGATCGAACCCGTGTTCCCTGCATTGGCAGGCGGATTCTTAACCACTGTGCCACCAGGGAAGTGGTGCACATTTCTGCCAGTTCTTAGCTGGGCCAGGCTGGGCCAGGCTGACCCCAGGGTGCAGGAGCTGTGTATTATGTCAAAGTGGAATCCTTGGATCAGAGAAGCTGGGACCCATATGACTACAGGTGCCCGTGTGTGTGGGGGGTGGGGGGAATCCATGATTTAGGCCATCAGGTAACTTGGGAGTCATCTCCATGGCAACATGTCAGGGAAGCAAACGGCAGAGACCTGGGTGACAGTATTCTGATTATAATGGAGCCATCTCAGCCCTTGACCAGCTGGGTGACCCTGGGCAAACTAGCTCTAAGCCTCAGCTTCCCCATCAGTGATGTGAGACTAATAACAATAGCTGCCTCGTGGAGTTATTACATGCACTGAGTCTGTGATGTTCTTGACTTAGAGTGAGACTATGTACGTATGATTATTGTGCTTTTTGTTAGTAGGATCAGTTATTATAGTCATCATGCTCTGCCCTGCCCCAGACCATGTACACAAAATTCACCAGGTCCCCGTCCAAGGGGGTGAAGCTGCCAGGCATATGGGGTGTGGGTAGCAGCAGGTGGGTTTTCGCAGGTTCTCTGTCACCCCTGGAAGCTTACAGGGTCCCGGCTGCTGCCTACGCCCCCCGGTTGGAGTGGGTGTCGGGCACCCTCTGCACAGCCCCCTTCATGCTGAAAGCTTTCGGCTTTGGTTAAGAGTGTGGCTGGTCCCTTTGACAATGACGCACGTCTCTGTGTCCCAGACACGCTCATCATTCATTCAGTCCCATCTGATTTCCAGTCCTTCTGGCTGATCTGCGGGCATGAGATCATGCCCCAGCGTTTTATCTTTTCCGGTGCCTTTTGCGATGTCATTTTGTGGTGCCCCCAGGTCACAAGCACCATGAAAGTTAGTTATTTAGACTGGCTTTCCAATTTTCTGTAATGCAATCACCATGTTTGATGTGTAATAAAAGCACCGACTATGTGCTATGTTTTACATAAAATATATATATATATATATTTTAATTTGCACACAGTCCTACGGGGCAGGTGCCATTATTGTGCCTTTGTGTGTGTGTGTGTGTGCCATTTTTGATGGGGTGGAATGTGAGGTTTAGAGAACTATGCATTTTTGCCCCAGGGGACATTTCTGGGAAGTGGCAGAGCTGGGATTTGAACCCAGGGCCATGCTCTTAGTAACAGGCAATCATTGTAGACAAATTGGAAACTACAGATTAGTAATAAGGGGGCTAAAATTAAACCCACCCAAATTCTACCATCCAGAGAAAGCCACCATGAGCATTTTTGTTGGGAGATCCAAGGCTGTGAATGGTGTCCACCGTTCGTCCGGCTTGGGGCCAGCTTCCTGCCCACCGATGTGTCACAGGTCGCTGTGGCTGGTGGAGTTGGGTGTCCCCAACACCACAACTCTCCAACCCACCCCCATCGATTTGCATTTGTGAATATGCTTGGGAAGGCTTTGCTATTTATGTTCAAAGAAGAGGGAAAAGAGTCTTTGGGAGGAAGAGCTGCCCCAGAGAACAAAGAGCCTGAGTTGCCTGGGGGTGTTGAGGAGGGACAAGCCCGGTGTGTGGTCCCCTGGAGCCTCCACCTAGCCTCCTCTCCAAGAGAACTCGGAACCAGATACAAGCTTGGAGCTTGCATAGCTGGACAAGATTTCATAACACAGTGTCCCGATGTGCAGGGTGGAGCCAGGAGATCGCTCAAAGCACAGTTGAGAAGCTGTTTCTTGGTTTTGCTCCACTGAGTGGAGACCCTTTGTCATGTCAGTTACATTATGATTCTTACAACAAGCCAAGCTGGTGCTCACCTCAGGACCTTTGCACATGCTTTGCCCCCTTGCCTGGAAAGTGCCTTGACCTTCTCTCTGTACAGGTGATTCCTTTTCATCACTCTAATCTTGGCCAGGATGTCACCTGCTCAGAGAGGCCTTCCCTGCCCACCACCCTACCCATCTCATTCTCCCTGTTCGTGGCTGTTTTCTTCACAGCACCAACCACCCTGAGATTATCTTGGTAATTCATCTGTTTCTTGTTCTGATAGGGGGAGCAACACCCCTACTCCCCCTATCAGAATGCAAGCTCGCAGGCCTACAGTAATACCTGGCACATAGTAGGTGCTCAGTAAATGTGATGAACAAACGAAGGGAAAATGTCTGCTGCTGTGGCTTGGGTTCTATCAGCTTTTGACCCAGTTAGAGGAAGAAAAAGAGGAGGAAGGGGAGGGAGAAAATAAAGCAGTGGTGTGTGTGTGTGTGTGTGCGCGTGCGCGTGCACGTGTGCGCGCGTGTAAGCGGTGGGGTTGTTTCGCAGTGACTGCCTATCTGCCTGTGCTGGGCCTGGGCCTGTTTGCTCCTAGACCCACCCTCCTCTCCTGCTCTGGAGGACTTTACAAGGGGACTGATTCCGGTGGGCAGCCCATCCCCAGCTCTCGTGTCACTGGGTTCAGCCAATGGGAGGCCCTGATGGAATGTGGGCGGGCAGGCGGCAGGACCCAGGGGGGTCTCCCCATCTCTGTGCCCAGAGCAGTGGCCATGTCTCCTCTGTGGTTCCAGCATCACCAGGCTTCATCTTCCTGTGACCCCACATCCTGGGCCTGAGAAACACCACCCCGTCTCTTTGTCCCCCCACCCCGGGGATGGGGCAGTGGCGTCTTGCTGTTGTTTGTCTCTGGGTCACCTCACTGTCACGGGCTTGGTTTCTCTGTCCTTCTGTAGCCTGTGTAACCGAGTCCCTGCGTTAACCTGTCTGCTCTAAATACCCATCACTGTTTCTGTTTTCCTGTGATACAAAACCTGTGCCTCTATCATAAGAGAAACAGATAAATAAAAGCTAGAAAAGTGGTTGGGGGCTGGTTTTTGAGGAATGGACGCAGAGGAGGGTAGGACGGGGGCCTGAGCAGGGCCCTTTCCCGCCCACCTGCCAGGGCTGGGACCTTGTATGCCCAGCCAGGCGGAACTCGCTTTCTGAGTTTATGTGCCCATCACAGCGTGATTTATGATGGGAGAGCTTGTTTTTGCCAAGTGATGGATTTACGTGCACCAGGCACCACATAACAAGGGTCAAGGATTCTTTCTTTCTCTTCTTTAAAAAAACTCCTGCCGAGCTAAAGCATTCTCCAAGGTCCCTGCGGGGAAGGGCAGCAAGAAGCTCAGGGTGTCCTGCTGTCCCCGTTGACCACTCCCAGCCAGGTGGCCCGAATCACTGACCCCCAGGAAGGGAGGAGGCAGAGGAAGAAGCAAGGGTTCGTGTGGAGTCATAATGTGGGTTTTGACAGTGGTGTCCCCGTGGTCGAATGGAACCCACTCAGGTTCCCTGTCTCTCGGGTGGGCTCCTGGCTCTCGGGGGCTACTGGCTGTCAGGCAGACCAGCGTCCTCAGGCCTTGGGAGATGCTGGATGTCTGCAGAAAACCCTGGCCCAGCCCAAGCTGAGGCTCCTCCCCTGCCGGGCCAGCACCATCAGGCCTCCGGCAAGCAGGCTGGCCAAGGGCCAAGGCAGACCTGGGTTCACACGCTGCTCCTGCCACTTGGAATCAGGCAAGTGTCTTCAGCCCACAGCCTCAGTTTCTTCTTCTGTTCAGTGGCGTAACATTGTAGGAGCCGCCTCAAAGGTCTGGTCTGAGGGTAAAGGAGAGGCCTAAGTAAAGTGCCTAGTCCAAAGCGCAGCACATAGTAGGTGCTCAAGAAGTGTGAGTCCCTACTCTCTTTCTCCTTTAGCTTCTACTTTTGTGGTTGCTACCAGCCAGGTCGTATGCAAACTTGATTTGTATCAGTCGGGATGTATTTGGTGGTCGGTAACAAAAAGCTCCAACTCTATAGGCTTAACCACAAGGAAGATTAGTTTGTCCCATGTAATTAGAAGCCCAGAGGTAGGATGGCTCCAAGACCGACTAAATTCAACAGCTCAAAAATGTCCCCGAGAATTCGGTTCTTTTTTGTCCCCATGCGACCATTTCACTGTTGGCCTCACTCTCTGATCAGCATCCCTCATTGTGGCAAAGTGGCTGCTGCTGATCCTGGCATCGCATCCAGACTGGGTGAAGTCCAGACGCCCAGAGGAGCCACCACTTTCCTGTAGGTCTCTGAGTGTGAGGACCACTTTTCCAGAAGCACCGCCCCTGAGTTCCCCTCACACCTCATTGGCCCAGATCAGATGACAGACCCATTCCTGAGCCAATCACCAGTAGGGGGGTGGTTGGGAATACATGATGGGCTTCAGCTAATCATCCAGGTGGTTAGGGCTGTGGGGGGATCAGCCACCCTCATCACTAGGTGACTGCTCTTTGAGATCCTGCTTCCACCACACTTTTCTCCAGTTCCTCCCCTCATCTCTGGATACAGCAAGAGCCTCCTTCTTACCCCTCAATACCCTCATGACTTTACAATCCAGCAGGATTGGGGCCAGAGGCGGATGGCCCCTGCCTGGAAGATTCTTCCCACCTCCCATCACCCCTGGACACTGCTCCTCCCCACCTCATCTAAAGGGGGTTCCCCATCCCGCATGGCATCCTACAGTCACTTCCTCAGACTTTTGTGTCATTTCAGCGCTTAACACAATTTACCTGCTTTCTGAGTCTGTGTGTTCCCCCTGGACTGTCCGCTTCATGAGAGAGGGGATCTCCCCCGTGTTATCCAGGTCCTACTGTGTCACAGGACACAGAGATCCTGGGTACCCCAGGAAAACACAAGATGAGGCTGGTGTGTATGAACATGGGAAACATTTGCTTCCCTGGAAAGTTAAGTATTTCCTTGGGGAAAGATTGTGAAATCTCCAGCTCACCTCCCAGGCCGTGTATCAGCAGAGGGGAATGTTCTGATGTCCAACTTTTCTGGAGTCAGAGATGTTTTTTGTTTGTTTTTTTCCCCCGTTTTTAAAAAAATGACGTCTTTGGCATTTAAACAACATCTTGGGTGGTTTCACCCGGCTTAGGTTTTGTGGAGCCCACGGCAGCAGCAGCAGCCTGCATTGTCTGACCTTGACCCCCATGAGGTAGACTGGGTTGAGCGATTGGCCAAAAGAAGCAGCTACATGCTTGTCTTGGCAACTGAGCTGAGTTCTCGGTGATACTGCTGAGCTGTTGAATGTAGCTACTCCCTTGCCCTGGGGTAGGATACGGGCATAGATAGCTAGTATCTGTTTCTGCCCTAGTACTTTTCTTTTCTTTTCTTTTTTTTTTTTTTTTTTTTGGCTGTACTGTGTGGCTTGCGGGATCTTAGTTCCCCTGTAGGGGCTCAAGTTTGTCCAACCAGGTCAGGGGACTTGGTGCCAGATGGCCAGTGACTCACATCACTGGCTGGCATTAGGATGGCCCAGCAAAGCTGTCTGGGTGGGAGCCCTGGGTGGGGAGTGTGGAACATCCAGTTAGCCGATCAGTGAGTGTTCGCTGAGGCCCTACTGTGTGCCAGGTGCGCGGTAGGTGAGAAAGAATAAACCAGAAACAATACAGACACTGTCCCGCCTCTGAGGGTGCTTACCGTCTAATGAGAGAGTTGGGCGTGGTAAGAAAGAGTCACTTCCACCATCGGGTGATGTGGGTCCCGTCAAGCAGAGGTACACAGGGCCATGAGAGCCTGCTCTAGGGGGACTGGGCTGGTCTGTAGATCAGGGAACATTTCTGGGACGAAGGGACTAACTGCTTTGCCGAGAGCTGAGATATGAGGAATCCTTAACAAGTCTACTCAGCAAAGAAAACAGGGAAGAGTGTTGGGAAGTGGGAACAGCAGGTGCAGAGGCCCTGTGGCTAAGGCGCACGGTGAGTGCATGTGGTGGGAAAGGCCGGCACGTGGCAGCAGGGAGAGGTGGGAGGGAGCATGTGGGGACATGTGGCTCCAGAGGTCGGGGTGGGGGCTAGTGGGGGAGGGGCCAACTTTGTCAGGGCTCCTGACCCTGGCTGTTCATTAGAATCAGCTGGGGAAATCTGGAAACCACCAGTTCTGATTCACTTGGTGGGCTAGACCTGGGTATGGGTGTTATCGAAACCCTCTTCCATAGCTCCCGTGCAGCTAGGTGGAGAAAGGCTGGGCCAGACCCGCAAGGGGCACGTGTTTTTATCCGTATCTCAAGCAAGGTCTTCAGCGCGGGAGGTAGGATGGGGAGGGGTTTCATGATTAGATGTGCTTTGGGGGAGAAACAAAAACAAGCAGCTGAGAAATAGACCATGCTTTGGGGGTGAGTCCAGGTCCTGTGGAAGAAAACAAGAGAAGCCAGTAGCGACCTGGCCCGGTAGCTAGAGAGGGGCTGAGCCTGCTGATGGAATTGGTACCAGTCTCGGCCGCGGGAGGAAGGGGGCCAGCCAGCCTTCCCACTGGATCTTTCCATTCATGTCCATCAGCTTCGTGACGCCTACTGCTTGAAAGGGAACCTTGTTGTGCAGCAATCCCAAATGGCAAAAGGAAGCGAGGGAGGTCACATTGGCCAGAGCTGAGGGGTCAGTTTGGGGGGTGGTCTGGCCCTGGACCAGTCGCTCTGGGGTGAGGGAGGAGGGGAGCAGGCGGAGAGAAGCGGGGAGTTTCCTGGCTGGGAGGGCATCCGCTGTGAATTAAGCCGGGAGAGGAACACTGAGCAGAGGTCAGGGACAGGGTGATGGGGTGAAGTGAGGTCAGGGTCTGGCTCTCCAAGAACGGGTGGCCCAGGGGACACCTGCTTTCATTCACAGGCTGGAGCAGAGCTGGGTGGGGAGGTTCTGCAGGCCAACTGTGCAACTTGAGGGCCTTTCCTAGAGGCCCTCCCTGCTCTTGCAAAGGACACTGCCGAGAACCGGGCACCTATAGAGGCTTACCTATCCTCTTGATTTAATCCTGGCCCAGAGGGTGCAAAGACTTACCCGACGTCACACAGCAGTATTTAGACCCAGGGCCATCTTCAGGCACACATTCCAGGACCCGCAAGACTTTTAGGGCCCCAGGAAAGTGTTTTAAATTCTCTTAAGATCAGAGGAAATAAAAAGAATATGTTTCAACTTGGATCATATTTGTCTTTTTATCAGTGCAGTCGTAATAGATCATTGTTAATTTTTTTTACTAGAGGAAAGGGCCCAGGAAGGCAAAAGCACCGCGGGCCCGTGGAATAACGTGGCTCTGTTTGGATGGTGTCACCCCCGTGTCACTTAGCTGAGGCCCAAGCCAGGCTCTCCTCCTGCCTCCCTCTCCCCCGGGGCATCGGGCTGCATCTCAAGCCCGTTCTCTCTGCAGCCTCACACTTCACTTCTCAGGGGTGTGGCCACCTCCCCAGGGCACCTCTCCTGGCTTCTGTGACTAGGTAGCCGCCTCACCCCGCCCACCCCCCCGCCATAAGCCCTTGCTGCAGCTTGGTCCTGTGGACCCACAGCGCCTTGGCCTTGAGCCTAGACTCTGAAAGTGCATGTCTGTGTTGCCATCCGAGCTCTGCCAGCTGTCAGCATGCATAGCTGGGCAGGGTGTTTGTTTCTCTGCTCCTCAGTTTCCCTGTCTGTAAAATGAGGATAGTAAGAGGACCTACCTAACAGGGTTTTTTTTTTTTTTCTATTCCATATTCTTTTATTCATGGTTTATTAAAGGATATTGAGTACAGTTCCCTGCGCTATACATAGGACCTTTTTGTTTATCCATTCTGTATATAATAGTTTGCATCTGCTAACCCCAAACTCCCAGTCCATCCCTCCCCGACACCCCTCCCCCTCGGCAACCAAAATCTATCTAACAGGGTTTTGATAGATTTTTTTTTTTTTTTTTTTTTTTGGCTGTGCTGGGTCTTCATTGCTGCATGCAGGCTTTCTCTAGCTGCGGCGAGCTTGGGCTACTCTTCATTGCAGTGCGTAGGTTTCTCATTGCGGTGGCTTCTCTTGTTGCAAAGCATGGGCTCTAGTAGTTGCAGCACATGAGCTCAGTAGTTGTAGTTCTCGGGCTCCAGAGCACAGGCTCAGTAGTTGTGGTGCACGGGCTTAGTTGCTCCACAGCATGTGGGATCTTCCCAGAGCAGGGATGGAACCCATGTCCCCTGCATTGGCAGGCAGATTCTTAACCACTGTGCCACCAGGGAAGTCCTGGATTTTGATAGATTAAATGAGTGAATATTTTTAAAGCACTCCATTGTTAATCTGAGACTCAGCCTCCTTATCTGTAAAATGGGATGAGGATAGTGACTATCTAGTGGAGTTGTGATAGATTCTATTAGTATTTTTGAAGCACTTGAAACAATGCCTAGTGCCAAAAAGTGCCATCTAAGTGTTTATTAAAAATACTGATTATTATCTGACTCCTCTACTTGCTCAGGCTCATAAAGGCAGGTGCAAGGCCTGGTTTTACTCTCCCTGGCATCCCCAGGCCTACCACATAGCATGTATTCAAATGTTTGAATGAATGAATGGATGCATGTTCTCTGCTCCTCCTTTGTATGCCTCTGTGTTTCTCTCTGCTGGAAGTCACTCACACTTTAGTATAAAGTTAATTAATACCACCCTGTCACCTTTCCTGGAGCACTAATTTGCCTGATCTGATCACTGTAGAAGAAATATTCTGCCTCTCTGGAGAAGGAATGTGATGTCTCAGTGATCAGGTGGGGGAGTTGTATGTGGGTTGGAAGGGCAGGAGTTCTTCCTAGACCCTGTAACCGTGAGCCATGTCCTCTGCTCCTGAGAGGGAGGCCCTGAGCACTTTGTATTTTTAAAGGAGATATTTTCCTCCCTTTCTAGGGGGAGCAAAGCAGTCAGCAGGCAGCGGCAGTCAGACCCCGGGGGGCAGGCCTCGCCAGCTGGCCCCTGGCAGCAGAGCAGATGAAAAGCCTCGCCAGCTCCAAGGCTTTCCCAGAGGAAACCTCGCCCATGGGTCTGCAGGAAGTCACACTCAGGCTTGATGAGTCCCAGGAGCACAGCCCACTAAGCTTGGGATCAAATCCAGGTCTCCAGAGCTCAGATAAACCAGAAAGACCTCTGCCACTTGGAACAGAGAGTTCTGAGGCTTGGCAGGAACTGGGGAGGAGCTGCCTGCCCTGACATCGTGAGGGGCCCCAGGCCCTGGTCGGCCCCCGCGGCCCCAGCTGGGAGCGTCCAGGCTGGCTGTCAGGCCAGGATCCTGCTCCGTCCTGATCAAAGGAATGCAGCCGCTTTCCCAGGTAGATTTGTACCATGTTTATTTCTCATCTCAGAGTTTTTTCTCCTTCCACATGAAACCCGCAGGGCAGCCGTGTTCCCGGAATAGTCACCCCTTGTCTTGAAGACTTGGAAAGATCATTTTTATAAGTTAAAACGTTTGCAAGAAATTAACTGACGGGGCAGAGCTCGGTGCCCTGGGTCCCTGTGGTCTGAATACAGATGAGGAACTGATAGCTCAATTGAAGAACATGTATTGAGCACCTACTGTGTGCCAAGCCCTGTGCCACGTCCTGAGGAAAGCACCTGGGAGGGCAGTCATGAATGGGGGCTCTGGGAAACACGCCTGACGTTTGTGACCATGTCTTCATCTGTAGCCCAGAGATACACTCTTATGCTGTCGTCCTGGTGATGGCACTGACATTGGCCCAGTGCCTACTGAGCGCTGACGCAGCCTGGCGCTGTGCAAGACACAGAGGTGCAGGCAGCAAGAGAGATGTGGGTACTCGACCTTGAGAGCCGCCATCCCGCTCCGGGGTGTAGGAACGTCCCACTGTCACTGTAACGAATGACCACCAGCTCAGTGTCTCAGATGAAAGAAGTGAGGAGCAGCAAGCATCCCACAGGCACAGAGGCTGAGCTGGGACGTGGCTCAGGGACGTCTAAGGCCAGAGCTCAGGTCCCTTCTGCCTCAGCTGGTGGCACAGTGATCAGACGGGGCTGGGCTCGAGCCCCAGCTCTGCTACTACGGCCTGACCTTGGACAAGTATTGTACCTCTGTTTCCCCATCTGTAAAATGGACATCAAATCAGCACCTGTCCTGGGGCTGCTGAGAACAGGTCATGGAGTATACAGTCTGTGAAATACGGACCCTTGTATAAAACACACACAAGCCGACATTTATAGCACACTTATGACGTCTGTGCAGCGGTTTACACGCACAATTGCGTAGAACTCTCTCACGACACACACGCTGTGAGTAACTGCCCACACGCCCACATTAGCGAGGAGGTCACCAGGGTTCAAGGATGCTCTTCCCGCAGCCACGCGCTCCGCAGGTCCCGTTCAGCAACCAGTCTTCCAGAGAAGGTTTTGTGGGCAGAAGAGTTTATCAGACCAGCTCAAAACTTGGACAAAGTAACAGCCGGAAGCCCCCCACCCATCCCCTGTGTGCCCACCCCCACCCGGCCTGCCCTCCCCCTCCACTGAAGCCAGCACCCCTCCTGGGGAGGGGACCGCCCAGCCCGCGAGAAAGTGCTCGTTACCCCAGCGTGACAGGGCCACTCCCGGCCACGTCTCCGAGCAGCGTGATGCCCCCGCCTGCTGCCGCTGCCTTCTGAACCGCCTGGGCTGCAGACGTCTGGCTTGGAGTCTCTGGGGCCAGATGCAATAGGGCAAGCTAAAAATAGCCCGGCGGGCCGCCCCCATTGGGGGTGGGGGTGGGGGCCTGGGCTGGGCGTGGACACATGATCCCCAGGACCCGGCTGAGTGGAGCTGAGACCAACCGGCAGACCGTGCACACTTCTGCTCCCCACTTCCAGGACCCACCCGGCCAGAGGACCGCTCTCCAGCCACAGGATGGGCAGCGGCCAGAGGAAGGTCAGCTGGACGCTGTGCTTCCTGCTGCCGCTGCTGCTCCTTGAAGCTGCGTCTGCCAAGAATATCTGGAAGCGGGCATTGTACGCGAGGCTGGCGGAGAGGTCCCGCGTAAGTGCCAGGGCTGGGGGCGCTGGGAGAAGATGGGCGATCCCCGCACCGTACGGTGTGCAAGGGCCCCCCAGACACGGGCAGGACAGAGCAGGCATCTTCCTTTATCTGAGTTGTGCCAAAGTCAGGTAGGGGGCAAATGGAACTCACAGCCCTCAAAAGGCTCCGTGCCTGGGAGTAAAGAAGCCAGGGGCCCCTAAAAATGCACAGGGGGGCAGTGACATGCTTTTGTCTACCCAAGTTTACTTTCTCCTGATGAACAGCACTTGATTTAAGAGTCCGAGGATTTAAAACTGAGTGTTGTGTCTCAACAATCCATAACTAAATGTCGATAGGGTGCAATTTTGCTTCCGTGCAGCTCCTGACTCATTCAGGAAATATTTAGTGGAAGCTGCTCGGGGCAGGCTGTGTGTGGTCCTGTGGGTACAACGTGGAGACACCAGCTCCCACCCTCAAGGGTGGCATAGCTGAAGGGGGAGGCAGTTGGGTGACACGTAATAATAATACAAAGGGATGGCATGCCATGGCGAGAGGCGAGACGCCTGCACCCTGCAGCCCTGCCCACGTTTGAATCCAGGTTCTGTTGCTCACAGGCTGTGTGACTTCAGAAAAGTCATCTGGCATCTCTGAGCACCAGTGATCTCATCTGAAAAGGACAGATTGATGTGTTCCTTACAACACATATGTATGCCTGATGGTCACTGTTTCCGCAGGCCACTGTGGCCCTAGGCTGTGGGGATACAGACTTGTATTCCCAAGCGTTGGGGAACTCATGTTACCCCCCAGGCCTGGGGTTGCAGAGAATGAACGAGAACTGAAAGGACAGTGTATATAAGCACACCTGATTTTCTTGTGTTTCGCAGATACTGAATTTTTACAAATTGCAGGTTTGTGGCAACCCTGCCTCGAGCAAGTCTGTCGCTGCCATCTTTCCAACAGCGCTTGCTCACGTCGTGTCTCTGTGTCACATTTTGGTGACTCTCGCACCATTTCAAACTTTTTCATTCTTATTCTATCTGTTATGTTGATCTGTGATCAGTGAACTTTGATGGGACTGTTACAAAAAGATCGCGATTCACTGAAAGCTCAGAGGATGGTTAGTGTTTCTCAGCAATAGGGTGTTTTTTAATTAAGGTGTGCACATGGCGTTTTCAGACGCAATGCTATTGCCCGCTTAATGTGCTATGGTATAATGTAAACATAACTTTTAGATGCAGTGGGAAATCAAAGAATTCATGTGATTGGCTTTCTTGTGTTGGTCTAGAACCAAACCCACAGTACCTCTGATGTAGCGTGTTTGGTGACAAGTGTCGAGAAAGGAAATAAGGCAGGAGGGGGACCAGGAGAGAGAGTGGGGGTGGGGAGGGTGTCATTTTAGGTTCCCTACCCCAAAAGGGAGCACAGAGGCATAGAAGGTTCAGGAGGATACTACCAGTGCTCTCAACCCAATGGTGAGGGGTAAATAACTTCACAGCCATCAAACACGGCACATATTCAGTGGTCCATGCACCTCGGTGACTTTCACTCAAATAATTATGAAATGGGTTGGTGTCTGCCTCCCCAGGTGGAATGTAGGTTCCTCATAGTAGGGCCTGATTCTGTCTCATTCAGTGCAATGTTCCTGGTGCCTTGCCAGGTGCCTGCCATGAAGTAGGTGTCCCATACATTCTTGTGGGTAAATTATGGGCAAATGCAAAGGAAGCACAGAGGAATGTATGTAGCTTTGCCCCAGGAGAGTCAGGGAGGGTTTTCCAAGGTTGCAGACATTCAACCCAGGGCTTTGAAGGATGAATAGGAGTTTGCCGGGTGGAGAAGAGGGAGAGGGGAATGTTTAATGACCCCAGGCATGGTGTGAAATGAAACTCTATTGAGGCTAATCTCAGCCTCCAGGGCTCACACTCTACAGGTCAGGCAGGAGGCCACACAGGTGTAGAAAAGTGCAGTAGCAAGTGACATGGTGGTAGGTGTTTGGAGGGAGGAGAGAGACCCTTGTCAGGTTGGACTCCCCCGTGCTCTTTGCTGGCCCAACAGGATGATTTAGGCCTCAAGGTATCCCGTACTTTGGCTCTAGGACCTCAGAGAGATTTCTAGTACATCATCTGTCCTTATCTCCACCTTGTCCTGGGACATCATAGGGGCTGAAGCCATGACATCTCACCAGGAGGAATGAGGAGGCTAGGAGGCTGGGGACGACGTGCACCGGGGGTCGGGGGGAGTCCTTAAAAACACAGGCCTGGCTGGGCTTCAGGAACCAGATTACTTTCAGCCACCGTTTGTCAAAACGCAAGCACTTTGAGTTTGCACTCACCGGATTGGGACTCTTCCCCGTTATCAAGAGACATCAGCATCCCTCCCTGGCGCCCAGACACAGAGCTCTGTGCCAAGAATGTGCCTCAGAGAAATGTGCCTGGGGAAAGACGGGCTGTCGGTGTGGCTCAGAGGTTAGCGAGGCTGGCCAGGCGCCAGGCCCGGGAGTTTATCCGCGACATCTCTAATGAGCTGTGCAGCCTCGGGCTGCTCGCTGCCCCTCTCTGGGCCTGAGGTCATTACCTGGGAGAAGAAGACAGAGGATCAGATGACCCCCAGAACCCTTTCAGTTCTAACTTCCATGCAAATGTCCGACAGGGAATTTAGGAGTAACAGGAAGCAGCCCCCACACATTCCCACGTGGCCCCCACTGCCCCACCCCAAGCTGGGTCAGCTCTTCCGCCTTGGCCTCTGGGGCAGGTCAGGGCGAGGAGAGGCGGGTGTCCAGGATTATGCTGAAGCCAGCTTGTACCCACTCCAGAGAGGTAAACAGAGCCCTTATTAAAAATTAAGTCATATAAACTTATATAATTTATATGAAAAAGGAAGGAAGGAAGTCCTCCTTACTAGAAACATATCACTTCCGGGTTACTTTGGTAGCATTCTTACCATTCTCCCTGCTCGAGGGGTCACTCGTGTCTGTGGCATCTGCGTGGTAGAAACACCATCTATCGAGGCGCTATTACACTTCCCTTCCCAACTCCTCAGTCAGTGGCCTCACGTTGGTAGCTTGAGAGCAGCCCCGGTGGGAGTATTTACACCACGGAAACTGGCAAAGGCTGCACATGGAGAGCTGGGTGTTAAACCTGGACCAGCACACGGCGACCTGCATCCTGCATTAGGCTCCTCCCCTTCCTGAAGCCCCGCCCCTTGGCAGAGTGCGCAGAGAGAGGCCCCTGGGGATTTCCTGGATGCTATATGCATTTTCCTGCCAGAGAGACAGTGTCAGAGAGGAAGACATGGGAGGCCCTTTCGGGAGGCTTGTAAGGAGAAGAAGGCTTGTCCTTTGTGAGCCTCCGTTTCCTCGTCTGCAGCGTGAGAGACAGCAGTGCTACTTTGCAGTCCAGAGGAAAGAACATGAGAGCCTTCAGCTCGGTGCCTGGCTGGGGAACACCTCTCTTGTGCACTAATAAAAACAAAACAGACAGAGCCAGATATTTACGAGGCTAGATAAGAGGGGATGGAATAGGCTAGGAAGTGGAATGTTCGTCGGTGGCCCGAGAGCCTCTCTGGGGAGCTCAGGGTCAGTTCTGCGGAGCCGGTGTTTTGGGATTCGCTTTCCTGGCGTTCGATGAAAGTTATAAAGACAGTACTTTACCGAGTGCTTCCTACGTGTCAGGCCAGGCGTGCGCCACGCGTCCTCTCTCAGGATCCTCTGAACAGATCCACGGGGGCAGTTGCTGTAGCTGCCATGTCGGCCTGGGGTCGGGTGGCCCGATGGTCCCCATGTGTCACTGTGCCCGTGGGTCTGTTTTGTCCTCTAAGCTCCCATCCAGGGCAGCTGGAAATGGTGATGCGGTTTGCACCCTGCCCGAAGGTGCCTGCCCAGTGGAGAGGGCCGTGCGGGGCTGCAGCAGCCCAGAGCGAGGGCGTAACACATCCTGCCAGACGGGGAGCCCCTATGCAATTAGCCTGCCCAGAGCAGCGCAGAGGCCTTGTGGGAGGGGCAGCCTGTGCGGGGTATGTTCCCCGGCCTCCCCAGGCTGGTCCTCCTTTCCCTTGTTACTTCTGTGAGCTGAAGAGCGTTCTAGAGCATCTTTTATTTTTTGCTAAGTTAGCAAGAGCGGTAGAGGCAGGTGGCCTGGAGCTGTGGGTACGTTCCCTCTGCTCTCATCATTCCCTAAATCCCAACATCCTTACCTTCATCCTGTGAGCTCTGTCCTCAATGCATTCTTGGCTGGCACGCAAGACAATGTGAAATGATTGAGTCCGTACCACGGGAGAAAACGGAGTTAAAGGACCACAGCCCAGCTCCTCAGCCCGGGGTGGGACGCCCCTGAAGAGCCATCTGGACAGTTTCTCAGAGGTTCCCCTCAGGTTCGAGCTGCTGGTGCCCAGGGCAGTCACCTGAGCGTTAATGGTCCCCAGGTGGCCCCCTTCCCAGCCTCAGGACCCCACTGCCCTGCTGGAGCTGCCTGGGACCCCCTTGCAAACAGACGAACTGCAGTAAAATCCTAGTCTCTGCTCTGTGTTGTGGGTTCAATTTTTTACCCCTTCCCGGCAAAAAGATCTGTTCAAGTCCTAAGCCCTGGTGCCTGTGAGTGTGACCTTATTTGGATAGAGGCTCATTGTAGCATAATCAGTGAAGATGATGACACATTGGAATCAGGCAGGCCCTTAATCCAATGTGGTTGATTAGCTGAAAAGAAGACGAGACACAGAGACCGAGACACACGGGGAGACAGAGGCAGAGATTAGCGTGATGCGTCTCAGGCCAAGGAACTCCAAGGACTGCCAGGGGAGAAACGTGGAACAGGCTCTCCCTCACAGCCTCAGAAGGATCAACCCTGCCGGCACCTTGATTTTGAACGCCTGGTGTCCAGAACTGGGAGGGCACACACGTCCACCGCTTTAAGCCCCCCAGTCGGTGGTGTCTGTTACAGCAGCTGTAGGACACTCATGCGGTCAGCCTCTGGGAACCAACGGCCTTCTGTTGCTTGCATCCAGCAGCCCCGATGGTAGGCTCTTCCCAGATGAGGACGTTCAGGCCAAAGCGGGGAGTGACTCACCCCACACCATTCCAGCCGTGGACGGGTGACGCTGTCATTGTGCCCCCGGAGTCCTGGGGGCTTTCCTTGCTCCTTGAAAGATGTGAGGTAGGGCTCCACCATCAGGACCCCTAGGATGCACCCATCCCGAGGGGAGAGGCTGCTCAGTGGGCCCTGGAGTGTTTACGGCCAAGACCCCGCAGGCCCTCCCTGGGGGCTGGAGAGAGGGGCCGTGGTACACTGCAGGGACGCGCCCCACGGTAGGCTCAGCCATCCCCGAGGGCCTGACGCACAGCCTGACCCGCCAGAGGCTCTCGGAAGCAGTTTATGAATGTGGGGAGGAGCCGGATGGGTGGCAGGGAGAGGGAAGGAAGAAAAAGTAAATGAATGGTGTGACTTTGGGGATGACTTCCTCCTCTCTGAACCTGGCTTCCTTACCTGAGGTTTCAGTCCTGAAATTAATTCCAGGTGGAAACGAACAAGGAGAAAATCATCCAGGACCCTGTGGTTATAATCTGAGACCCTGCACGCGGGGGAGGCAGGAAAGCAGAGGGAAACTTACCTGACCGTCTTAGCGGCACTAGTCACGGTAACCAAGGTGGAAACAGCCCAGACGTCCACAAGCTCAGAATGAATGGAAGGCGGGGGTGTCCATCCACACAGTGGAATATTATTCAGTCCTGAAAAGGGAGGAAGCACTGAGACACACTCCAGCATGGGTGAACCCTGGAAACACTATGCTCAGTGAAAGATGCCAGTCAGAAAGCGCCAAGGGACACACAGGGACTTCCCTGGTGGTCCAGTGGTAAAGAGTCCACCTTCCAATGCAGGAGACGCAGGTTCCATCCCTGGTTGGGGAACTAAGATCCCACATGCTGCGGGGCAAGTAAACCCATGCGCCACAGCTACTGAGGTTGTACACCTCCACTAGAGAGCCTGCATGCTGCAACTAGAGAAGAGAAAACTCGTGCGCCACAGCTAGAGAGAAGCCCACATGCCTCAACGAAAGATCCCACATGCCTCAATGAAAATCCCAAGTACTGCAACTAAGACCTGACACAGCCAAAAATAAATAATGAAAATAAATCTTAAAAAGAACAGAAAAGAAAGGGCCACACAGCCTGGGATCTATTTGTATGAAATGTCCAGAAAAGGCAAATTCATGGGGACAGAAAGTAGATCAGACGTTGCCAGGGGCCAAGGGGGTGGGGATGAGGAGGGACTGCTTAATGAGAATAGGGTTTTTCCAGAAACTAACACAACATTGTAAACCACCTACGTTTCAGTTAGAAAAAAAAGAGAATTTCTATTTGGAGCGATGTAAACGTTTTAGAAACAGAGGTGGTGTTTGCACAGTGTCATGAATTTAATCAACGCCATAGAATCGTGCACTTAAAAACAGTGAAAATGGCAGATTTTATGTTGTATGTATTTTATCATGATAATTTTTTTAAAAAAGAGTGGAAACCTTGGGAATTCCCTGGCAGTCCAGTGGTTAGGACTCTGCGCTTCCAATGCAGGGGGCAGGGTTCAATCCCTGGTTGGGGAACTAAGATCCCCCATGCCACCTGGCATGGCCAAAAAATTTAAAAAAGGATAAATTTGAGCACATAAAAATTAAAAAAGAAATATTTTCTTAACTTCTCAGCTTCTTCATAACATTTAGCTCCCTTATTATCAAGTGCATGTTTGTTTTTTATTCTGGCTTTATTTTGTTTTTCATTACATATTTCTGCAGATGAACAACAGAAAAAGCAATTCATTTGCTTTTTCTGTGTGGTGTTTGGTTGATGTATGTTGCTTCTCTTGGAGCTGAGCAACCTGAAGGCGGGGACAGTGTTTTCTGGTTCAGGTCAGCTCTCCTCGAATGCAGCCAGTGCCTGGCATGGAGTAGGCCTGGGAACAATGAATTTACCATGAAATGAATGAATAAATTACATTAAAACCTTCTAGAACAGGAGAGAAGGGATAGAAAGTTCTAGAAGACCCTCAGGTGCACAGCAGGGCTCAGTGGACAACAGCCAGAGGAGTTGGCTGAGTTTGCTCGTCTTGCTCTCGACGTGCACTGAGATGACTTGTCTTGGTGTGAGATCCCAGGTTTTTAAGTACCTCTTGAAGGAAGTCCCATCAGCCATGCACAAAACTCTGCTCTCAGAGCCGAGCGCTGAGGTCCCAGGGTGTCAGGAAATGGCATTTGACTCACACTGAACTCTAAGCCCTCTCTTCCAGGGAGAGACATATTTTTAGATCTTTGACATCCGAATTCCAGAGGAAAATTGGCTTTCTTCCTGCACCAAGCACACCAGTCCTGCGGTGCATTTTTATTGGTCAGGCCGTTAAGTCTCTGGAACATTCCAAAGAAGGGTAAAGCTCTTACAGGGGAATGAAGGGGGTGGGAGTGCTGAGGGAGGGATGCGGATAAACTGGGCAGCTTTGGAGACTGGATTCTTTCTCCTTAAATGGAAATGGTTTCAGTTTTTTTCCAGATTATAAAAACAATGATGTTTACTGTACAAGACACTCAGGCAATACAGAAAGTCACAAATCAGTGAAAATGGTCTAAATTCTCCAAGACAAAAGCTCTGTTGACATTTTGGTATGTGTGAATGCCTAGACTTCTTCATGAAGCAGCTATACTCAGCACATAGTTTTCTTAATGGTATTTTGCTCATATCGTTTAAAGATTTTTTATTGAGATGAAATTCACATACTATAAAATAAACCACGTTAAAGTGAACAATTCAGTGGCATTTAGTACATGTGCAATGTTGTGCAACCCCCTCTATCTAGTTCCAAAATATTTGCATCACCCCGAAGGAAACCCCGAACCCACTAAGTAGCTGCTCCCCACTCCCCTCCACATCCCTGTCCCTGGCAACCACCGTCTGCTTCCTGTGTCCATAAATGTCCCTGTTCTGGACATTTCATGTAAACGTGATCGTACAACATGTGGAATTTGTGTCTGGCTTATTATTCATGTTGTTTTGTACCATGAATTTTTCATTGAACGATGTGTGGTGAATATGATAGATCTGGGTCCTCTTTTTTTTTTTTTAATTATTTATTTGGCTGCATTGGGTCTTTGTTGCGGCCCACGGGCTTTCTCTAGTTGTGGAGACCAGGGGCTACTCTTTGTTGTGGTGCATGGGCTTCTCAGTGCAGTGGCTTCTCTTGTTGCAGAGCACAGGCTCTAGGCATGTGGGCTTAGTAGTTGCGGCACGTGGGCTCAGTAGTCGTGGTGCACAGGCTTAGTTGCTCTGTGGCATGTGGGATCTTCCCAGACCAGGGCTTGAACCCGTGTCCCCTGCATTGGCAGGTGGATTCTTAACCACTGCACCACCAGGGAAGTCCCGTGTCTTCTTTGCAAAGACTTCTACGGCGTTCCAAAGTATGGATGTCCCATTATTTATTTATCCAGCCTCCTTTGGTTGGACATCCAGGCGTTTGCTTCAGTGGACTCTGGATTTGGATTCGTGGGATTGGGCTTCCCACTGAGGCAGCCCAGAACTGGCATTTCCCTACATGCTTCCTGAAGATATCAGCAGAAGAATGGCTTTGCACATCTATAGAGGCTTCCAAAAATATCCCCTCAAGGAATGAAAAAAATAGGCACCAGGTTGAAACCTTAAGGGAACCATCTTTATCCAAACAAGGCATGCAGGGCTGGGACGTTCTTGTCCAAGCTGTACCATAGTTGAATGTTGAACAGCTACTTGGAAGCAGGCTTGCCATACCATCCCTTAGCAGGGATGAAAACAAAAGGTGGGGATCATGGGTTGTCTGGGATGTCCGTGAAGGATGTTGTCACTTTGGGGTGAGCTGGGATTTGACACGCTGTTATTTTATTTTCAGCTGGGTGGCAAAGGAGGGGAGGCTGGCTGGGGCTATAGAGAGCGGGAGCCGGGCTAAGTTCTTTCCAGAATGTATCCCTGGGGGAGGCAGTTATGTGGCTATGTCCAGAGCTGGGGCTGGTCCAGAGGCAGGCAGGCGGCAGGGGCATATGAGAGAGGGAGACCCCGAGCCAACAAAGTGGGAAGAATCTCACAGGTGAGATTGGGAAGCAGCTGCCCAGATCCAGGCTCCCGGGATGGGAAATTGCCAGAGTCAGACAGCCCCAGGTTTGAATCCTGCCTCTGCTGCTGGCCAGCTGTGTGACCTGGGGCAAGTGCCTTTCGTATTTCTGTGTCTCACTATCCCCATCCGTACAGGGGGTTGATAACAGCAGTGTGACCTTAGAGGGTTATGCTGAGAATTCAGGGAAATTCAGTACGTGAGGACCTGGCACAGCATTGGCACACAGTAGGAGCTTAATAGATGCTGCCTGCCCTGCTGTGATTACGAGTCAGCCTGCTGAAGTTCTGAGCCTGGCGCTTCCCCATTGGGTGAATATGTGCCTCAGACATCAGGTGGAACTGCAGGGGAGGGATGGACGCTACCTCGTGACCCTCAGGGAGCAGTGCTGGGGGCGGCTGCTTCCCTGTAGGAACTCTGCCAATTTGCCCCCACCCCCCACCTTCCTTAGAAATAATGGCATTGCTGCGGGAGGGTTTCTCACATGTGCATCTTCAGACCCTAGTTAAGTTAGATCCTCAAATCCTCGGGGGCAGGGACCAGCTCATAGGTTTCTTTTTCGTCTGCCTCAGCATCTTACCTACAGCATCATCATGAGTGTGAGTGAATCAAGGGTGGGAAGGAGGAAGGAAGCAGGGAACACCAAAAACAAAAGTACTAGTAAAACCAACTGTTCAGCGTCGCTGAGCAGAGCACCCACAGGTGTGATCTCATCCGCTCCCTCCACAACTCCCTGCAGCAGGCTTTTACTTTTGGGCCCATTTTGCAGGTGATGAACACGGAGGCTCAGAGGGGTCATTTTCTTGTGTGATGACACAGCTACAGGGGTCCAAGCCAGACTCATCTAATTCCCATGCCTGAGCTCAAATCCCTGACTGTTTAGGAGGTCACAGCCGTAGCGCCATCCATCTTGGTACACTTGAAGATGGGATGTAGCTCCTAAGTTCGTGCCCCAAAGGAAGAGGAGGCATTAGCTGGGCAAAGACAGGGAAGAGTTCTGAGTTCGGGGAACAGTGTACAGAAGCCTCCAAGGCAAGAGGAGTTGGAGTCCAGCAAACCTTCAGACGCTGACCCCAGATTTATATTCTGGATGCCTTGTTCTGGCTTCAGGAGAGAGGAGTGTAATATGACCCTCTCTGCCTGTGGCCTTGGGCAAAACTTTATTTCTCTGAGCCTCGAGGGGCCTCATCTTTAGAGTGTGGATAAAACAGGACCTGCCCCTCCTGGATTTACATGACCAAAGGCATGTGCAGGTGCTGGGGGAAAGGTACAGCGTTAAACAAACACGAAGGGACAGCTCCACGTCAGAGCGGGCCGCCTGGCCTGCACGGGGAGTGTGCAGGTTAAAGGCCTAGAAGGATGCCTGGCACATGGTCAGTCACAACAAATATGAACTGAGCACCTGCTCTATGCCAGGCACGGTTGTAGGTGCTGGGACACAGGTGGGAAGAAGACCGAGTCCCTAGGAGAGCACGTTGTAGGGGAAGAAAAACAATGAACCCAACAGTGGATCAATACACGGTCCTCCCAAGGGTGATCGGGGGTTTGGAGATACATAAGGCAGGCAGAGGGGGGTGGGGAGTGCCAGCTAAGGGCACATGTGATCAGAGACCTAGACCGATGAGGGCTGGAGCCAGCCAGTGTCTCAGGAGGGAGGCACAGCCTGTGCAAAGGCCCAGAGGCAGGACCTCAGAGAGGCCAGGGCGCTGGCCAGGAATGAGCGAGGGGAGAGTGGTGCAAGGACAGGAGGGAGGCCAGAGAAGTGGAGGGGCAGGGGCATGGGGCCAGCTGGGGTCTGACCTTTAGCCAGAGGACTTTGGCCTTTAACCTTTAACCCCTGTGGGCTAGGAAGCTGATCTATTTATTTTGTTGATAAAAACCGTTCTTTCTCAGAACGCCAGGAAACATCCTTTGTTCAGGACCCTTTGTAAGCGTCACCTTGCATGACATGAAATATTTTTCAAAACATTTAATCCTTTAATCTAGGCCCCTCAGTGAAATCGGGTCTTTATCACCCAGGACCAGCTGTTGTTCCCACCCGTCATAAATCACTCTGCGATTTGACTTCTAAGGCGCTTATCTCTTTTGTTCTCTCCAAATTCTGAGAAACGACATTTGCATCCCCCCCCACTCCACGCACCCCCCACTGGGGGCTGACCTCAGGAAGTCACCCACCTGGGAGGCGTTGGAGGTGGGTGGGAAGCGTTTCCCGTCTGATCTCCAGGTTCTGTTAAATTTCATAAATGAGGCTTGATGTGAAAACAGGCTAAGTGGAAAAACCAGCCGCCCTTTCCTGGCCACGCACAGGCATCCTCCCTCACCCTCCGAAGGAGGCCGGGGCAGCTGTCACCTCCGATTAGGATTCCAATGGCGGGGCCCCGACATGGGTCCGATGGCCCTAATTCTTAGGAAAATGAACTGTGAGCTACCTGCTGGGACTGCGTGCCCTGCCCACAGCTGGGGAGTTATTCTTGGGGATACGGGATTAGGGGGCCTGGCCGAGCAGGGGATGGCAAAACGGCTGAGCCAGGAGTTGAAGATCTAGGAGTTCCAAGGTCACCCCATGGTTTTGGCTTCGTTTCCACCAAATGTTGACTTTGTAGTCATTTTTGCTTTTCACAAATTAAATGATTTATATAAGGGAGAAAAGATGAATTCTCTGAGTACAAACTACTCTACGTAAAATAGATAGGCAGCAAGGGTCTACTGGATAGCATGGGGAATTATATTCAATATCTTGTAATCACCTATAATGGAAAATAATCTGAAAAAAATATATATATATAACTGAATCACTCTGCTGTATGTCTGAAACTAACACAATATTGGAAATCAACTATGCTTCTATTAAAAAAAAGAGGAAGAAGAAGAAGAATTCTTTGGGTGAAGCAGGCAGGGCCAGGAGCCCCACCCTCCCCAGGCTGGCCCCCCACCCCACTTGGTCACTGTTTCCTTGCCCCTTGGCCCTCAATCTTAGCCCCTGGAGGTCCCTGGGAGGTAGTTTGAGAACCACTGGTCCTTGTGATTGCGCGCATTGGCGGAGGCGCCTGGTGGGGACCCGTTCTCGGTGACCCGACGCCCCCTGCAGGGCATTGGGAGCAGTGCGTGGAGTTCACAGCCACAGCAATAGCTGCGGGGGAAGGAGGGTCCTGCATCCTTGACCCTTGGGGGCGTGTACCATGGTGTAGCTTGCCTTTTATCTATTTTACTAACATAGCATAAGGTTTTTCCTGTCATTGATAATTCTTCTTAAGTATTTCTACTTTGTAAATTTTTTGTCTTCTTTAAATTGAAAAAAATCAATGTGTTCATGGCTATATATATATATATATGTGTGTGTGTGTGTGTGTAACCCGTGCAAAAGAGCCTGCAAGAAGGAGAAAAAAAGTTTACAATAAGGAGAAATCTCCCTTGGCTTCAGAACCTAATTCTTCTCCCCCTAGGCAATCTTTGAGGGTGGCTGCTTGTGTACTCTTGTATATCCTTCCAAAGATGTTCTAGGCCTGTATAAATATAGGCATATTACATATGTGTATATATGTATATTTTAAAACACAGGTGCAGAGCATACAGACTGTTCTACGCTTTAGCTTTCTTTACGAACCACCATCTCTTGGGGATCTCTCATAAGCAGGTCTTAGTGGCTGCATGCTACTCCAGTCTGCAGACGTGCATTATTTGCTTGAACAGTACAAGGGGCAGGATTTTGAAATATGTTTATGTCGGGGGGATCGGGGGATCAGTAGGTAAAGCATTTAGAGGGGAGGAGCAGTTCAAGCATAAGCAGGAGGCGGGGAAAACCAGGGTGTTTTTTTCCCCAGTGCGCTTACTCTATATGCGATTCTGTGTGTGTGCGTGTGTGTGTGTGTAGGGACGTGTAAGACCTGCCCTCCATAGCCCCCCCCTTCAAAGCACAACAGTGTTCCTGGCATGGATGGAGTCTGGTGTCACAAAGACCCAGAGGGGGTTGCCTGGTGTGACTTCAACTCTCCCAACCCCACCTCTAAAATGCTTATTTTCTTGGTCATGCGTCCATACTTCCTATATGTTAAATAGTATATCATATTTTTGTTTCCTGGAAACATAGTACCAAAAGTGTGAAAATCCTAAGTCCAGCTCCATGAATCCCCTTAAAATGAACACACCGTGGAACCAGCACCCAGATCAAGAGGCGGAACGGGGCCAGCGCCCAGGGACCCCAGCCCCCTTCAGCTCACCACTCGCCAAGTGGCCACTCTCCTGACCTCTCACACCCAGCATCAGCTTTGCCTGTTTTTGAACTAAAAATATAAGTGGATTCACACTGTGTGTTCTCTTGTGAGCTGGTTTTATTTTTTTTCCTCAATATTATGTTTTTGAGGTTTATCCACGTTGTTATGTGTTTATTCATTTTGTGTGTGATTTGTAAATTCTCAAAGCTCTATATAAACATATGGAGTATAAGATGTACATACGTGTATATAGAAATATACATGTGTATTTATGTGTGTTTGTATACATATAGATACCTGTATACACCCCGTTTTATATGTAAATATATTCATATATGTACATACATGCATGCATGCATCAGGATAGATGCTTGACACGCAGCTCTTCTCCAGATTCATTTATCCTGTGTGCTGCTGACCGGCTTACAGTCAGTTTCGGTTTGGGGCTATTACAAAGCAAAACAGCATCTTTTCATCCTCAAAGCAGCCCCCGGAGGCTGGTTTTGCTGTGATCACGCGAGGACGAGGCGGCTCAGAGAGGCCCAGCGACTCGCCCGCGGCGCACAGCATGGGCCCCGCGCCGCTGACGCCCTCTCTCCCCGCAGGCCGAGGAAGCGGGCGGCCCTCGGCAACCCCGCCCCGACCGCTGCCCGCCGCCGCCGCGCTCGCTGCCCCCCGGCGCTTGCCAGGCTGCGCGCTGCCAGGCCGACTCCGAGTGCCCGCGGCACCGGCGCTGCTGCTACAACGGCTGCGCCTACGCCTGCCTGGAGGCCGTGCCGCCCCCGCCAGGTAGGCACCCTGGGCCGGGGGGAGATGGGGCTGGGGGTGGAGGGGGTTGGAGGGGGGCTGGGGGAAGTGTCCTGCCCTGCGCAGCCCAACTGGAGAAACAACTGGGCCTCAACCTGGGCCACCTGGGCCGGCCCACCTGTGAAATGGGACCATAGCACTCCTGGAGCGAGCATCCAGCTGCATGCATTGAGCGCCTGCTGTATGCGGGGCTCACCACTGCCCGCAGAGAACTGCAGTCCAGGGGACGCCGGTTCCAGGGAAAATGCCCGCTCCTATGAAGATAGGGGAGATTTCTCGTGTAAAATCTAGATTTCTAGCTTTTCTTAGACATACTGGACCGCATTCCCTGGGCCACCGTGTGCTGGAGCCTCAGGTGATCCTCGATGGTAGCAGAGTGGCTTCCAGTTTTCCAGGGACGCCGCCAGCCGCACTTCACTAAGGACGCCTGGCCCTGGGGGTATTTGAGATGGAGACCTTAGCGCTGCAGGTGGGCGTGCAGATTCCCGGGTTCAAATCCACCGCCTTAAACCCGCACCTGTGAAGCAGGGCCGGAAGAACACGCAGCTCGCAGCTCGAAGCGCAGTGCCCCATCCGGAAGTGCTCAGCCCTGCAGGGAGCAGAGAATCAATAGGATGTTTGCTGACTCTTAGCGGGAATCTCTTTGGGAGAAACCGTCCTCCGGGGTTCATCTTTGGAAGGAAGGAGGTTCAGATTCCTCCTGGAGAGGTTTGGGCAGGGAGGGAAGGGAGCTTGGGGCGAATACCAGGACAGCTACCTCCCCTCCGAGTGGAGAAAAGGGGCCCTAAGTGGGTAGGAATGGAGAGTGGGCAGGAGAGTTTCCTCCACTCTCAGTTCTGCTTGGGGCTGGGCCTTTGGAGGACCCTAGGCTGTTTGAACTGTCCTTTCAGCCAGAGGCTGTGGTCCCAGTGGGGCTTCATTACGGAGGCCTACCCCCTCCTCAAGGCCAAGGTAAGAATGGAAACACTCAGTTCTCTTTGGGATGAGGTCACAGCAGTGAAAAGGGACTCGGCACCCTTAATAATGTTCGTAATACAGTCTGTGCTGCCTTTGAGCACGGCCTCTTGCCAGGCTGGCTCCTGCAGGGCCTTTTATAAGACAGGCAAAGTGGCATCCCCTGCTTGTGGCAGAAGCACATAAAAGTACTCCTAGCTGTTTGGACAAGTCAAAAAGATGTCCCTTCCTTTGATTTTTTTTTCTTTCTTTTTTTCTTTTGGTCACTCCATGCAGCATGTGGGATCTTAGTTCCCTGACCAGGGATTGAACCCGTGCCCCCTGCATTGGGAGTGTTGAGTCTTAACCACTGAACCACAAGGGAAGTCCCCTGTGACCTTTCCTTTGGATTGATACAGGGCATAGGGATTCCAGTCTCGGACAGGTGCTTTTGAGCAGTGTGCAAACTGTACAACTGTCCATGACATTCCACATAGCCTTTCTTTACACCATCTCATTTAATGCTCACATAGTCCCATAGGGTAGAGAGACTGTTATCAGCCTTTTTTTTTTTGCGGCTGAAGACATGGGAGCTCAGAGAAGCTGAGTACCTTGCCCAAAGTCACACAACAGGCAGAGCTGGATTCAATTTAGTCTTCTGACTGTGGAGAAGTGTAGGGATGTGGGATCCCTCACTGCCCAGAACATCCTTCCCCCAGACACCCACACAGCTCACTTCCTCACCTTCTTCAGATCTCAGTCCAGAGGTGGTCACTTTCTCAGGGAAGTTTCCCTCTCTAAATGGTAATCTTTCCTCTGGCCGTTCCTTACTGCCTTCCGGCTTCAGCTTTCTTTATAGCCCAATATAGAATATTGTGTTTCATTTGTTTGTTTAATGACTGTGCCCCCAACTTGAAGGTCAGCCCCATGAGGCAGGAAGTTTGCTTTGTTTCATCCACTCCTGTATCCCCATCACCTAAAACAGTCTCTGGACACATAAAAGGTAGTCAGTAAAGAGCGGATGAATCAACAAAGGCCTAGCTTTCACTGGCCAGCAGGAAGAGCCGGCAAAATACTAGTTAGCCTTAAGAATAATAATAATAATAATATCTAGCGCAAGGTTCTTCACCCTTGGCCCTCTTGATGTCTGGGGCTGGCGAATTCTCGTTAGGGTGGGGAGTGGGTGCTGACCTGTGCCTTGTATGACGTTGAGCAGCAGCCCTGGCCTCTACCCACTAGATGGCAGTGGCACCCCCCACCCCCCACTGGGACAACCAAAACTATATCTCGACTTTGCTAGGTGTTTCCTTGGGGGGCAAAATCACTCCATATTGAGAACTGCTGATCTAACATGACTTGAAATGCACCAGGCCCCTGTTCCTGTTCTAAGCAGCTTACACACTTCCTTGCAATCTGCATGTGGGTTCCCTCCAAAGAAGACCCCGAGATAAGGTCTTGGGTGAGGGGAGTTTATTTAGCAGGTGATCCCAGGAAGTTCTAGTTGGGGAGCAGAGAGGCAAGACCCTGGGCCTCCAGGCCTTTAGAGTCTGCACATTGATGGGAGGCCTTGACCAAATTTCAGTATTCCAAAAAGTACAGAGACATGTGTACATGTCCCTGTACAGGATAGATTAATAAGTTTACTGTTTAGTAAAAAAAAATAGCTTTGAAAATACATTTTCTAACATTAAGTCCAAGGCGGTGGGGAAAAGGAGGGGAGAACCAGAAGATTGGAAATAGAGGCTCTGGAACCATGTTGACCCTCTCGTTTGGAAGTTGCAAACTGCTGGTTTGTTCTCTTGTTTCCATTTCCACACTGAGAGCAAGCATCGTATAACCATATTGTGCTCTTTTAAAGAAAAAGCTAGCCAGCATTTTTACCAGTCCCAATCCAGGTGCTTTCAAAGGCGCTAGACACACATCAGTCTCTTTATTTTTGTCATATTTTGGCATGAGACTAAAGCACAGGTCATAAACGAATGTGATCCCAGACCAGTTTTATTTGATCTCCAAAGTGCTTAAAATTAAAAAAAAATTAATTGCCAACATTTAAAACCAAGAGTTGATATTTTTTGAAATACAGATTTAAAGCTAAAAACAAACAAACAAAAAACATCCAGAAGCTCTGGGAACAGCTGGCCAGAGCTGACCAGCCACTTACCCACTGAGGCAGGAACACTCTCCAGTTGGCCCTGGTCCTACCCAGCCTGCCTTTCTCCTTTATGTTACCTATCTGTCCCCAGAGGCATTTGGGTTTTCAGTCCCTGCTTTGGGTTTTGAAGACCTTCCAGGTTACTCTGTGGGACACTCTTCTGTTAAAAATATATTGGTTAGAGAACAGGCCATGCTGCTGTAACAGAAAGACCCAGAAAGTCGGGGTCCAACCTGTTAGATATTTAATTCTCCCTTGGTTAAAAGGCTGGAGTCAACAGTGGTCCATGGCAGGCAGGGGACTCTGCTCCACAGTCCCCCAGGGACCCAGGTTCCCTCTGTCTTGTTGCCCCACATGGTCAAAGTGGCTCCCGGTTTGCAGGAAGCGGGAAAGAGAGACGGAGGGGAGCAGGCAGGCATCAATGCAAGGGAAAGATGGGATGGGGCATTGGCACTTCTGCTCACATACCATTGGCTAGAACTCAGTCACATGGCCACACCCAGCTGCAGGGGAGGCTGGGAAATGTAGTCCCCAGCTTGGTCACCCCGTGCCTAGCTGCAACTCAGAGTTCTGTTACTAAAGGGAAGAGGTGAATTCTCAGCTGCCTGAGGAGGGCCTCGATTTAACCACGTATTATCTCGTCAGTTTTAGACTGGCTGGTGCAGCCGAAACCTCGATGGCTCGGGGGCAACGGCTGGCTCCTGGATGGCCCTGAGGAGGCGCTGCAAGGTACCTGCAGGGTGACGCCCAACCCGACGGCAGAGGCAGGGTCCCCCGTCTCCAGCTGCCCCCGGAAAACGGATAACCGGGGGGCTGCCTGTCCTCAAATACCCAGCCCTCTGGGACCCTCCTCACCCCAACACGGAAGGGGAAGGCTGGGGCTCGGCCAGGCTCTCAGAATCCCGGAGCAGTGAGGGATTTGACGATCCCTGGCCATGGGGCCTCGTCCCCAGGGGGAGAATTCAGAGGGAGGGGGCTTGGGGTTTTCAGAGCCCTCAAGTCACCGTAAGGGGTTCACTGTTCCCTGCCGATGAGGCCTCCGTCTGGGGAGCGGGGAGAGGAGTTTCTGAAAGGAGCAACAGGCAGGCGCGGGGCCCGGACGGCTGCGGGGCTGCGGCTGTGAGCGAGCGCCTTTGCGTTTGTGCAGCTGTGCTTGTGACCTTGCGCACATCCGAGTGCGCGACCGGGAGTTAGGGTGTGCAGCTGTGTGCGAAGCCGAGCGGCTGTGCCTGTGGCCGTGTGGCTGAGAACTCGTGCATCCCTGTTCATGCAGACGTGTGCAGCGGTGGGCGGGGTGTGTGTGTGTGTGTGTGTGTGTGTTAGGACTTGCGGGGCGGTGAAAATGTGTGTGTGTGTGTGTGTGCGCGTGTGTGCACGGAGACCCCAGGCGCAGCCTGGGATCCGCGGTGCAGATGAGAGGCGGCCCCTCTGCCCCCATGGGGGCCGCCCCTGAGCCCCCCGCGTGTGTGTCCCCCGCAGCAGAGGCCTGCAGCACCACAGAGGACGGGGCCGAGCCGCTCCTCTGCCCCTCAGGGTACGAGTGCCACATCCTGAGCCCGGGTGACCTGGCTGAGGGCATCCCCAACCGCGGGCAGTGCGTCAAGCAGCGCCGGCCGGCAGGTGAGTGTGGATGCCGACCCCATCCTGCTCTCCCCGGAACCCCCCACGGGAGACCCAGCTCAGAGGAAACCCCAGGCTCCTGAGCCTGGCCTCGCCCTCCTTCCACCGCCCCCCCGCCCCGGCCCTGCTCCTCTCCACCCTCCCCCTCCTCGTCTGTGGATGCGGGCAAACCCCAGCTTGGCCACCTCCTGCCTGGCTGACTTTGAGGTCAGTTGTTTCAAAGCTCTGAGCCTCAGTTTCCTTATCTGTAAAATGGGGCCACTGAATTCATGCTAGGTTATGGAGATTAATTGAAAGTTTACGTGTAAAGCCAGAGCAGCACAAGAGATAAGAGGTGCTCAGTAAACGCTGGATAATTTGTATCTATCTATCCATTTTAAACTGCACAGAATTTGAATTGTCTAAGAACCCTTAACTTCCCTCTGCCAGGATTGTTCAATGTGACGTAATTAGTATTTGTCTTTGGAGACAAGGCAGGAAATAGTTCAGTGAAGGACGTGAATAGCATGGCTTTGGTTTGCATACTTTTCCCCAGGGAGGCAAGGGCAACAGAGCAGGGACTGCTCGGGAGACCTAAAAGCCACCCCTACCTCATGCATGCAAGCCGTAAGGTCAAGAGGTTAGGCGTGGAATTTGCAAAAAACATGTGGCAAGCGAAGAATCGGGAACTTCCGGGAGATGTAGGGTAACCACGTCAGAGCTGAGCTCATTGGAACTTTGAGAGCGCACCCTTCAGGGCCCGGGTACCCCCTTTAGCATCTCTTAGCCCTAATAGCTAAGGACAGCACCTCCGTCAAAATCCAGGACAATCACAGTCACCCTATTGGCCCAAAGAACCCACCACGTGCATTACCAGCCAAAGTGTTTTCCCCTGATTTGAGAATTTATTTCTTGGAGGTGTTTCAAGAAAAACATAGACTTTACATCTGTTACACATTTAGCATCAGCGTCATCGCAGATAATAGAATTAGGAGACATGGGACTGTCTCGGGAATCCTGGTTCCTGGAATTCTGAGCTTTGAAAAAACTCACGTATAAAAGGATCGCAACCAACCGGGAGCCTGAGATTCCTCCCACATTCTACTTGCTGTTTACGGTTATGCGTGGCTTCCCCAGCCAGACAGCCAGGGTTCCAGTGACCACTTGGCCCCTCACTGCTGTGTGTGGCAAAGAGCCCAGCCTTTCCAGGTCTCACTTTCCTTATCCATAAACTGGGCTAATAATATCGTAGTTAAGCTGGGGCTTCCCTGGCGGTCCAGTGGTTAGGACTCGGCGCTTCCACTGCAAGGGGCGCGGGTTCCATCCCTGGTTGGGAACTAAGATCCCACATGCCCTGTGACACCGCCAAAAAAAAAAAAAAAAAAGTTAAGGTACTTCACGGACTCTTTGAGGAGCTAATGATTTGATCCATGTAAACTATGTCTGCAGTTTCTCAAGCACAGGACTGAATCTCTCCTGTTGGCACCACTGCCGTCTGTAGATACCACGTTATTCCAGACCTGGACAAGGTACGCAGTCCTGCGGATGTACAACCCCAAGGACAGGCCAGCCTGTAGGAACCTACTGGAAGGAGCAGTCTTTCCAAAAGTGCTGGGGGTTGGGGGGGGAGTCAGGAGTCCTGTGAATCGAAATGTCATTTTTATAACTGGAAAGGCCTGAAATTACGTGGTCTTTCGCATCTCCTGATCTTACTCATTCAGTTACGTGACCTCCAAGACCAGGGTGAGCCAAACAAATTCAAACAAGTTCTCAAGGGACCAAACCAGTTCAAAAAGGACCCACTTCGAGGATGGAGATAAATGAAGAGACAGTCAGGTGACGGCACCGACGATGCCCAGGGTTGACTGAGGCCCTGTGGGTGCTCCCCTAAGCCTTCGTACGAGCCTGCCCAGGCAGAAGTACAACCAGGAGCAGCGTCGAGTGTGGTGAAGACTGCAGGCCATTGAAGCGGGTTCAAATTCTCCGGCTTTCTTCCTGGGCGACCTTGGGCAGCTGACCTAACCTTTCTTGGCCTCAGTTTCTTCATCTGTAAAATGGAGCAATGAAGGTCACGATAGAAATTGCTTCTTGGGGTAGTGATGAGGCTTGGATGAGAGAAGACTTATAAAGCACTTAGGGCCGCACCTGACACAGAGTAGGTCCTCAACCAGTGTGCGCCGCCATCACCTGTCTTCCGAAAGAGGGAGGACTTGAGATCAGAAATGTACCCGGACCACACACACACCTAGCAGGGAGCAGAGTGAGAATTCCAAGCCTGGCCACCTGCTCCAAAGCCCATGGGTGTGTGTCCTCCCCCACCCACAGGAATGGGAGCCTTCTAGGTGGAAATGTAAGTAGTATTTCCTCTAGCCTTGTCCCCGGAGGGCTGTCACTTAGCAATAATTATTGGTAATTGTACAGAAGTTTGGAAACATCTTAAATTCCAACAGCTTCCCTTGGAGCAACGGTCTCAGGGAGGAGAGGGATACTCCTATCCCAGGGTAACCAAGGAAGAAGTCGTTGATTTTTTTTAAGTAAATTATTTATTTATTTATTTATTTATTTATTTATTTATTGGCTGTGTTGGGTCTTCATTGCTGCACACGGGCTTTCTCTAGTTGCAGCGAGTGGGGGCTACTCTTCGTTGTGGTGCGTGGGCTCCTCCTTGCCGTGGCTTCTCTTGTTGCGGAGCACAGGCTCTAGGCGCGTGGGCTTCAGTCGTTGTGGTACATGGGCTCAATTGTTGTGGCTCACCGGCTCTAAAGCGCAGGCTCAATAGTTGTGGCGCACCGGTTTAGTTGCTCCGTGGCATATGGGATCTTCCTGGAGCAGGGATCGAACCCGTGTCCCCTGCATTGGCAGGCGGATTCTCAACCACTGCACCACCAGGGAAGCCCCAGCCTTTGATTTTAAGTTTTTAAAAAACTGCATATTTGAAGTGATCTCTGACTTATAGAAAAGTGGCGAGGAGAGTCGCTTGGCCCCTCCGCCCCGATTGTTAAATGCTGTTTCCTGTATTGTGTTCTCCCGGCCTCTCCCTCTCTCTGTAAATCTACATAGTGATTTCGGGGACTGTCTGAGAGTAAGTTGCAGATCTCATGCCCACGCCTAAGATACAGGTCTCCGCTGAGAGTCGGCTGCTAAGGGGGCTGAGGACTGTTCTGAGTGCAGCCTGGACCCTGACGTTTGAGGAGTTAACGTCTTTCTTGAGAGGAAAATGAAGATTGACACAGGCAGTAGATCTGATTTCTCGGAGAGCGGGGTTGGGGTCCTCGGTGCATCTTCTTATTTTATTTTATTTTATTTTATTTTATTTTATTATCTTATTGAAGTATAGTTGATTTACAATGTTGTGTTAGTTTCAGGTGTACAACACAGTGATTCAGATATACACACACACATATATATATGTTCCTTTTCAGTTGTTTTCCCTTATAGTTTATTATAAAATATTGAGTAGAATTCTCTGTGCTATACAGTAGGTCCTGGTTGGTTGCCTGTTTTACATAGAGTAGTGCGTATATATTAATCGCAAATGCCTAGTTTATCCCCCCACCCAGTGCATCTTCTGAGTGGGTTCCATGCCGTTCTGAGGCTGACCATCCAAGGCTGAGATGTGGGAGATGGGTCCCCACGCTCCCCGCTGACAGAGTGGCTTCACCGGGTGCTGCCTGAGAAGGATAACATGGTCACACAGCCATGAGCAGGGGCTCAAACCAATAGCTTTATTTTGTAAAAACGACACTTGGTAAACACACCTGGTGTGAGGAGGGGTCCAGTTCTACACAGACCACCGTCTCCTTCCCGTGGCATCAGGGGCCAGAATTCATCCCCAGGGAGAAGGGAGGAGCAGGAATGTTTCGGAGAGCCTCCGGCCTGGAAAAATTTGGCCATTTGTTTAGGAAAATATTTGTAAATGGAAAATCTGGAAAATCGTTGTAAGCAGTAGTCATTGAGGTGGCTGATAAGCTCTCTGCCCCGGGGTGCGGATTGGCCGTTGGTTCTGTCGCCTCGTACGCTAAATGTCAGTGCTGGTTCTGGACACCCGGATTTTTAGGTTGGCCACAGAACAGAAGGAAAACAAAATGCCCATTGAGTCCGTAAATATGATTCTTATTGAGATGTGATTGGCATATCATATTGGTTTCAAGTGCAAAATGTCATTAATTAACCTGACAGCAGGCAGATCAGGCGGATGCGCGGAGCGGGAGGGGCGAGTTTCCCACTGGAGACATTGCCACGTGAAACGCCAGACTTCTCCACTCTCCCACGTTCCATTTCCCCAACTCCCACCACAAAATGTTTTCCTGTCACGATAGGGTGGGGGCTGAGGAAGGCGGTGGGGTGGTTGAGTATCAACAGCGAGAACTGGGTGGTGGGAATTCTTAGTAATTTCAGACAAATGAAATTGCCAAGAGGTGACCACTTTTTACACACCGAGGTGGCAGTTTTATATGGTTCCTGCTAGTATTTGCACATCTGTGTTTCCAATGAAATCCTTTCTTTTAACCCTCACGATAACGTGAGGTATTAATTTTATGCCCATTTCCAGGTGAGAAAACTGAGGCTCAGAGTGGATCAGTGAGCCGTGAAGATTCACAGTCGAGTTGTTTTGTTTGCAGTAATGACACTCAAGTCTCTTTTGAACGGACTCAAAAACGTGCTGTTTACTTTTCCTTGCGACCGTATGTTGTACTGGCATTTGCTAAACAGTATGTTGGAATTTGCATCTAGTTCCTCTCTTATGAGAGTGGTTCCCAAACTTTATACTCAAAAAATACTGAGACCCCCGTAGAACCTCGTGTGGGCTATGGCTGTGGCTATTTACCACGCTCGAAAGTAAAGCTGAGACATTCCAAATATTTACGTGTTAAGTGATTTAAAGGTCAATGATGAACTCATTACGGAGTAAACAGAAATAATATTTTTCTTAAAAATGACTCTTTTCCAACACCCACACCAAGTGAGAAGAGTGGCATTGTTCTGCATGTTCGCAGTTGTCATATGTGAATTCAGAAAACTGGGTCTTCACATCTGCTTCTGCGTTTGATCGGCTGCCGTGTCACGCGTCATGTAGCTTCTGGAAAATTCCACGGTACACTCGTGAGAGAATGACAGTGAAAAACGCACATAATTTCTTAGCATTGTTATGAAAATAGTTTTGACCTTATAAACTCCCCGAAAGGAGTTTAATCCTCTCACCTCTTTTCCAGGTGGGCGGTTCTTACAACACAAATTTTACAAAGAATATCCAGGTAAGAGAAGAACTGTTCTTTCCTTGCA
This sequence comes from Hippopotamus amphibius kiboko, assembly GCF_030028045.1. NCBI lineage: Eukaryota > Metazoa > Chordata > Mammalia > Artiodactyla > Hippopotamidae > Hippopotamus > Hippopotamus amphibius. The sequence goes on along the minus strand of NC_080201.1, from coordinate 4,501,793 downwards.
GGTGGTACTAAAAGGGCAGTGGGCATTTCTGGGGTGAAGAAGAGAAAGAAACCCCCTGGACTGTTCTGAGAGCTCCAGTTTGAAGCTGCTGTGAAGGAAAATGACTATTCTCCCTGGTTGCTCTTATACCGTCACGTGGCACTTTGAGAGTGAGGTGCTAGGAGGCCAAGATGCTTCTGTTGTGAAAAATCTCTCCTCCAGCCTGAGCATCGTCCACGTGGGCAGGGGCCATCCCAGACTGCAGGCTGGGATTGAGGCAGCAGCTCAGGGATGTCTACTGGGGACAAAATGGGAGCTAGGATTGGGAAATAAAGTAGGAGCCCTGTTGTCTGATGGTGGGCAAAAGAGGAGCTTCAGCAAACATGGCTTCATGCTAACCATCAGAACCTGGGACTAGACATGCAGAAGTTCCTCCTACTTTCATTCAGGGAGTTGGAAAATATGGTCGACACCATCCTTCCAGCCAACCATCCATCCGGTTATCCATTGATCCATCTATCCATCCATCCACCCAGCCATCCAGTCCTCCACCCAGCCATCCATCCATCTATCTAGTCATCCATCTGTCCATGTAATCTCCATCCATCCATCATCCATCCCGTCTTCCATTCATCCATCCATCTGTCCTTCCACACATCTATCCATCCATCCATCTATTCACTCATCCATCCATCCATCCTTCCATTCATCCACCATAACTTTTTAAAGCATTAATAGTACATATTTATCAAAAATTACCCTTCACTCTATGCTGGAGGTCGAGGCTACATTATAAACATGACAGACCCAGTCCCTGTCATCATGCAGCTAATATCAAACAGGAAAAAAAAAACCATGAATAAGGTCCAAGTGGTTATTTAGTGATGACGGTGATCAGGACCACTGAGGTCACATTCAGGACACTGTGAAAAGGACACCTTACCCTAGGATGTCCAGGAAGGCTTCCTGAGGAGGGACAGTGAAGCCCAATATGAAGAATAAGAAACAGTGGGCAGAGGAACAACAGATGTGAACATCCTGAGGTTGAAGCAACTTGGCCATCACAGCAGCCGGTGTGCGTTGTGAGCATGGGGTGGGGGGGGAGATGGCAGGAGTTGAGGGCAGACCTCACAGGCGGTGGCCATGGGGAGGAGGGGGCGCAGGTGAGGGCTTGGGAAGCTCATGTCGGGGAGGAGAGGGGCAGGTCCAGACCGAGGTGTTTGGACTTAGCTTGGCTGGTGAGCCGTGGGCATCTGAGCGGGAATCAACACACCTGCCCTGACAGAGCCCAAATCTTTTCGCAGAGGGCGCCTCCAAGAACGTGGCAGAACACGGGAAAGGGCAGCACAGGCACTTTCAGTAAAGTGACGGCAGTGGGTAAGTGTGAGGCGTGGCGGGTCAGTGACAGCAGGTGGCTCTGGGCAGCCAGGTGTCCGAAGTAGCTTCCATCACAACGTTGACAAGTGGGAGGGCAAGTGTAGGGCTTTACCTGCGGGTAGAATTTGAAAATGGCCTTATAATTTCAAAGTGAACATATCGAAGCTTTGGGTGTGATCAGAAGTGGACGCTTCTAGAGCCCGTGGCCCTAAATCCAAGGACCAGACTAGGTTGTAGCTCACACGTTCCTTTGCCTTCACGCCTCCGTGAACAGCAGACAAGCCCTCCCCTGTCCTGTGGAGTTGGTCTGTCTGTCTCCCTCCCTCCGCCACACGGTCCTATCCAGGGCCAACTCTCAGGCATGAACCAGGGGCCCAGGGGCTCAACAGTCATTCGTGGAAATCTCCGGTGTGCAGGCGTGGTGCTGGGGTGCCGCCAAGGATAAATCAGGGCTCCTGCTCTCGGTGCCTTACGTCCTAGTAGGAGACTAAACCAGTCAACCAGTAAATCAGCAAGAAAGGCACAGCCTGTAATAGTGTCGTGAAGGAAGCTGGACAGACAGGCGATGATGCAGGGTGGCTGGGTAGGGAGGGAGCTGCTTCAGATGGGGGTCAGGAAGGCCGCTGTGAGCACGTGACATCTGAGCCATGATCTGACACAGGCGCCCAGGCAGAGGGAGCGGGAAGGACAGAAGTCCCGAGGCAGGAAAAATCTTGCTCTGAGAAACCCCAGGGAGGCCACCATCACAGAACGATGGTGGGGGAGGCTGGCACCAGAGGTGACCAGGTAAGGAAGGCATGGGCTCTGCTCTCCTAAGCTCTCCAAGGTGAGATGCAGGTGGATGCAAAGATCTGGGGATCTGGGCCAGTAAAACCTGAACACCCACCCAGCGCTGTGAAAGCTCAAGGCTACACATGGTAAACAAAAGCCCTTGAAAGCAGGTTATTCCCCCCCTTCCCCCCGGTGTCCTTGAAAGGCAACATCAGGTTTTAGATTCCAGAATATTCAGGTGTGAGTCCTGCAGGAAAATCTAGAGCCTGGGACGGATGCCAGCTTGTCTATTACCTGCTGATGACAGGAACAGTCCTTGGAATGGGTCTGGCCCGCCTGAGTCTGTGAACCTTACACAGGGACGTGCTGGGGCCGGTGGGAAGGAGCAGGACAGTGAGGGACGGTTTAGGATGGCTCTTAGGAACCAGCCGGCCAGAGCTGGGTTTAAATTCCTCCTCTACCACCAGGTGATCTTAGGCAAATGACTTCCACTCTCCAAGCCTCAGTCTCCTCATCTGTAAAATAGGAGTGATGGGCAGGGATGCATTAGGAACTAAGTAATTGGGGGGGGAGATCAAGCTGCTGGAGTAGGAGGACGCGGAACCCCCCTCCCCCTACAAATGCATCAAAAACCCATCTCCGCGTGGGGCAACGCTCACGAAAACAAACTGGAAAACGGCAAAAAGACTCTAGAACAACCAAGATTGTAAGAAAGATCCACATAGGATCAGGTAGAAAGGGAAGGGGAAGGCGGTACCCAGAGAGACTTGGCCGTGAGTTAAGAACGTAGCCTTAGCAGAAGCGCATCTTTCTGGTGTTTCTGGTGGGTGAGGAAGACCCCCACTTGCAACCCCTTGTTCTGCCAAAGCAGCGGCTCATATTCATTTCTTCTTTGCTTCCCTTTCAGCCAACCTGGAAGAACATTCCTCTGCTTTCTGCTAAGCCTCAGAAACCGTTGGGTAAAAAGTGATTTGACCCCCGGAGGTCATGCCCAGCTCAATAGTGCGTGACCCCAGAGATACCTGGAGACAGGACCCCTGGCTCTCAACCCCAGCGTGACCCTGCCTGGCAGGGTGACTTCGTGGGAGCCACTCACTAGCTCCAGGTCCCTGTTTTACTGTCTTGGAAACAAGGCCCACCTAGCAATCCCTTTGACCTTGCAGCTCCCACATCTACCGTGCCATCGTGAGCTGTGTGAGGTCCGTTTCTGAGACGGAGGTCAGCGTCTCGGTTGGTACGGATGTCTTCCAGGGTTGCCTCTGGGCGGCATGTACCCATTGCACATATTCTCACAGTAAGGCTGCTCATCATAAAATGGAAATGAACTTGCCTACTCATGCATGATTCATAGCTTTAACCGCCTGATGGTCTTAAACTGGACGTGCTGCAGCTGGGGCGTGCTGGGGGTGGGAAGCGGGAAGGTGGGACGGGGAGGAGGTGTCAGCTCAGCTCTGCTTCTGGACCCCTGGAGCGCCGGGGCCGTGCGCACACCGTGTCAGCGTGGGTCCCTCTGAGGCAGGGGGAGGAGCATTTGGTTTGTTAGGAAGCGACTTCTTAGGAAAGTTCCTGGGAAGAACCAGCAGAGGGGTGGGGAAGTGGGCCAGGAAGAGAAAGAGGTCCTACCAAGTGACGTAAGATGGTCCCGCAGAGGGTGACTTTGGCAGAATCCCCCTGGGGTCCTAGAGGCAGCCTGCATCCCACCAGGGCCAGTTCCAGGGGCGGCACACGGGAAGGTGCTCAGAAGGGCCGCGCACTTGGTTTAAAATGGAGTTGGACAAGGGGCCTGCGTGTTCATGTTGCAAAGCTTGTAAGTGGGTTTGAGTCCCACGGTGGCGTTGTCCACATCGGGGGACAAGGAGCTGCCCTTTGGAGGAGCAGTTGTCAATCCCAGGGGCAGCCCCATCCTGCCAGGGAGGGGACCCACGGGGATGTGGGCAGAGCCCTGGGGACATCTGTTACACAATCCAAATCTTCACAATGACTGCACAAAAACGGATGCACACATCCAGAGGCTTGGGGGGGAAGTGATTCAATTCACCCAATAACCCATCCCTTGTAAAACCACCCCATGGTGACCGATGTGAATCATTTGGCAGGACTTGACCTTCTGAATTCCAAGATGGGCTTGTGTGGAGGCTCCTGAGTTTTCCTATTTTAAAAACAAGCATCTCTCCTCACCCCTGCCCCCCACCACGGCCCTCCCCCCACCCAGGGCCACACTCTCTCCAAATAAAATCCACACTCTCTTAGAAAACACGCGAAGTCCAATTTAAAGTGGAGATTGATGACCAATGGGCCTTTTTTTTTTTTTTTTTTTTTTTTTTGTCATTTCTGGGCATCAGTGCTTTCCTATTGCTCAAGAATTATTTTGATGGTTTCTTTGTTTTTGTGTGTGGAACCTGAGAGGGAAACAGTCAAGCGATTCATGTCAGAGTTGTGTAAAGTGTGCCTTTGTCACACTGGCCGGGGGAGGTTTTGACTTCCTATCGACAGAAAGGGAAGACGCCTTTATGCAAGAGTGGCAGGTCAGAGCAGAGATGAACCTGATTTCCGTCTCGGAAACTGAGGCTTATGTCCATCTATTCCAGGCACGTTGTGGAGTTTATATGTGTGGTTTCAGGGGTCACAGCGTGGGTCACCCATGAAGTCCCCCCTATCTGTGCTTCAGGGTCCACCTCACTGGTCTGGACGGGACCTGAACCTACTGTTGGCTGAAGCTCCCTCGGGGGGAGGGGGCGGGGATGGGCAGCCACACCATCAGAGCCGAGGACCAGAGGTCTAAGGGACTGTCCCCTTCATGGCTGGCCATACGTGGCGGGGTGTGTAAACGATTACAACCAGCAGAGACTTGGGTGTCAGAAACCTGGAAGAACTCACCCAAAGTCACACAGCTCGTAAGTGCCAGGGTCCGGCTTCCACCCTGGTCTGACCTGCTCGCAGCTCGGGCTCCAGAGACCCAGCTATTCTTCTGGTTCTGACCCATCCAAGCACATCCCCTCCAGCCCCGGAGGCCCAGAAGGGGACACTGCTGGTGTGCAGACCTGCAGAGGACCCTGGGGACAGGGCGGAGCTCACCTCACTTCTGGGGGGCTGCCCACTAGACAGGGTGGAGAGCGTAGAGGCTGGTCAACCTGGGTTCTGATCCTGGGCAAGGCACTTCCCCTCGCTGAGTCTGTTTCTTTCTCTGTGAAATGGGTTTGATAAGAGTAAACAGCCTTTCAGAGTTGCCGGGGAGGGTTGTGAGAGATGGTGTATAGGGAGTGGCCAGCAGGTGTGATTACCATTCTCTATTATTATTACCTTGGCCCACAAGTCCCCTGGAGGCCCACGGGCCCCCAGCTGAGCACCTCTGGTTAAGTCCACATATTGAGACTCTAATTGTCTCACTTCATCCATCACTAAGTTTCACTGGTGTGTTTCCCTTAGGTTCAGGGTCATTAATTAACTTCCCACTCACTCATCGGGTACTCAGTCACTCATTCACACATTCCTTCTATCATGAAATATTTACCAAGCATGAACCACCTTTTCTTGAAGAATCCAAGATGCACTGTTTTTTTTTTTTTTCACCTCTCCACATCCCCGAAGCTGGGAAGTGCCCTGGTCGTGACCACCGGGCGTCATTGCCTGCACGTGAGCACATTGAAACGTGCAGGCTGGAGGTAAGCAACTCAGTGGGAACTTCTAGGAAAAACCAAGGAACCGCCTTCTGGGAAATTCTGCATCATCAGAATCTCGGGGATTCAGAGGCCACGTTGGCAGAAAAACTTGGACACTGGCAACTCTGTGTGGAAAGGTGATTGGGAAGGATTGGATCCAAATGTCATGACATGCTAGGAAAGACCTTATCCTGTTTATCTCACTTATATTTTCTTTTTGGTGTATGCACAAGAACGAGACATGATTAAAATCTATGTCTAAATAAATCTGAAAGAGGTCTTTACTAAGGTTGCAATAGAAAGGTGAAAGCATCATAGCAGCTTAGTTGGTGGTGCTTTTTTTCCTTTAATTATATATAAAGTTCTGCCTGAATTATTATGATATATGCTGCCTGTCTTGGTTTCAGTCTGAGGCATGGAGGGGAACAGCCCAGAGACGGTCCCTGCCTGCCTGGCGTTTCTGGTCTAGTGGGGATTGGAACCAACGCCTCCTGACTCCAGGGCTCTGCCTCTCCATCACATGGCCCCAGGGGTGGGCTTGTGAGCCCCCTTTCCTGGTGGAACCTCCACCCTGCCCTCACTGGCTTTCCCGCGTGTGTCCCTGCCCTGGTCTGGAGGGGGACGCACAGACGAATGGGTGACTGCAGGTGGTAGGGTGTGTACCCGGGGCTCAGCTGTATTTCTTGGCTTTGAGCTCAGGGCACTGTCCCCTTGGGAGCTGGCACAGCCCTTGCTTGGACCTGACTGATTTGGAAACCAGGTGACAGGGCTGCTCACCTGAGCTAAGGTGTGAGCAGAGGTCCTGCTGTCCAGGGCATGAGAGAGCTCTGGACTCGGAGCCGGGTGCCAGTGGTGGCCGCAGCTGTGTGTCCCTGGACACAGAGCTTGGCCTCTCTGAGCCTCAGTGTCTACCAAGATGGAATTGGATGGCACCTGCCATACCTGCCACAGGACGAAGTCGGTGAGACTTGTGAAAACTGGTGGGAAACCCGGAAAGGCCTGTCCTGGGTCCTCGGGGCTAAGAGACAGTGGAAGGGAAACAGTGCACTGGACCAGAGTTGAAGAAGCCTAGGGGCTAGAGGTCCACGGTGCTGCTGGCCATGACGGGATCCTGGCCCCAAGCCACTGGGGCAAAGAGGGCCGCCAGGAGAGACAGGAGGCATGGGTGGAGGCACCGCATGGGTGCTGGGCTGGCGGGGGTCAAGTCCCAACCCTGCCACTCGCTAGTGGTGATCTTGCACACATTCGTCCCTGTGCCTCAGTTTCCCTGTCTGCAAAAGGGGGTGGTGGTCCTCCAGGCTGTGGTGAGGAGTAAAGGGGTGCAGTTCTCAGAACCACGTCCGGCTCGTAACGTGGTTCCTATGAGCCGTCGCTGCTGCTGTTACTGTGGCTGTTATGGTCTCTAAGGCAGCAGCGAGTGGCCACAGCTTGGGAGGACAGGACCGCACGTGGGCTTCAGGGACGCCGGGAACCAGGGGTGGAGTCCCCCCATCTCTCTGTTTTCTCTGGGAAGAGCCACTGTCTCCTTGGGACGAGGGAGTGGCCCCCGCAGCCCTAGAGCTCCATCCTGTGCACACTCCCTGTGAATGGGATGCCTCCCCTGTGACACCCTGGAGAAGGCACCCACACCCGGGCCCATCGACCCAGGCCAAGGGAGGCGGGGAGGAAGGACCGGCTTCTCCCCCGTCAGCAATGGCCATGGCAGTGAGAGTGAGGGTGAGGGTGGGGGTGCCGTGCCGGCCGAGGGGGGGGGTCCCAGGAAAATGCGCACGTGGAGCTGGGCAGACAGTCTCCTAGAGTCCACATCTCACTCCGCAGGGGGGGGCAGCAAAGGCCCCACAGGGTCTCGTGACTTGCCCAAGGTCACACACAGCCAGGCAGCCATGGGGGATGGTCAGTCCTTACGGGGAACTCCCTCTGCTCAGCACTTGCCCTGTATTATTATTTTTTAATTAGTTAATTAATTAATTTATTATTGGCTGTGTTAGGTCTTCATTGCTGCGTGCAGGCTTTCTCTAATTGCGGAGAGCAGGGGCTACTCTTCATTGTGGTGCGCGGGCTTCTCATTGCGGTGGCTTCTCTTGCTGCAGCGCATGGGCTCTAGGGTGCACGGGCTTCAGTGGTTGTGGCATGTGGGCTCAGTAGTTGCAGCTCACAGGCTCTAGAGCACAGGCTCAGTCGTTGCGGTGCACGGGCTTCGTTGCTCCGCAGCGTGTGGGATCTTCCTGGAGCAGGGCTCGAACCCATGTCCGCTGCGTTGGCAGGCGGATTCTTTTTTTGTTTTTTCTTATAAAAACATTTTAATGGTAAAATATAATATACATACAGAAAAGTTCAGAAAACATATATCCACTTTTTAAGAATAATTGTAATTCAAACACCTGTATAAACACCACAAGGTTAAGAAACACAACATTGTCAACACCCTAGAAGTCTTCTGGGTGACTTTCACCAATCATAGCTCCCCCTCTCTTACACTGAATTTTATGCTATTTACTTGTTTCCTTTTTTCTTTCTTTCTTTCTTTCTTTTTTCTTTCTTTAGCTTTTTTTTTTAAGCTCTTTATTGGAATGTAATTGTTTTACACTGTTGTGCCAATTATTGCTGTACGACAAAGTGAATCAGCTGTATTTATACACATATCCCCATATCCCCTCCCCTCTGTGGCTCCTTCCCACCGTCCCTATCCCGCCCCTCTAAGTCATCACCCATCATCAAGTTTATCTCCCTCTGTTATGCAGGAACTTCGCACGAGCTATCTGTTTTACATGTGGTAGTGTATATATGTCAGTGCTACTCTCTCACTTCATCCCAGCTTCCCCTTCACTCCCCACCCCGTGTCCTCAAGTCCGTTCTCCCCATCTGGCAGGCAGATTCTTAACCTCTGTGCCACCAGGGAAGTCCTGCCCTGTATTATTTCATTGGTCTCGTGGCAACCTTAGCGTGGTCACCAGCACCTTCTGAGCACTGACCACGTGCCAGGTGCCTCTGAAATCCCTTAACAGAAACCAGCCACTCATCTGAGCTCTTCCAACCCATGAGGAAGAGACTCTTGACACCCATTTTACAGATGAGGGAAACTGAGGCACAGAGAAACAGACACTTAGCACGGATCACAGAACCAGTAAATGGCACAGTGAGGATATAGAACTAAGTAAACTAATTCCAGATCTGACTCCTGGGGACGTACAAACTTTGGTTTTGTTTTTTTTTAATCAGTGAGAAAAAGCCTTTAATTTGTGTTTTATGAACACACCTTAGGTATTGCGTTTTGGATGAAATAGTTGACTCGATTATGACTTTCTTACATCTGCAGCCATTCGGAACAGAAAGATATTACATACTAGTTGTGAGCCTCCCAGGAAGTACACATTATAGGAAGACTTTCTGGAAAAGATTGTAGAAAGGCAATAACACAGCTGCTTTTTTTTTTTTTCCATTAGTTGTCAAAGTCAGATTATGTTTCATACTAAGCCCATCTACCTGTTTTTATTTCTTTTATGAAAATAATTAAAAAAATTTTTTAAATTATTTATTTATTTATTTATCGGCTGCGTTGGGTCTTCATTGCTGCATGCGGGCTTTCTCTAGTTTCGCCAAGTGGGGGCTACTCTTCGTTGTGGTGCGTGGGCTTCTCAGTGCGGTGGCTGTTCTTGTTGCGGAGCACGGGCTCTAGGCACGTGGGCTTCAGTAGTTGTGGCGCATGGGCTCAATAGTTGTGGCTCACAGGCTCTAGAGTGCAGGCTCAGTAGTTGTGGTGCACGGGCTTCGTTGCTCCGTGGCATGTGGGATCTTCCTGGAGCAGGGCTCAAATCCGTGTCCCCTGCATCGGCAGGTGGATTCTTAACCACTGCACCACCAGGGAGCCCCTTTTGAAACATTTTTAAGGGACTTCCCCAGTGGGCCAGTGGTTAAGGCTCCGTGCTTCCACTGCACGGGGCTCAGGTTCAATCCCTGCTTGGGGAACTAAGATCCTGCATGCCACACAGCATGGCCAAAAAAAAAGGAAAAAAAAATTTTTTTGAAAAATTTGAAATAAAATTCACAGGACATGCAAGGAAAAGTCCAGAGAGGCCCGCCTCCCCCGTGGTAACACCTGCATAACTGCAGCCCAGTACTGCCACCAGGAAGGTGGGCTTGGCACTGGCCACAGAGCGTGTGGGTTTTCTCTGGTTCCACACAGGAACCTGAGGGGGGCAAGCAGCTCACCCAGGCTCACCCGGCGTGGAACTGGCCATTTTCCCACTCTCCCAGGAAGTGCGGGAGGCCAGCCCCACTGCCCCGAATCCCCAGTCTGGAGTTTTCTCTCTTGCCACACACACAGAGCCTCCCATACTGAAGCGACCACAGAGACCACGGCCACCTCTCTGGCTGTCCGGGGACCTGCCCACAGCTGCGAGCGGCCAGTGTATGTGTGTGTGGGGGGGGGTGCCCAGCCTCTGAGAGAGCTGCGTCCCTCCTAAGAGTAAGCAGGGCCCCAGGAAGCCAGGAAACAGTCGGGCAAGTCAGCCCGGACTCCTCCAAGGCGCCTGAAAAGTGGCTGGACCCCCGGGGCACTTGGCTGAGGGCAGGGACCTGCCGGAGCCTCACCCAGAGGGCCAGCTTTTCCATAAGAACAAACTTAATTAAAAAGTCCCTCTGTCCCTTGGGCTGGCTGACATGGCCACAGTCTTCCCTGGGGCCAGTTTCCATCAGAGCTGCCAGGATGAACTACCTTCCCGACCCCAGATCTTTTTCTAGACCATCGCACAGAGATCAGCAAGGTAGTGGAAAGGGAAGGCAGGGGGTGCCCTTCCAGGGGACGTAGTACAGGGCAGACTTTATCTTGTGACCCCAGGGAAGGCCTCTGAGTGCTTCCACTTGGGAAGAGGTGAGCAGGCCCTCGGGTGAGAAGGTGGCGACGCCCAGCTCCAGACAGATTTCTCCCTGTGGGCGCCCACAGGCTGCTGCCTGAAATTCCACCATCAGAGGGTCATCTGTCGTTGACAGCCTGTGGAGTGTGGATTCCTTTGGAAGAGGTTGGAGGGGAGACCCTGGTGTGTGGGTGCTAACAGGCATGGTGGAAAGGGCTAGGATAAAGCTTATGTAGGCTCTAGGCAGGCTGAGAAGTCAAGGAGGGCTTCCCAGAGGAGGAGATTCTGAGCTACGTTCCTGAGTACGAGTTTTCTGTAAATACCATACAGATTACCATAAATGACAGAAATGTGGCCTCTCCCAGCTCTGGAGACCAGAGGTCTGTGTCAGGGTGTCCTCAGGGTTGGTTCCTTCCAGAGGCTGTCCCATGCACCTCTCCGGCTTCTGGAGGGTGGCCAGTAACCCGCGCCATTCCTCAGCTTGCAGACGAATCACTGCCGTCTCTGCCTCTGTCATCCCATGGCCTTCCCCTCTGTGTCCGTGTGTCTCCCTCTCTTTTCGTTTATAAGGACACATATCGCTGGATTTAGGCCCCACCCTAAACCCAGGACCATCTCATCTCAAGATCCTTAATTGAAGTACATCAGCAAAGACTTTATTTCCAAACACGGTCACATACACAGGTTCTGGAGTTAGGATGTGGACACAACTTTTGCGGGGAACGCGGTTCAACCCACTCGGGGGCAGGTTAGCTAACTTAGATTGGGGGAGAGAAGTGGAAAGGCATTCCAGGAAGAAGGAATGGTATGTGCAGAGGCACAGCTGGGCATGGCTGGAGAAGGGGGGCACTCTGGGACTGGGAGGATACGGGGTAGCAAGTTAAGCAAGTGCCAATCAGTTCACATCTTGAGTTTGAACTTGACTGTGAAAACAACAGGAAGCCACTGAAGGGTTTACCTGGGTTATGATCCCGTTTGCTTCTCCCCACATAGCTGAGAGGCCAGTCTTACGAGCCCCACTTACAGATGAAAACATTGAGGCTCAGAGAGGTGAAGTTATCTGCCTAACAGCAGCCCACCGGGCAATGGCAGAGGCAGGATTTGAACTCAGGCCTCATCTAACTCCGTATGCTTGAAGGAAAAAGCAGCAGGGATTTGTGTCCAGGGGAAGCTACCCAGGAAGGAGGGAAGGAACAGAAGTGGGATCAGGTGCCAGACTCACTGGCCCACCTGAGAACAGTTCTCTAATGCTGGGCCTGTGGGTTGCCATGTTGATGCTCTGAGACCTGCCTCCTTGGCCACAGCTGATTGGTGGAGGACCAGGTCACCTGACTCAAGCTAAGCCAATCCGATTCCTCCCCCCAAGAAGATGCTCTTGAGTCTTTTTGATGCCGGAAGGTAGCATGGCCATGACTAGGAGCCTAGCTCAGGAGCCTCCTCTCTCAACAGCATGACCTCAGGTAACTTCTCAAGCCCCTCGATGTTTCAGTTCCTTCTCTGGAAGTCGGAAGGATGAAAGCAGCACCTTCCTCCACGGCTGCTGTGGGGTTCTGTGGAATCCTGGTGGTGAAGCTTTTTGCCCAAGACCTGGCGCACACAGAATTCTGGGCAAACATCCACTGATTCTGCTGGTGGTATGGACAGGGGATTGGAGCATGGAGGCCACCTCCTGCCTTGTCCATGAGGCAGAGGGGCGGGAGAGAGAGCCAGAGGGAGAGGAGGAGCAGGAAAAGGAGAGAGAGAAGCCAACAGGTTCACAGCTTTCCGGGACTTGCTTCCAGTTGATATGAGGCTCGGCCGCCTGCCCTGTGCTGAGCTTCAAGGAAACAGCTCCGTGGTTCCCAGGCACCGGCAGCCCCTGACATTGCCCTGGGCGAGTACAAATGGGGTTTTGTTGCTTGTAATCAAAACCAAACCAAAACCAAAACAATGCAGAACCCCGACCAAACCACGCCTTGACTGAGATGCTTTGCGAGCTGAAGGCCCCATGGAATCCACGGGAACCACCTTTGAACCGGATGCCAGGGATTTTCTGCCTCAGACCTGGTGGCTACCTAAAGGCACCCCCGGCAGGGCTAAGCCACACTTGTGGGGCAGCCGCCAGAGCTCCCAAGCGGCCCCCCTGCCTGTGACCGCCCAGAAGCCTCACGTCCCGGGAACACATGGACGGCCTCCCCGCCCCACATTCCACACCCACGCCGCCTGCTCCCAAATGGGCAGGCTTCTGGAAAGTTCCACACTCAACCCAGGAACTTGTTGAACAGGTGCCTTGAGATGGGCGAGGCCCCTGCCCAGCAGGCGCTGCCCCGGCCAGGCCGGGCTGGAGAATGTGCGAGAGCAGAGTAGATTGGGGGGGTGAAAGTCTCACGGGTCTTATGAGTCAAGGTGAGTGCTAACATCTGACATCAGTTGTGTCCTCAGCATCCTGGGTGGAAAGATGCCACCACCTGTGTTGATAGCAGAAAGAACTGAGGCTCAGATATTGCAAGTTTCTAGCTCAAGGTCTAACAGTTACTAAGTGGGGAGCCAGAGCTTTTTTCCTACCTGAAATCAACAAGGCTTCTTATTAACACTTTGAAATATAGACAAGGCGTAGAAAGTGGTAGAAGGAACCTCTTTGGACTCATTAGCCAGCTATCATTGCTTCATCTAGACCCTCAACTTTTTGCAGAGGTAGAGTCTGGAGTATTTTAAAGTAAATCCCAGACATCATACACATCACCTGTGAATGCTTCAGAATGTGTCTCTAACAGATGAGGATTTTTTTTTTAAATATTTTTTATTTTTGGCTGCGTTGGGTCTTTGTTGCTGTGGGCGGGCTTTCTCTCGTTGCAGAGAGCTGGGCCTACTCTTCGTTGTGGTGCGTGGGCTTCTCATTGCAGTGGCAGAGCACGGGTTCTAGGCATACAGGCTTCAGTAGTTGTGGCACACGGGCTCAGTAGTTGTGGCACACGGGCTTAGTTGCTCTGCGGCATGTGGGGTTTTCCCGGACCAGGGATCGAACCCGTGTCCCCTGCACTGGCAGGCGGATTCTTAACCACTGCACCACCAGGGAAGTCCAAGGACTTTTTTTTTAACATAACCATAAGGTCATTATCACAGGACCACCCAGATGGGAAAGTTTGTGATGGAACCGCCACACCACGTTCCCTGGGAGGGAGCCCGGCCCCAGCCAAGCTCTGTGCTTCCACGGCAGATGAGTTCACTAGAGCAGTGGTTTCCAAAGGGGGCTCCTCAGACCAGCAGCAGCAGGGAGCTTATTAGAAATGCAGATTCTCAGGCTACCCCAGCCCAAATGAGTGAAGAACTCTGGGCTTGGGTCCTGCAGGCTGTGGGTTTTTTTTAATTTTATTATTTTTTATTGAAGCATAGTTGATTTACAAAGTTAATTTCTGCTGTACAGCAAAGGGATTCAGTTATACATATATATATTCTTTTTCATATTCCTTTCCATTATGTTTTATTACAGGATTTTGAATATAGTTCCCGGTGCTCTACTGTAGGACCTTGTTGTTTTTGCATCCTATATGTAATAGTTTGCATCTGCTAATCCTAAGATCCCACTCCATTCCTCCTCCACTCCCCTCCCCCTTGGCAACCACACGTCTGTTCTCTTTGCCTGTGAGTCTAATTCTGTTTCATAGATAAGTTGATTTGTGTCATATTTTAGATTCCACATATAAGTGACATCATATGGCATTTGTCTTTCTCTTTCTGACTTACTTCACTTAGTATGACCATCTCTAGGTCCATCCATGTTGCTGCAAATGGCATTATTTCATTCCTTTTTATGGCTGAGTAGTATTCCACTGTATGTGTGTATATATATATATATATATATATATATATATATATATATATATATATACCATATCTTTATCCATTCATTTGTCGAGGGACACTTAGGTTGTTTCCATGTCTTGGCTATTGTGAATAGTGCTGCTATGAACATAGGATTGCATGTATCTTTTTGAATTATAGGTTTGTCTGAGAATATGCTCAAGAGTGGGATTGCTGGATCACACGGTAATTCTATTTTTGGTTTTCTGAGGGGCCTCCATACTGTTCTCCATAGTGGCTGCACCAACTTACATTCCCACCAACAGTGTAGGAGGGCTCCTTTTTCTCCACACCCTCTCTAGCATTTGTTATTTGTAGACTTTTTGATGATGGCCATTCTGACTGGTGTGAGGTGATACCTCCTTGTAGTTTTCATTTGCATTTCTCTAGCAATTAGTGATGTTGAGCATCTTTTCGTGTGCCTATTGGCCATCTGTATGTCTTCTGTTTAGGTCTTCTGCCCATTTTTCAGTTGGGTTGTTTGTTTTTGTTGTTGAGTTGTTTGAGCTGTTTGTATGTTTTGGAAATTAAGCCCGCGTCGGTCCCTTCCCGGCAGTCTGTGTTTTAGCACGTCCTCCCGGTGACTCTGATGCCGCCTCTAGAACTGCTGGTTCCGAGGACGATGACAGCTCAGGGAGGTGACTCCCTTCGTGCACTGTTGATTCTTCTTTATGCAGGTTCTGGCTCCTTCCCCAAAGGATGCTGAGGGGTTGGTCTTAAGCAATGTTACCTACTGCCGACTCAGGACCCCAGCGGTCAGTGGGTGAGCCCTGGCTCCTCCCCCGGCTCCCTAGGTGACCTTGAGCCAACGTCTCCTCTTCCATCAAATGCGTGGATGACAGCGCCGCCAGCCTCCTAGTCCGGCTGTGCAGCAAAACTAGTGCTTAGAATGGTTCCTGGTGCACAGGGGGTGTTCCGGAAGGACTAGCTGTTCTTACCAAACAGGGGTGGCAGGGCCAAGGGAGGTGTCCTAACCTACATGCCATCATAAGATGCTTAGGAGTGAACTTGAAACACGGGGAGTCGGCTTCTCATGGGCAGGGCTGGGGTGGAGTGGGGGCGGGGGCCTCCTGGGAGAGACTGGGAAGGAGATTTGGGGGCTGCTGGGCAGAGCAGGGAGCCCCCCTGAGGCGGAAAGGTTACAAGGCACTGATGTAGCCAGAGATGGTAAAGGAGGAGCTCCTGGTTTCCCGGGGCGACAGGCTCCCGGAAGTCCCAGGGAGAAGACGGGAGGGGGCCTCCGGGCTGCGAGAGCTGTGATGCCTCTGAGAGCTTCAAGAAGGTTCCTCTCCCCCCGGGGCCCAGCGGGGAGACAGGAGGCAGGAACAGTCAAAGAGGGTGGGGGGCCCTGGACACCAGGAAGGCTGGGGGCACAGGGGGAGCAGGAGCTCATGGCTGGGTTCCGCGCTGACACCTATGAGACAATTGCCCCAGGTTTGGTTGTCTCCAAGGCTCTGCAACTTCAGTTAAGAATTGTTTAAATAGGACACAGGCTCTTAAACCCTTTGTTTAAATGAAAAGTCAAATAGAGGGATAGAAGCCTTGTTTCTTTTACCTGCAGGCATGTGAGAGGAGAGTCATAGGATTTAACCTGTGAGGGAACAGGGCTGCCAATCACATCACGTGACCAGGACACGGGGCGAAGTGACACCACCCATCTACGGGCAGACATGGGAGAGGCTCACAGCGTGAACGCCTGATCTATTTCATTTTGAAAATACACTTATATTAGCCAACCCTGTCCCCTTAGAAGTCCTAGAAAAGGTGGTCACCTCTGCAGCATAACGCACAGGTTGTGGTCTTGAAATACGATTTCCCATTTTTTTTCTTGAAAAATAAAAAGCAGGGTTTCCTGGAGACATAGCTGATTCCAGGGCTGGAAATGTACACGAGAAGGCTGAAATATTTTGTTTTCCCAAATGGAACAGAATCGTCAAAGAGAGACTCCTGGGATTATGCCAAAAGAACTCAGAAGCCAGCTTGAAAAGGCTCCCCATGGCCAATGACATGACCATGGGAGCTTCAGGAAGGATAATACTGCAGTGGGTTGAAATCCATCTATGCTTACATTCATGAGTTCACAAAAATGTTTTTAAAAACTAGTGGGACTCGGGTTAGAGCCCTGGCCTGGGAGGATCCCACATGCCGTGGAGCAACTAAGCCCGTGCACCACAACTATTGAGCCTGCGCTCTAGAGCCCTTGTGCCACAACTACTGAGCCCATGTACTGCAACTACTGAAGCCCACATGCCTAGAGCCTGCGATCTACAACAAGAGAAGCCACCGCAATGAGAAGCCCGCACACCACAAAGAAGAGTAGCCCCAGCTCACCGCAGCTAGAGAAAGCCCTCAGGCAGCAACGAAGACCCAACGCAGCCCAAAAAATAAATAAATAATAAAAATTTTAAAAAGAATGCATGTGAAAACAAAAAACAAAAATGAAAACAAAAAACAAAAATAAAAACAAACAAAACTAGTGGATCTCCTTCAGAGGATAATAAGAACTGGCTTGTTATCTTGAAAACCAGTAAAGGGAGGGAATGAAGTAGTGATTCTGCCTTCCTGTTCCCACTGGTAACAACCTACAGATGAGAGGAAGCATCTCTTGATGAAAGTATTCCAACTAATACATTAAAAGTCAATTGAGGGACTTCCCTGGTGACGCAGTGGTTAAGAGTCTGCCTGCCAGTGCAGGGGACGCGGGTTCAAGCCCTGCTCTAAGTAGATCCCACATGCCACAGAGCAACTAAGCCCATGTGCCACAACTACTGAACCTGAATGCCTAGAGCCCGTGCTCCACAACAAGAGAAGCCACCACAATGAGACGCCTGTGCACTGCCATGAAAAGTAGCCCCTGCTCACCACAACTAGAGAAAGCCCTCGCACGGCAACGAAGACCCAAAGCAGCCAAAAAAATAAATTAATAAAAATAAAAGGCAGTTGCTAGGATTGGAATCTCACAGCTTCGTAATCCCCAGGGAATGAGAGGATCTGGACATTGAACATCCGTGATACTGACATCACAAAAAGAGACCACCGGCCACGAGGAGCCTCCTGATGGAAACACACAGGACCAAGGGACTGAAGCCGGAGCCTGATGCCATCTCTGGGTCCCGCTGCCGGTTTGCAGGAAATGCCCAGTACAGCAGGCCACGCAGCCCTGCAACTGGAGTGGGTAGCCAGCAAAATCCAGGCTGTGGGGAATGCTGCAGGCCAGGCAGCCAGGGTGTCTCAACAGATAAAGTGTAAAGGGCGGTGGGGAAAAGATAGGTGGAGCAGTGGGCAGAGCCATGGCCCCTCCAAGATGCCCACGCCCTAATCCCCAGAACCTGTAAATATGTGACCTGACCTGGCAGAAGCGATTTTGCAGGTGTGACTGAGTTAAAGCTCTTGAGATGGGAGATGGTTCTGGATGGTCCCGGTGGGCCAGTGTCATGACAAGGTTCTTACATAAGAGGGAGGCAGGGCACATTGAAAGCAGGGCAAAGCAGCATGAGAAAGACCCAACCAGCATTTGCTGGTTTTGAAGATGGAGAAAGGGGTCATGAGCTGAGGAATGCGGGTGGCTTCTAGAAGCTGGAAGAGATAAGAGAATGTATTCTCCCCAGCGCCTCCAGAAGGAATGCTGCCCTGCAGACACTTTACTTCAGCAGGACTGCTTCAGACATCTGACCTGTAAGAGAATCTATCTGTGCGGCCACTAAGTTTGTGATTTTCTGTTACAGCGGCCCCAGGAAATAAATGCAGATGGGAAACGCCTTGGTTAAAGAACTGTGCAGGACAGAGGACGTGATGAACGTATGACCATACGTCAGGAGAGTGGGTACATCTGTGGGGAGGGGAGGCGACGGTCATTGGAGGAGGTGCGTGGCGGAGCCCGGGGAGGGCGGCCAAGTTCTACTTTTTGTCCCAGCTGGTGGTTACAGGGGTTCACCTGCTCACCGTTCCTCAAGTGGTACCTTTGTTTTCTGTGGTTCTCTAAGACTGTTTCATTTCCATTCAACCAGGTAAAAATCATAACAATTGCAAGGACAGTTTCGTGGGGCAGAATAGAGTCTCATTCTCGGAGCTGCTGAAGACAGACCCTTTCCTCCTCCTGATCTTGCGGACATTTCTTTCACCAGCAGCACAGAGACTGGCACGAAGGGAAAAGAAAGGTCTGCAGAGCTCATAACTGGTATTATGCAAAGGAGCGGGACAGAGCAGACTTACCGCCACATGGAATACGGGGTGTGAATATGTTTCCATGGGTACATGTCAAGCCCGGTGTAGCAGACCTGACAGCGTCCCCGGCCCCTCAGCATCCCCTGCTCTGCAGAAAGCTTCTTCCCGAGAACACCTGACTCCCCGTCAAGGGCTCTCTTTCGGCTGCAGGAACACGCTCAGCCCCCATCAGGGAGGACCAGATGCCGCCCTTCCCAGCCCTGCCTCATCCCCTCTGCCAGTGTTTCCGGGGGTCACCTCTCAAACCACATGCATTCAAATCTTTGGGTTTGGGAGAACCCAAAGCAAGACACTGAGAGAAACTCTAATGAAGTGGGAGGAGGTGGTTACCCTAAAACACCTGCTTGTGGAGAATACCTGTGGGCTTTACCAGTCAGCTTCTCCCACCGCCACTGTCCTGCCCCCAGCTCCTCCCACACAGCATCCTGGATGGATGGGGGGTGGGCGGGAGCAGCTGCCCTCTCCCACCGCGGAAGCTGAGAAGGATGCATCTCTCTCCTCCCCTGGCACAGTTCTGGCAGACCTGACATCCTTCCACCAAATTCTCTTTTTTGGCTTAAAATAACCAGAGTCAGTTTCCGCTGCTTGCAGCCAGGAGGTTACTAACTGATACAGTCAGGGGAAACCTAGCATAAACTGAGTGTTAAACAGGTCACCGAGGTTTCTGACAGCTAAGACCAAAAGTTTGATGCTGAGAAAGAAGTGGATAGTTCATCAAGGGAGAAAAGCTTTTTTTGTTGTTATTGTTTTCAGTTTTTGGTTTCTGGGGGTTTTTTCTGTTTTTTGTTTTTTGGTAAGTTATCATACCCCATGATGCTCGCCAGGCTCTGAAGAGTAAATGGAATTTTTTTAAAAAACTAAAACAAGTGTATGAAACATTTAAAACCTTAACAAAACATAGAGACGGATACAGTAACTTTGGGAAGGAGGGGTTTCACGGGTGCAGGGCTGTGGCTAGGAATTCAGTCTTACTTGATGGTATTTCATTTCATGATGGTCAGTCCTGAAGGGCCCGGGGTGGGCATTCTTCTTCTCCTGTTCTAACTTGCAAGAAACGAGGTTCAAAAAGCAAGGCTATGAGTCCAGGGCTCCCGGAAGTCAGCGGTAGAGTAGAAATTGGTAGCATGAATTGCTTTCCCTAAGTCTCTGTGCCAACCCTTCTGTGCACTGAAATCCCACCCCCATTCCCGCCCCTGCCCCGCCCCCCCATGCTCTGTCCACTGCCCGACTTGACCCAAAGACCCAAGGAAGGGTAAGATGTTCTGGGCTCTGATAAACTGCTCTCGACTGTGGGGCTGGCGCCTTGGATGCCAAAGCCCCCTCCCCCAGGCAGTCTCAGCATGGGACCCCACCCGTGGTAACAGCCCCCGTGGACAGCACCACTGCTAGTCCATCTGACGGCTTTGCAGGGATTCACAAAGGTGCCCGTCCTCTGCCTTGAGCCTCTTCGAATCCACAGTGTGTGACTGGCACCCCCAGGACCTCTGCCCGACCTGCCCAAGCCCAGCCCAGCCGGGCTCGCTCAGCACCAGCTAATGCTCACCTTCATGCCCACCTGCCAGGTGTGTACAATTTCCCCCTTTTAGAGATGGGAGAGGGTGACACACATGGCCCAAGGTCCCCAAGGAGTGGAGCCCACACCCCACACTAAGGGCTTCCCATGGGAGGGTGCGACGCGGGGCCGCCTCCACGGGCGTGTCCCCCCCGCCCGGCCAACAGCACGCTGGCTGAGATCACATGTCTTCCTTTCAGCCCGGACCAGGAGCGGGGACGTTGTGCACTAGACTGTCCGTCTTCCCCCTCCTCCCTTAGCCCGGCTCCTCTGTGTTCCACAGCCCCGGCACTACGTCACCTCCTTGGGAGTCTTCCCTGAGTCACCCGGATAGACTGACGTGTGCTCCTTCATGCCCCCACTGGGTCCTGCACGCAGTGACATTGTGACACATGCCACGTGGTTTGTTCCTTCTCTACGGGACCCAGGGCTCCTGGAGGGCAGGGACCACATGCAGCCCATCTCGCGCCCAACATCCGGCACGGGGCAGGTGCACAGCAGCCCCTAATGCTGGGTTATTGCCTCGGTGACTGATCACATGGGTGAGGTTGGGTCTGCTTTCCTAAATACGCTGAGGGCTTCTGAGAGGGGCTGGAAAATCCTATTTGCCTTTAGTCGGCTCAGAGCCTGGCAGTAGGCGACGGTCTGAGCAGGTCTGTGAGGGATGAACGAGCCCCTCCTTAGAGATAGTGCAGCATGATGGTCAGACGTGCAGGTCCCAGCATCAGACTCCAGTGATAGAACTCACCCTCTTAGCTGTGTGGCTGGGGCAAGTTACTCAACCACTCTGTGCCTCCGATTCTGTCCCAGGTCGGGTTCCCTGATAAGGGACTGGGAGAGGCAAGGTTTCAGGCCAGGTCCCAGGCTCAGCCTGGTCCCCCAGGAGCTCTGGAGTTGCCCCTCCCGGGGGCACAGAGTGGGCTTCCTGCCCATCCTGCTTGAGCGAAACCTGGGGAAGCACGTTTCCAGGCACTGCAGGTGCTGGATGTCAGAGCGGGGAAAGGGATCCCAGGGCATCTGGGTGGAGGCCCCCATCATCTGCTACAGTCCCTCTTCTGTGAAGAGGGGGGCGATGCTGACAGTGAGTCAGGCACGTGTTGTGAGATTAAGGGGGGCACAGCTCTGAGCGCAGGGCCCGGCGCCGCGGGAGCAGTGCTGTTTGCTGGCTGTGTTGTCACCCGGCCCAGGCAGCCTGCCTCCTCGGCAGGCTCTGAAATATTTGTGGAATGAATGAACCAGCTTGCCTGCTGGTTAAACCGGGTCCACCGTGGCTGCCCAAGCTGGTTATGGGAAGTCTCTTTGTGTCCTGGCTGGCTGCTACAAATGGCCCAAAGCAAGGATGGGGGGGAAGAGGGTGACAGAGGTGGGGTGCCGTTTCTCTTACTTTTTAAATTTTTTATTTTGAAATAAGTACAGCTTGACAGGAAGCTACAAAAATTATACAGAGAGGCCCTGGGTACCCTTCACTCAGATTCCCCCAATGTCACAGCTTACGTAACCACAGTGCCGACTGAAGCTGGGACATTGACACGGTGCAGTGTGGGGTGTGATCTCTGCATCCTTGGATCTCGGGTACAGATTTGTGTGAGTACCAGCTCCAGAACTGCTCCATCCCCCACAGAGGATGCCTTTCCCACTGCCTTTGTGGTCACACCATCCCTAACCCCTGGCAGCCCCGGATCTGCTCTCCATCTCTGTAATTTTGTCGTGTCAGGAATGTTCTATAAGTGGAAGCATACACTCCGTGACCTTTTCAGATTTGCGTTTATTCTTCCTAGACTGCCCGTCTTTGTGCATGCCCCCCCACTTTCCTGCTCCCCTCCCTTCTTTACCCCTAAGAACTTCAGCGTGCCCTTCCAGGAGGGACATGCTCTTCCATAACTAGAGAACAGTGATCACCATCAGAAGTGCGCGTCAGTACAATACTGTTATCTCCAGACCTCCCTCACATTCACCAGTTGTCCCACTAGTGTCCTTTACAGCAAACAATAAAGACATTTCCCAGCTCCAAGATCGGAGCCAGGATTACATTTGCGTTGGATTGTCATGACTCTTTAGTCTCTCCGGAATATCCCATGGCCTTTCCTTGCCTTTCCTGATGTTTCTGAAGAGCACAAGCCAGTGATTTGCTGGGCTGTCCTTCACCGGGAGGGCTGCTTCCTCATGATGGGACTTGGGTTCAGCACTTGGCCAGGAATCCGCTGAAGTGAAGCCACGTTCCCTTGGTGCGCCGTATCTGAGGCGCACGATGTCCTTTGTCCCATCAGTGGTCCTGGCAACCCTGATCCCTTGGTCCCGGCGGGATGTGCCAGGTTTCTCCAATCTAAAGTGACTGTTTCCCTTCGTAATCCATGACTATCTTGTGAGGACACGCTTAAGATGGTGTAAATACCTTGTTCCTCATTCAAATTTCACCTGTAAATACCTTGTTCCTCATTCAAATTTCACCTGCTTCCTTTTGTTAAATGTTAACAGAATTTTTTTTTTATTGAGGTAGAGTTGATGTACTATGTTGTGCCCATCTCTGCTGTACAGCAAAGGGACTCAGTTATACACAGATATACATTCTTTTTTTTTCATATTCTTTTCCATGATGGTTTATCCCAGGACACTGAATACAGTTCCCTGTGCTCTGTATTGGGACCTTGTTGTTTATCCATCCTACAGGTGATAGCTTGCATCTACTAACTCCAGACTTCCAGTCCATCCCTCTCGCTCCCCTCCTCCCCCTTGGCAACCACAAGTCTGTTCTCTATTTAACTGAATCTTTTATTGCGGCAAAATTTACCTACAGAAAAGTACACACAATGCAAGTTCCGCTCCAGGAGTTATGACAAAGGGGACACCCGGACACTGAAGGCGAGGCCCGAAGGGAGGGAGTTTGGGATCCTGTGAGGAGCTGGGGGAGAACCCACCTGGCAGAGGGACCGGTGAAGTTCAAAGGTGGGGAGGCTGGGCTGAGCGCAGTGTGTTCGACAAACAGCCAGGAGGCTGTAGGGGGTGGGGCGCTGGGGCGGGAGTTGACAGGGGTGCCATTCTGACAGCCACTAGACTGAGAATAAGCCCCACCCCTTCGGCACCACCTAACTGGGGAGCCCTGGGGCTCTCTCAGCTTCCAAAGGGAGTCACTGAGAACTTTGAACTCTTCATTATATCAAGAAGCCAACGGAAATTGGACAGTTACATTTTCAAGTGTCCAGCTGTATGACTTTCTGGAAAAGGCAAAACTCTAGAGACAGCAGTAAAGAATCAGTGGTTGCCAGGGGTTTAGGGGGAGGGAGGGGTGCATTCATGGAGCCCAGGAGGTTTTGAGGCAGTGAACCTCTTCCGTGTGTTACTGTAATGGTAGCTGGAGGACATTCTACATTTGTCACAGACTGTAGAACACCAAAAGTAAACCCTCAGGTGAATGAATGATGGGTTTGACATGTGGAGATCTTCAGCTATACCACCACCTTCTAGAAGGTTCTATAACTGCCCCCACCCAAGGTCATTCCTTCCTCTTCTGAAAATCTTTCGGTAAACAGGTTTATTCATGTGCCAGGTCTAAACAATCGTTGGTAGCTACTTAAAGTGTGACAAGTAGAAGAGTTCCCAGGCCCATCCCAGCCAAGAGGGAAACGTCACCCCCGAGATTCACGGTGATGTCTGCCAGGGGTGTAGGAGGTGGGAGGGGTGGCGTCCCTGTGAGGTATTTACCTCTCGGGATTTAGCAGGTCCCAAGGCACGTTCACTTGGCACCTGGCATCAGATTCCACAGGGCTGTGCCTTGCTCGCCAGGTGGAGTTAAGCCCCTTGGAGACCCAGAAATGCCCACGGCTATAGGAAGTTCTCAGCCAGTATTTCCCCATCACTCAGCAAACAATGGCTGTGGAAGAAGAGACAAAGTTCGTGACAGGAGGAGGACCTGGAATAAGGCTCTGCTCGGGTGTGGGGGTGAGTGTGGCCAGAGTTTGGGTGCAAATGTGTGAATCGTTTCACATAATCAGGTCTCGGTATGGTGATGTGAGCTGAGCACACTTTCGCCTGGGGCCTTGGCCCTGTCCCTTCTCTCTGCTTGGAATACTGTCCCCTCAGATATCCACAAGTGTCACGTCTCACCTCGTTCAGGTCTGTGCTCAAATGTCACCTTGTCCTGACTGCCCCAGCGACAGGAGCCCACTGACTCTCCAGTCCCCGCTCTGTTTCCTTGTCCTCATAGCCTCGCTCACTCTGCTAGTTTCCTGGGGTGGCCAACAAATGGCCATAAACCAGGTGGCTTGAAACAATGTGAATTCTCCCACAGTCTGGACTTCACTGCCAGAAGTCTGAAATCAAGGTGTCGGCAGGGCCGTGCTCCCTCTGAAGGCTCTGAGGGCGGGGGGTGACCCTGTCTTACCTCTTCCAGCTTTGGGTGTCTCCAGGTGGTCCTTGTCTTGAGGCCACATCCCTCCCATCTCTGCCTCCATCTTCACTTGGCCTCTCCTCTGTGTCTGTGTCTCTCCTCTTCTGTCTCTTATAAGGACACCAGTCCTTGGATTTAGGGCTCACCCAGTTACTCCAGGATGATCTCGAGATCCTTATCTTAATTATATCTTCAAAGATTATTTTCCCAAATAAGGGTACATTACACAGCTTGGGGATTGGGACATGGAGTAATGCTTTTGGGGGCCCCATTGCTCAACTGACTACATTCACTGCCTGACCCTGCATTACAGGTCGGTTTGTTCGCGGCTTATCACACCCACTAGGAGATGAGATACAAGAGAGCGAGAATAGAGCCTGTATTGTATCAGGGGCTGCTCTCCACCGCCACATGGCAGGTGCTCAACAATATTTGCTGAAGGAATGAAAGTGGCTCTGCTTCTCTAAATTCTAATTTCTTCATCTATAAAATGATTATATTATCACTTGTATGCTCAGCCATTAAAAAACAAACAGAATTGAGGGTCTATGTAAAGTGACAATTTCAAAGTAAGTCCTAAAACTAATATATATATATATATATATATATATATATATATATATACACATATATATAAATGTATCGCCTTTGCATTATATACCCCTTCTGAAAAGGATGTTTTCAAACTCCAACCTTGTAATTTGCCAGTGAGGTTTAGGACCAAATACATTTCAGGTGACTTGGGACTGCACTGAGGCTCCCCAACAGGGCGTGTTGTTGGGAAATAATTTATGCTTCATGCAATGACACCACTTTCAAACAGAGAGTGAATGGGCCTTGAAGAGTGTGACCTCATTGTTCAAGATGCCCGGAGCCAATATTTCAAGAAAGGCTGGATGCTTTGGGCTGAGTCGTGCCCTTGACTCTCAAGGCCGGCCAGAGCACCAGGATCAATCCCTCTCAGAGCTGCCAACCTCAGAAAGTTTCCCAGCGACTGTCCTGTCGGAATTAACGCCTTGAGAGGGACTCTAGAATTCAACAGGCTGAAAGCAAGAGGGAAAAATGGACGGGAAAGCAATTAAACTGGGAAATTTGAAACTCTTCCTGTGTCAGATCAGGTAGTCAAAAATAAAGACATGAACAAAGGAGCCAGAAAGTTAGAACAAATAAATACAGAACCAATTTACAAAGAAAAGTACAGCTTACCAATATCCTTTCAAAGAATATACCAACTTGCCTTAGTGGGACTGAAATATGTATAAAAATTGCATACAAACCAGGCACAAAGTCTCAATAAATTAAGAAAAGTTAGGAGACCTGTGTGCAGGCTCCAGTTTCTCATCACAATGCAACAAAAACAAAAATGAAGCAAACTCAAGCCTAGCAATGCCCATTCGGCCATCCCAGTCACACAGCTGGGCTCTTAAACTGCTTTCTCTATGATCCACACCTTTTTTTTTTTTTTTTTTCCCATCCCAACAGGTCTGGGTGTTGCACAATCTCCACTACCCAGAATTTACTTCCTGAATGCCCTGGGCATTCTCATACCTGATCCACAAATTCTTGACAACTCTGGGCTGGGGCAGAGGCAGGGCTTTCAAGGGAAAGACATTTGTCCAACCCATCACCCCCTGCTCACAAATAGTCTGTTTATCAGGCTCTCCCCAGAGCACTCAGTCTGAGGCACCATCTGTTTTTTTTGGTTTTGTTTTTTTTGTTTTTTGCTGGGACCCTGACTCAGACAGGTAGTGCCAATCCCCATTTTGTGGGTGAGTAAATTGAAGTGGAAGGAGGTGGTGAAAGTTGCCCAAGGTCACACATCTGAAAGGAACAGGCCTGGGATTCAAAACTGACTCACACCCGAGTTTTCCTTTTTCCATCACTTGTGGGCCTTGGTTGAAATGGATGGAACTGAGCAGTATGGTTTTTGCAAAGGGGGAAGAGGCAGGAGAAACCAGAATAACTTCTAGAGCCTATCAGCTTGAGCGGGGCTGAGGCGGCCACCCCTTGGGGAGCAGCTGGGGTAGTGGCAAACATTTGCTCCAAAGGGCCAGCACAATTTAATGGACACATACACGTGCCCTGTCCTATGGTCCTTAAGTAGCCCCACTGGACAGATGAGAAAACTGAGGCACAGAAGAGTGGCACGTCCTTCTCCAAAGCCACCTCCCTACGAAGCGGTGGGTCTCGTTCTGGGTTCCAGGCCCATGTGAAGCCAAAGCCCTTACACATTTCAATATATCCACTTGCAGGCTGGGCACCGTCTACACGGCACACTCACCCACATACTGTGGGAGCCATTTGAGCCCAGTGACTTCCCTGTGAAGATGAACATGCCACCCCCACACACTATGCCAAGCCCTGCCCTGAGCTCTTCCCATGTAACAAGGCCCACCAAATCCCCTCGACGTCACTGTGAAGGAGGTGCAGTCATGGTGGCCATTTTACAGATCAGTAAACTAAGGCTCTGGACAGTTAAGAAACCTGCCCCAGGTCCCACGCTTAGCAAGCGCAGGAGCCCATTCTGCAGGTGAGGATGGAGCGCTCAGAGATCAGACAGCACCAGGTGGAGCCCAAAGGCAGCGGGGTCCTCGAACTCCCCAGCTCCTGGGATTCTCTCCAGGGGCCCTTCCTGGAGGTGAGGTCTTAGCTTTCTCCTCCTTCAATAACAAACTGGGAACCAAGGCTCAGAGAGGCCACGTGGCTGGTCCCAAGCCTGGCTGCTGCTGTAAGAATCTGACTCAGCTCCCGTTAACGGTGCTCCCAGCACCCTACTTGACCACACGTGGCTGCGCACAAGAATCACCTGGGTGCCTGGTAAAGTCCAGCTTCCCCGCCCCCGCTGGAGACCCAGTGACTCAGGTTAGGGAGGGGTGTGGAAATCCACATTTTCAACAGCGTTTATCGCCCATCTCCAACCCATCCCCCCGCTCCAGGTGCCTCTCCTGATCCGGCAAGTTTGGGAAACAGCCCAGGCTCCGAGGCGCCTCTGCAGCCCCCGGGCCTCCCCTGCCGCCGCGGCCCCTCAGGGCGAGAAAGTCCCGGGAGGGCTCGCGGGGCGGGGCGGGGCCAGGTGCGCCGAGGGCTCCGGGCGCGCAGCTCCGCCCCGGGGGCGGGGCCTCACCTGCGGCGGGCAGGTAGGCGGCTACCTGGTAACCTGGGCCTGGCCCGGGAGGCTTGGGCGCGCGCAGCCAGCCCGGCCACGCCAGGGACCGAGGGACGCAGGCAGGGCGGCCGCTGGCGGGACGCGAGGCTGGGCGAGGGGCCTCCGCCCGCTCACCATGGTCGAGGGACGCTTCTCCAAGTTTCTGCAGAAACTCGCCTTCTCGAGCGCGGGCCACCAGTACCAGCTGCTGGAGAGGGGCGAGTTGGAAACCTTGGTGAGTCCAGGCGCCCGGGCGCGGGGCGTGCGACCTGACCGTGACCCCGTCCCACCCCATCCCACCCAAGACCCCGTCCGCGGGCTGCGCTCCCCCAGCTCGCCCGCCTCCCCCTGGTTCTAGAAAGAAGGCGTCTTCATAGCAACGCCGCCTCGCGTTTCTGCTCTTGGGCCGGTGCTCGCCTTTTAACCCTCGCCTGCCGGCCCATTTTGCGGACGCGAAACTGAGGCCGAGACAGGGTAAACATGACCCTTCAGGGCCACGCAGCTCGCAAATGACCCAGCTAGGAACTTAACTTTGGTTTTTCCTTCTCCAGAGAATTTAAATTCCCTGGTCTCCACACCCAGGTTGCTATCTGGGTTTTTTAAAGAGACTTGAATGGAATTGGGGGCGGGGGGGGGGGGGGGGGGGAGGGGGATTAGAGTGATGTAAAAAACAAACCAAAACAAACGAAAAAAACTGTTGTGCAAATGTTTGAGCATGAATGGTAACAGCAATGGTGAAAATCAAGGTAAGAGCAGCCCTGTCTCCCACCTTTGCTTCCCACATCTCCAGAGCTGAAAAACCACTCAGATTTGTGTGTTGACTTTGCAGCCTCCAGGGGACCCTCTAGGATAAACTAACAAGACTCTAGGGCCAGGGGAGCTTTTACCAGCAGACAAACTGACAAAGCTGTCCCCAAAAGCCCTTCCATGTGGAGGACCCAGAGATGAAGCAGGGTCAAGGGGTGACCCACCAACTTTCTCCTTAGCTTGTAAGCAGGACTCACTGTGGGGTACAAGAGCAGAGAGCACGGAATTTCTGCAAAAGCATCTCTGGGTCACTGCACTTCTTAAAGTGTAATCAGTCACTCAAAAATAAAATCCCTGAAGTGGTCTTCTGGAGGTGCTCGTGGCCTTTCAGAGGCTAAAGGGAAACCTCAAAGTTAAATTTACTTTCTAATGAGAGAGATCAGCTGGGAAAACTTGCCAACAGTCAAAACATTTCGGTTGTATGAGTCTTAAATATATGTGCATTAAAAAGAATAGTATTTTATAAATGAACGCTAACATGAGAATTCTGGTGCTAGGGTGGTAGGCCACAGGGCTGTGTAACTAGCAGTTCTCAAATAATCTCTCTTTTTCTGAAGCAACATGTATGTTTACCATGGATGGGATATAGAGGTCTGTTATTTTGCCGAAATCCATTTCTCCTTCTCTGTGCTGTGAAACGTGCTCTGTTGAAGGAGTTCGGAGTTAATTTGCCAAACATGGTTGCCTGTTCTATGTTACTTTTTCTATTTTTCCTCTCCATCGTTTGATTGTTGCATCAAGCTCAGTATTTTTCAAACACTCCTGATGTAGTTGGTTACGATCCGATTTTATGTGATGTCCAGGTTTGCGAAGTGTCCAGGTATGCCAGGTGTGAGGATGATGTATCATGAATAGATACTGGGGCGAATTTGATCTCTGCACCAAAGCAGGATTCATGCCTCCTAAGCTTTTCAGAGGGGCCCTCGAGAGTGGGACAGGCCTTCAACCTGTCTATAGGTGTGCGGTGTGTGTGTGTGGGGCTCACCCACCTGGTGTGGATGGGGTGTTCTCAGCTGCACCCCAAAAGGTGTGTGGCGACTTGGCAATGTGGCAGGGTGGCGAGACGGGAGACCCAGGCAGCTAGCAGCAAAGCCTGGCTGAAAAACCAAGTATCCTGTCTCTAGAGGCAGCTCATCAAACCCAGGAAACTGAAATAAAGGTAAATGGGCAATGTGATGAGGCAGGAGGCCAACCGGGCCAGGTGACCTGTTTCCTGCCAGCTCAGCTGACAGTCTTTGCTCTCACACTTACATCCTCTAGTTTGAACTCTTTCAAATTCTTTTAAGAAAAAAAAAAAAAAAGGAAAGTTTGCTCACCATGGTCGTTTCCACTCAACAGTCGTAACTCTCTTTCATGAGCTTTTGTTGTAGGTGGTGTCCTGGGCAGGCTGTGAACCTCCCGGCCGCTTTGCCGAGTCACCGCGGTTATAATACTAATTATTACTGAAAACTTGCTGTGTCTCTTCGCCCCTAGGTGAGCTATGGTAATTGTATGCATGTGATAGATGAGGCTGTCAAGGCTCTCAGGTCGGCCAGGTGGTAAGAATACAGTTGTGTCCAAAACAAGGTTCATGAGAGAGGCTGACAGTCAACAGAGAACCCAAGAGATGTTTAATTTAAGATCCAACTGTCTCAGGTAGGATGGAGAATAAAAAAGTGGGGAGACTGGGCAGGGGACAGGTGGTTGAGTCAGGGATGGGGGAGGACCCAGAGTTAAGAGCATCCAAGGCTGAATCATCACGGTTCTTATGGCTCTAAAGATGGTTCATTCTTGCTGCATTTCCAGTGTCCTGAAAAGAAAAGTGTTTGGCAGCCCCCCTTTTGTTACTGGAAAAAAGCTCTCTCTGCTGATCTGAACTTTAGGTAAGGAAAATGTTGGACCAGAAATTCCTGCTTCCTGGATGACTCGGTGCCAACTCAGGAAGTTATGTTTGACCCTCAGGGCTCCCATCTCTTAACCGAGACGGGCACGGCTCCATCCTGCGCTGCCTTCCCGGTTGGTGAACTGATTCATCTTCCTGGGGTTCTGCAGGGTGAAGACTGGGTTCCAGCAGACCTGTGTGTTGGTCAGTCATTCAGCCCAGATTCACGGAGCACCTACCCTGCGTTGGGCTGGTGCTGCGTGCCGGGGATGGGGCGGAGTAAAAGATGCAAGCACTCCCTGCCCTGGTGGTACCCTGTCCTGGTGGGCAGAGATGGGTCCCAAACTACAGATCATAGTCAACTGTTTAACAAGAAGGGATGTTTAAGATTCGTAGGAATGGCACAGGGTAGGAGGAGTGGGAAGGGCAGTTGATGGAGAGTTCTAGGCAGAAGGGAGTGGGGTACCAGGGTGAGTGGGAGAGGATGGGGCTGCAGAGGTGGACCACAGGGAGCCTTTGTAAACAATTTGGGCTCCATCCATAGAGCAACAGGGAATCACCAAAAGGTTTTACACTGGGGCATGACAGTCATTCATTTATTCACAGATGTGCCAAACGTGAGGAACACATCAAACAGAACAGATACAATCACATTTGTATTTTTAAAAGATGGCAGTTGGGTTGCAGGAGGAGGCATTCTGAGGCTTATGTGCGTGTGCGCAAACACACACACACATCATTGATGTTTCTCAAAATTTAACAATATATGTCATCTTGAAGAAATGTATTGTAAGCCCCCAGTACTGTCTTAAATTATTCATATCAAAATGTGACTTAAATAAGTATAAGCCTAAAACTTGCAGTAGACATAGCAGGTGCTTATAACTCAACTCCATGAAACAGAACTCAGTTTATAATAAAATGATGAAGTACACACGTAGCAACTGTATTTTGACGTGACTGGTGATGTATTGTTAAAAGTCAACCAGTGATGGTGCATGGCCGTGTTCACTGTCCATTGCTGTGTAACAAATCACTCCCAGACGCACAGCTGAAAGCAACAAATGTTGGTTCTCTCTCTGTTTCTTTGGGTCGCAGATCTGGGGGTGGCTCTGCTGGGTGCTCCTGGTTCCAGGTCTCTTGCGAGGTTGCCACCCAGCTCTCACCAGGGCTGTGGGCTCCTCTGAAGGCTCTCGGGGCGGAAGGGGGAAGGATCCCCTTCCAAGCTCCCTCTTGTGGCTGTTGGCGGGTCTCCGGCCTTATCTAGATGGGCCTCTCCACGGGGCGGCCTGGGGACTGCCTCATGGCTCCGCAGCTGGCTTCCTCAAGGATGAATGATCCTTTCTATAACCCAGTCTTGGAAGTGATGTCTCCTCACTTCTGGCATGTTCTATTCATTGGAAGGAGCCTAGGTCTAGCTGGTTCTCAAGGGGAGGGGATTACACCAGGATGTAAATTAGGGGAGGTAGGGTGATCCAGGGCGGGGCGTCCTAGAGGCTGCCGACCACAGTGGTAGAAAGAAGTAGCTCCTTAAATGAGATCACTCACGTAAAAAACAGAACCACACCTGGCACAAAGTCTGCTCCACAGTTGTCCGCTTTTGTTACTATTTTTATTAGTCCTGAGACGGTCTGGTCTTGATTTAGACTCTTTGGAATTTTGATTTTGATAAATCTCATGCTGGGAGTGTCTCATTCCCATGTATATGTACAAAACGACATTGACATAGATCAAGCATGTGTTTGCTAGATTAGGACCACCCGCCCCATACTTCACTCCAACTGCCAGCAAGCAGCCCGTCCGTGTCAGTTGAAAGGCTGTCATTTAGATAACCGTAGAACTGGCTGGTTCACTTGAAGATAAGGTAGCGCCAGGCATCGTGGAAGGGGTGTTTCTTCAATGTGTGTTGATGACCAGACTTGCTGCTCATCACCTGTGGCAAGTAGCTATGTGCGAAGACTGGGCTTGTGTATGGCCTCGCCTACGACGTGACTGTACTCTTTAAAGGTGAGACGTTTTAAAGCTGATGCAGCGACATCACCACTGCATGCTGTGCAACGGCTCCATTCTCCTGCCAGTTCTTCTCTCTGAGCCCCTGAGAAACTTGCATGCCTTTAATGTGTCATGTGATTGTTGTCATAGATGCAACTGTGGCACTAGGGTCACATCACAGCTCCTTGTTATAAACTGGCCACCGAGAGGTCTATATTATACGTTATATTCTATTAGGCTAATTATTAAAACATATTCAAAGCTTGGAAGATCTCAGAAAACTCGTGGGCTCTTGAGAACATATCTGAAGATGCCATGTTAGATACCCTGCCCCAAATCCAATGTCATGAGTCTTATTATTAAGGGTAAGGGACCCTAGATCCCCCGAGCTCCTAAGGGGAGGGGACTAGCAGGCGTGCAGACGACCGTCTTCTCCCCGGGTCCTCATATGGTCTTCCCTCTGTGTCATAACCTCCTCTTCCTACAAGGACACCAGTCACGTTGAGATGGGCTGCATCTCAGCCCATCCTCATGACCTCATTTTAACTTAATCACCTCTTCGAAGACCCTGTCTCCAAATACAGTCACAGTCTGAGGTGCTGGGGGTTAGGACTTCAGCATATAGATTTGCAGGGAACACAGTTCAACCCATAATACTATGTTCCTTGTAGAAAATATCTGGAAGGGTATTTGGGGGGGGGGGGGAGGGGCGGCAGGTGGCAGGGCTCTGGGCCACGCTGGGGAAATATGTAACCATTGTGGAGATTGCAGACTTCCTTAAAGTCCTGTTTATCCACCCCACCCACGTGCCCCAGATCCCTGGATGTGGCCTGTGTTCTTCCAGCTGGGCCGTCTTCCTCTTCCCCATGACCTTTCCCGTGGGCAGGCAGCAGGGCCCAGCAGAGCACGTGTCTGACCCAATTTGAAACTCAAGTACATGCCAAGGAAGACGTGCTCAAAATTCACGATTCTGGAGTCCCTGGGGTAAGAGAGACTTGACATATCTAGGATAAGGTCAGGCACCACCCATAATTATTCCTTATATTTCAAACCACTGAAACCGGACCACAGTGTTCACTGGGCCTGGTAGGTTTACAGCCGACACGCAGCAGCACCCCATGTAGGAATCGTCCCTGTCTCGTGTGTCCTCCGACCTCGGGTCGCGTGCTCAGGATCCTCCCGTCTGTGCCTCTCCAGCAAGACTGAACCTGGGGACCTCATGGGTGTGGGGGAACGCATATTGGCCTAGAAGACCGCTCCTCATCAGGAGGTCTTGGTTTAGGGCAGGGACTGCGGACAGAAGCTCAGAATTGGAGCCCGAGGTCCATCGCTATGGCTGCGTAAATTTGGGCAAACTTACTGCATCTCTCCGTATCCGGATGTCTTTGTCTGAAAGTGGGGATGTGCCGCTAGTGGCTTCGGGGTTCTCCGTGGGTGCTGTTCCCTGGCTCTTTGTGAAGATTAGACTAGGTGATGTATGCAGATTCTCACAAGTGTGAATGTAGTAATAAAACCAGAATGAATGAGAGGGACTTCCCTGGTGGTCCAGTGGTTGAGATTCGACACTTCCATTGCAGGGGGCGTGGGTTCGATCCCTGGTGGGGGAAGTAAGATCCTGCATGCCACGTGGCGCATCCAAAAAAAAAAAAAAGATTAAATGAGAAAATGGTTTAAAACTCTGCACAATGCTTCGTTCAAAAAGCGACGATGGTTTTTATTAGGAATTGTCACTGTCTTGTTTGTCCTCCGACCTCGGGTCGAGTGCTCAGCCCCGTGCCCAGGGAGCTACTCAGAGGTGGGGGCAGGACCAGCTACATACGTTGCAAAATGAAAATGTGGGGCCCCTTTGTGAACAAAATGACTGAGAACCTCAGGTCGGTGCTGGAAGGGCGTTGCACTCAGCACGTGCCCTCCTGAGCACACCTGCAGAGCCGGCCTGGTGGGTGTCTTTGCGTGAGGTCCGTAGTCAGAGGTGCCAGAAAGTTCTCACTGTTCGGTTTCCTCCTTTTCAGGCTCCGCACAGCCTTCTTCTGACCCTCACATACTTTTGTGGCTTCTTTAGATCAGTTCTTCCCCAAATGTGGTCTGGGGCCCAGGAATCTGAGTCGTAACCCACACTCGGGTAGTTCTTATGTTCACTGAGTTTGAGAACCCCTGCTTCTCCATTCCTGTGACATCCGTCCTCCGGAGGCCAGACCCTTTCAGTGAGTAAAACACCCATCTACCGAGTGGAGCTTGTAGTCTGGTGGGTAAGACAGATAGTCATCAAGTAATTACATAGGAAGCATATAATTACAAACTGAGATAAGCCCCGTGAAGGAAAGCAGTGCATATAAGAAAGGAGTTGGACATGGCCTGTGTAGGCCTGTAACCTGCAGGGACGCTACTGCTGCAATCCAGGGAGACTTCCTGGAGGAGGTGGCCAGGACTTGGAGTACTGAGATTTGCATGCAAGCTACACATTCTCATTTTAATTTTTTTTCTTGGGCCACACATTATGCATGCCCTGGAGCATGGCCTCCCTCCTCTGATGTGGGAGGTGCCTGTGCCCTTTGGGGATTTTGTAGATCCCAGTCCCACTCAGCAGCACCTCATCTCCAGTTTCGGAAGTCACCGCCCCCCCCCCCCCCCACCCCGGGGCTACCCCTCTCTCTGCCCCTCCCTCCCCCAAGTACCAGGATATTGAAATTTGATAGCTTCACCTTCATTGGCCACTGAATTAGGCTAATGTTAGCTGCTATTTTTCTGTCTTTTATGAACCAGGAACACTACATGTTTTTTCCTTTATTTCCCTCCCTCTTTGTCCTTTTTTCTTTTCCCTTTTGAAACTTGTCTTAGGTTTTTTGTTTTCATTTGTTCTTTTTTTCATAAACCACAGTAAAAGTTCACAGAGCCTGAAATTCCTCCTTCACTCCCCCACTTCTTTGCTTTCACTTTCCTCCTTGGTGGGGAGTGGAGGGAGATACCTTTTATAACTAATCAGTTGGCAGTAATCAGATTACCATTTGCTTGGGCGGTCCTGGCTCCCTTTCTGTGCAGTTCTAGAGAGGCTGTGGTTAGGAACCCTGGAGGTGCGCCACCAGCTCCCTGGATGCAAAGTCCAGTTCTGCTACCTGCCAGAGGAAGATGTTAAGCAAGTTTCTTAATTTTTCCAAAGCCTGTGTTTTCTCTTCTGTCCAGTGGGGTCAGGTGTACACACATCAGAGCTCTGTTGTGAATGGAGTGATTCAATACACGTGAAGTACTCAGAGCAGCACCTAATCACAGTAATTACTGTTATTTATGTACAACAACATAAGTGTCTTCTTCTTTTTTTTTTTTTAATGTATGTAGTGTCCTACTGCACACACCATCAGCAACTCCTCTGCCCTCTCCACATCCCTGCAATACATCTTGGTCAAACACATTCTTTTTTTTTTTTTAATGTTATTGAAGTATAGTTAATTTACAACGTTGTGTTAATTTCTTCTGTACAGCCAAGTGATTCAGTTATACGTATATAGATTCTTTTTCATATTTTCCATTATGGTTTATCTCAGGATATTGAATATAGTTCCCTGTGCTCTACACTAGGACCTTGTTTTTTATCCATTCTGTATATAATAGTTTGCATCTGCTAACCCCAAACTCCCAGTCAATCCCCCCCACCCCTGCCAACCACACGGCTGTTCTCTATGTCTGTGAGTGTTTCTGTT
Source organism: Hippopotamus amphibius kiboko (assembly GCF_030028045.1). Lineage (NCBI taxonomy): Eukaryota > Metazoa > Chordata > Mammalia > Artiodactyla > Hippopotamidae > Hippopotamus > Hippopotamus amphibius. The sequence continues at coordinate 4,465,654 of NC_080201.1, read as the reverse complement.
TCATAGATAAGTTCACTTGTATCATATTTTAAATGTAGAATCTAAGTGATACCACATGGTATTTGTCTTTCTGACTTACTTCACTTAGTATGATAATCTCTAGGTCCATCCATGTTGCTGCAAATGGCATTATTTCATTCTTTTTTATGGCTGAGTGGTATTCCATTGTAAATATGTGCCACACCTTCTTTATCCAGTCATCTGTTGACAGACCTTTAGGTTGCTTCCATGTCTTGGCTCTTGTAAATAGAGGCACATTATTTTCTAATGGCTGTGTAGGCGTTCTTATTTAACCCTCCTCCCCAACTGATGGGCATTTAGTTAGTTTCCCTTCTTTTATTTTTAGGACAGTGTTCTGCTGAACATCTATGGATGCACCACCTTATTTTGAATCCTTACAAAAATCTCTGCAGGAATCTGAGCCTTGGAAATTTGAAGTAACTTGCTCAGGAATTCGGACCTGGGTCTGCCTGAATTCTGTGCTTGAATTCTTCACTCCTACTGGCCAGGTTTCTCTTCTATAAAGTTACTGTTTCCCCATTATAATCGATTAGTGTTTTATGACGAGTCATGTTGAGGTTATGTCAATAGGCTGTTTCTCATTTTCACTCAGTTTTAGTGTCCATTGGTGATCCTTGCCCAAATCCATTACTTTTATTTATTTATTTATTATTTATTTATTTTTAAATTTGTATTGGAGTATAATTGCTTTACAATGTCATGTTAGTTTCTACTGTACAGCAAAGTGAATCAGCTCTACATATACATATATCCCCTCTTTTTTGGATTTCCTTCCCATTGAGGTTACCACAGAGCATTGAGTAGAGTTCCCTTTGCTATACAGTAGGTTATCTTTAGTTATCTATTTTATGCAAGTATCAGTAGTGTATACACATCAATCCCAATTTCCCAGTTCATCCTACCAGCCCCTTTTCCCCCTTGGTATCCATATATTTGTTCTCTACATCTGTATCTCTAGTTCTGCTTTCCAAATAAGATTACCTATACCGTTTTTTTTCAGATTCTACATGTATGCGTTAATATATGGTATTTGTTTTTCTCTTTCTGACTTATTTCACTCTGTATGGCAGTTTCTAGGTCCATCTACTTTTCCACAAATGACCCAGTTTCATTCCTTTTTATGGCTGAGTAATATTCCATTGTATATATGTACCACATGTTCTTTATCCATTCCTCTGTTGATGGGCACTTTGGTTGCTTCCATGTCCTGCCTACTGTAAATAGTGCTGCCGTGAACACTGGCGTGCAAGTGTCTTTTTGAATTATGGTTTTCTCTGGGTAATGGGATTGCTGGGTCACATGGTAGTTCCATTTTTAGTTTTCTAAGGAACCTCCATACTGTTCTCCGCAGAGGCTGTATCAATTTACATTACCACCAACAGTGTAGCAGGGTCCCTTTTCTCCACACCCTCTCCAGCCTTTATTTGTAGATTTCGTGATGATGGCCATTCTGACCCATGTGAGATGATACCTCATTGTAGTTTTGATTTGCTAGTGATGCTGAGCATTTTTTCTTGTGTTTGTTGGCCATCTTCCATTACTTTTATAATGTTTGCTAAACGGCAGTTTTCTGATTCCATCATTCCTCCCTCATTTATTAGCTGCTGCTCTGATATCAGGAAGACCTGCCCCTTTCCCCTCGTCACTTGGTCGTTTGTGTACTCATCCATATATCATTGTGAGCTCACGAATTCCTGTTCTATCAGGTGGGTTAAAATCGGTTACCATCATTTTTTAATTTTGATGCCCAGATTTGGCCAATAGAAGCCTTTTCTCATGGTGACTTGTGCATCCTCTGGACGTTTTCCCATCATTCTTTGAGCACTCGCCTACTCTCTGGCACAACAAGCAATTCCAGGCTCATGTGGTACCTTCCCTGCCTCAGCCCCGGAACCAGCTGTTTCCCCCAGCAGTCTGGGCTCTTTCCACTGGAAGAATGGTATTTAGAAATCAAGATCTGGGGTGATGTGTGCTTACGTTCCTGGCGTGTTACGGCCTCTGGGCCCTCGCAGAGCAGGTGTGTGTGTATGTGTACGCTGTCATACCTGTGCATATGTGGATTCATATGTATTTTATATACATTTGATCATAGAGCTCTATGCAGTAACTACCGCAAGGCTGCTGCCATCTCTCTGTGTATCTGGAACTCCCTGCACCAGCAGTGAGCATGCCAGCTCGCATGATCTTTGGTATATTTACTTATTGCCCCAATCTCCCTGTGTGTGACCAGGCTTCTCCCCTTGGCAACCACCTATTGGTCCCCAGTCCCATGGGCCACCTCATTGCTCAGTTGTCTTCTCTCTTGGCCCCTTGAAAGCATTGCACTGCCCTTCCCCCAACAAGATATGTACTCTTGAGTATCTCATGTCCTGTTGGCAGTTCTTTGCTGTCTGCGGTCACACCACTGTTACACACAGACCACAAACACTACCTAGATGTGATTTCAGGGACTGGAAAACACCTCGGAAACCCATCTTAACCTGAGGTTGGACTTTAAGAACCCCTGCCTCAACAATGCTCGGTGTGTGATATCATTATCCCCATTTTACAGAGGAGAAAACTGAGACTCAGGGAAGTCAAGCGACTTGCTGAGGGTTGCACAGCTGGCACCTGGGGGAACTAGAATCAGAGCCTAGATCAGTGAGACGTGGGCCTGCTGATGCTCCCTCCACCCAGTTTCTGCAGTTAGAGTCCCCCCCCCCCACCACCAAGCGTTAAAAAGTAGTAAGGGGGGACTTCCCTGGTGGCACAGTGGTTAAGAATCTGCCTGCCAATGCAGTGGACATGGGTTCGATCCCTGGTCTAGGAAGATCCCATATACCTCAAGCAACAAAACCGTGCACCACAACTACTGAGCCTACGCTCTAGAGCCCACGAGCCACAACTACGGAGCCCATGTGCCGCAACTACTGAAGCTCATGCGCCTGGAACCCGTGTTGCGCAACAAGAGAAGCCACCGCAATGAGAAGCCCACAAACCGTAATGAAGAGTAGCCCCCTCTCGCTGCAACTAGAGAAAGCCTGAGTGCAGCAGTGAAGACCCAATGCAGCCAAAAACAAAAACAAAACAAAACCAAAAACAAAAAAAGGGAGGGAGGAATAGAGAGGGAAAAAAAGGGAAAAAAAAGAAAGCAGCAGGCAGGCCCTTTGAGTGCATCACATCCCTCTTGCCCCAGGATCAGAGCTTCCTGTTGCTCCGTGCGCCCAGCCCTGCCGGCCTCCTCATGGGTTCCTCTGGTCCCAGCCTCTGTCCCCCCTTCCCAGGTTAGCATTGGCCCAGTCTGATTCTCCGAGCATCCCTGTCCCTAGGAAGCCCCTCCCCTTCTGCACCAGCTCTGCCCCCGGGGCCTGGTTGGAACTGATTTTTCCCCCTTGAAATCAGCAATTCTAAATCATGGTTCAAGATTCAAGAAGATACAAAAGGGGGTCCGGTACAAGTCTGTCACTGCCTCTGTTTTCCACCACCCTGTTCCCAGCCCCCGCAGGCAACCCAGCCTCTGGTCTCTGTGACTTCAGCTGGAGGTGTGCCCTGATTATATCAGCAAATCCATCTTCTCCTTTTGGTTATACATAGGCTAACATATTGCTCTGATATGCTACACTGTTTTTTTTTTTCTTCCCAAGCTATTGCTACTGTACTGCCACTTGGGGAAACTGTGGGGCAGGGTCTACTGTCACTAAAGGCATGTAAACCCACCCTGTGAACCCACAGTCCACTTCTAGGTCTGTGCCCAGGAGAAACAGGAGCTTCTGTCTGCTAAAAGACTTGCACATAGTGGTCCCAGCAGTGTAATGTATAAGAGGCCAAACTGGATGCAACTTAAACGCCCAGCCACACGCAAGGAGTGACATGCATTGTGCCTGTCTGTGCAGCGGCATCCCGGAAATACTACACAGCAGCAAAACACAGTGACTTACACTGCATGCAATAACCTGGAGGAATCTTTTTTTTTTTTCTTTTTTTTTTTTTGGCTGCGTTGGGTCTTCGTTGCTGCACTTGGACTTTCTCTAGTTGTGGGGAGTGAGTGGGGGCTACTCTTCGTTGCGGTGCTTCTCATTGCATGGGCTTCCGTAGTTGCAGCTTGTGGGCTCAGTAGCCATGGCATGCGAGCTCTAGGGCACACGGGCTTCAGTAGTTGTGGCTCGTTGGGCTGTAGAGCACAAGCTCAGTAGTTGTGGTGTACGGGCTTAGTTGCTCCGCAGCGTGTGGGATCTTCCCAGACCAGGCATCGAACCCGTGTCCCCTGCATTGGCAGGTGGATTCTTAACCACTGCGCCACCAGGGAAGTCCCAACCTGGATGAATCTTGCTAAGATGTGTAAGAGCAGTCAGATGCAAGAGTACCTGTGTACGGTTTCCTTTATATGGAGTTCCGACATGGGCAGAACAAACCCATGTGGATAGAAGTCCAAATGTTGGTCATCTTTTGGGAGGCTGTCAACTGGGAGAGGGTGCGAGAGAGGGTTCTGGGAGCTGGAGAGGTTCCACACTGCACCTGGGGTGGGGGGGGGGGTGATTACCCAGGTGTGCACATGGGCAGAAGTGCATCCAGGTACACGCAGCATGTGTGCACAGGACTGTATGTAGGTTATGTTGCTATATGTGTTTAACATTTTCCGTAGAGGTAAATAAAAGCATTCATGATCTTATTTTAGTGGCAGCGAGGTGTTTCATGTTATGGTGGTGCCGTGATGAATTTAATCAGTCCTTTTGCAGTGGCATGTGCGTTGTTTCCAATACTTAGTTGTTATAAGCAGTATTGCAATGAATGACTTTGAACAGAAACCGTCCTGCAGTAAATAAATCTGCAAAAGAAATGACAGGTCCATTTTTAACTTTGATGCTGCCAACGGCCCTCCACTGGGGCTCAGCTGGATTCACCCGCCCCTCCTGGCCTCGGATGAGAGGCTCTGCCCCCACCCCCACGCCACCCCCCATCCCAGCTCTCCTGTTACAAACTTCTGGAACTTCCCCTATCAGATAGGTGGAAGACGGTGTACTGGGGTCTCCAGAATGTGCATCTCTGATTTTAAGTGAGTTTGATCTTTTCATGTTTCAAAGTTATTCATCGTTATTCCCCTTCTGTGAACTCTTAGTTTATATCATTTGCCCATTTTTGAAAAACATAAGCTGGTAGTCTTTTCCCTTCTTCATAAGTACGAGCCCTTCCTTTGTTTGGGGAATGGTTCTCCATCAGTGTTATAAGCTGCACATACTCTCCACAGTGTTGTTTTTACCTTCGGGCTTTGCACGCGGTACTTATTGCAGGAGACAACCTGGTTTTATGTAGTGAGTTTGTCAGTCTTTTCCTTCCTGGGTTCTGGCTTCATCTGGCACTCAGAATGTCCTTTCTCCCTCTGAGATGTTTTTTGCAATGTAGTCCATGGTTTCTTCTAGTACTTCAGTGGTTTCTTTCATTCCTACTTGTCCTAATATTCTTTTTCTTAAAATTTATTTTATTGAAGTATAGTTGATTTACAATGTTGTTAATTTCTACTGTATAGCAAAGTGATTCAGTTATATATACATTCTTTTTTGTGTTCTTTTCCATTATGGCTTCTTATAGGGTTTTTTTTTAAACTTTTTAAGTGTATGATTTAGTGGTTTTTAATATAATTGCAAACACATGCAACCATCACCACAGTCAATTTTAGAACATTTTCATCACCTCAAAAAGAAAGCCTGTACCCTTTAGCTATCATAACCCAGTTCCCATCTCTCCCAGGCCTAAGCAACCACCAGTCTTTCCATCTCTATAGTTTCCTGTTCTGGACATTTCATATAAATATCATAGGATATTGAATATAGTTCCCTGTGCTATACAGTAAGGTCCTATTGTCCTAATAGTCTTTTAAATGAACTCGCTGGTGTAGGTCCTCAATTTAGAGTAGGCCCTGCATCTGCTTTCCCAAGGCACCAGACAGAGTTTCTTGCACACAGGGGGGAAGTTGGGGAACGGATGGGTAGACCAACACAGGGTTGTGTGGTGAGAGAAGACTCTTGGAGGACTTGGGCCAGCCTCACCGGCCACAGCACTGCTCAGCCGCCACCACAGGACGCAGTGTAGGTTGAGAAGCACTGTGCTACAGGACCCATGACTGCACCTTCTAAAGGCAGCACCCGTAGGCTACTGCACCTCTATTGCCCCTGGCAACCACCTGCTGTTCCTGCTCCCTCCAGTCCTGGCTCCCAGCTGCCAGCATCTGGGGGCATCGAGACCTTCCAGGCAGCTCAGCACCATCCTCCACCTTCCTCCCTCTCTCCCCTCCCACCAATGCTTTTGAGCACCTTCTTTTGCCAAGTGCTGTGCTGGGCACTTGGGTGTAAGTTGGATAGGACCAGCCACTGCCCAGGGAGGCTCTGGTCCAATGCTGGAGGCAGACAAGCGGGTCGTCAGTGTGCTGGGCACAGGAGGACTGGGAGTTTGGGAGCTCAGAGAGCTCACTTCCCCTCAGGACTGATGGTGGATGGATGGAGGGTGTGTCAGTTTCTTTGGGCTGCAATAACAGATCACCACAAACTTGATGGCATAAAACACACAAATTTATTCTCTTACAGTCTTGGAGGTCAGAAGTCTGACATGGGTCTCCCTGGGTTAAAATCAAAATGTCAGCAGGACTGATTTCCTTCCGGGAGCTCTGGGGGAGAATCTGTTTGCCTGCCTTTTTTCCAGCTTCTGCAGGCTGACCACATTCTTTGGCCTGTGGTCCTGGCCTCCATCTTCAAAGCTGGGAATCACATCCCTCCAACCTCTGCTTCTGTCCTCATATCTTCTCTGACCCTCCTGCCTCCCACTAATAAGGACCTTGTGATGACATGGGGCCAGCAGGATAATTGAGTGGTTTCCCCTACTCAGGATTCTCAACTGACTCTCATCTGTAAAGTCCTTTTTGCCAGGCCAGGTCACACATCCACAGATTCCAAGGTTTAGGATGTAGGCATCTTTGGGGGACATTATTTAGGCTCAGCTTTTCCCTGGTCCCACCATCCTTTCTCTCTATGCCACTTGGAAGATCCAGAAAGTCGTGTTTTTCTCTCTGTTTTCTCCCATTTGCACAACGCAATACCCACCAGCAAGTTTTTTCGTGTTTTTATAGAGCAGAGACTAAAAGTGCTGTCTTGGGAGTAGACCAGTTCATCCATTTCTTCATCTGTAAGATGAGGATAAAAATTGCATCCACCCCAAAGGGCTGCTGTGATGTTTAGATGAGCTCATATGTGTCAGATGCTGGGTGAGATGTCCGATATCAGAATGTTAGCTGTTTATCTGCTGGATCAGCAGAACTGATTGTTGTAGCTACAGTTACGTGTTATGGTCATCAGTCTGTTACCTGTTCTCTTCCTCTCTTTCCCTGGCTACCTCCTTACCTTGTCTGCCGATTTCTAGAAGCACTTGGGGCACCTGCTGCCTCAGGAGCTCAGCCCCAGCCCTCCTGCAGGGAGCAGAAGGATGTTCCTGGGTGCACCCCCCCCCGGCTCTCCTGGGGCCCCGACACTTGCCACCTGGTGCTTGGTTGGCCCATCTGGTCACGGCCTCTGCTCTCCTCCAAAATGGCAGCCCCTTAAAAACAGCACCTCCGAGGTTGCTCTTTAGAAAGGTTTTTATTTTTATTTATTTATATATTTTTATTATCTTTTTTGGCCGCACAGCACGTGGGATCTTAGTTTCCCGACCAGGGTTGGAACCCCTGCTTCCCTGGGGTGCAAGCGTGGAGCCTTAACCACTGGACAGCCAGGGACGTCCTGGGGCTGCTCTTTGAGTGCATCTCCCAGCCAGGCATCCTCAGCTCAGCGCTGGCTGCATATCAGAACCCTCCGGGGCACCCAGGAATCCTGATGGCTGGAGCCCCACTCCTCAGTTCCTGTGGGTATAGGCCACAGCAGGCGTATTCTTACACGGTCCCAGTGGTCCTCCAGCTTTGAAGTGCGTCAGAATCCCCTGGAGAGCATGCTAAAACACAGACTGCAGGGCCCACCCCCAGGGGTCCAGGATGGGGCCCGAGAATCTGCATTTCTAGGGAACTCCAGGCGATGCTGGGCTGAGGACCACCAGGCTAAGGTGAAACTGGACTCTTCACAGATACACACCTTGGGAGAGAGTGGTCCAGATGTCCCGGAAAGAAGGAAGCGTTTGCGCTGAGTGAGGCTCGTTCGCCCGTCTTTTCAAACATCACCTCCTTAGTGGCCCCCGGCTGACTGTTCCTGGGTCACCGCGACCCTTACATCGTTCGCCTCCCATTGCACTGATCCCGGGAGCTGCACCCACCCATCCTGTGGCCTTCTCGAGGGGTCGGGGCTGTGTGGTTCACCGGCCCCAGCTTGCTCTCTGGCGCCATCCCTCCCTCCGAAACCCTCCAGGGCCGCGCACGCGCTCCCCAATTCAGGGTGCTCAGAGCTCCCACGTGGGCCATCTGCTGGCTCTTCCTGGTGACCTTCCCACCCGAAGGCCCCCCTCCACACCCTGGGAACCCACTCATGTACCTTCTTCAAGGCTGTCTTCTTGCAATTCCTGAGCCCCCACGCTCTGAATTGGGGCCCCGAGGCTGCTTTGTAGGGGGAGGTGTCCCCGTCATGGTGTCGCCACGGTTGCCACACGGGGCACGGGCATCTCTTGGCTTATTCCTTCCTGGTGTGGCCAGATTCCCAGAGGATGTCCAGCCGCATTTGAAGTTCAGATAAACAGTGAATCACTTTTTAGTGTACGGGAGTCCTATGCAGTGTTTGCCAAGTATGTGGACTGAAATATGGACTGAAGTATGAGTCGTTTATTTGCAGTTCGGAAGTAACTGGACATCCTTCCCCCCCCCCCCTTTTCTTGGCTTATTCTAGCAGCCCTATTCAGAACCCCCTCCGCTACTGTGTTCTCGGAGCTGCCGGAAGATGAGGACACCACCTCACCCCCTGTGGGCCCTGTTCATCACCCCTGTGGTTTAGGTTCGCCTATGCTTCCCGAGTGCTGGGCCCTGGACTTGCGGCTCTGTGTCCCTGGCTTTGTGTTATCCCATGGCAGCTTATGGAATCCCTGCCGTTAGAACCCCCCCACTTTGCAGAAGGGGAAATTGAGGCACGGGGAAGTTTTGGGCAAATGTGTTGCAGAAGTAAATGTTTGCCTGAACCCTTTAAACAGGGAAATGATCATTGGGGTCTCGCTCGGGAAGTGTTTCAGATGAACTGAGTTCCCGGAGCCAGACAAGAGGCAGGGGAAAGCCAGGCTCTGCTCCAAGGGGATGGTTCACCCCCATGTGCCACGTGGTCCTTTGCCCTGCTGTGAGCTCACAGCTCATCTTTCAGCGATGCCGTGTTTGCCTCTGCGCTTCCCTCAGAAGCCTCCGCCAGGTGGTATCAGCGCCGGGCTGTCTTGCTTGGTAAAAATGCCCGAAGAAGCCCATAGGTGCCAGGCTGTTTCCTCGGGTCTCAGGAAGACCCCATTCACCATCGCCGGCGTGGGGTGAGCAAACAATCCTTCAGGGGTCACAGAGGAGGCACAGAAGGTCACACACTGTATAATTCTATTCGTGTGAAATATGCGGAATCAGTAAATCTGTAGAGACAGCGTATTGGAGGTTGCCAGAAGCTGGAAGGGGGGGGGGCGGTTTGACTGATGATGGTACAGGGTCTCCTTTTGGGGCAGTGGACGTGTCTTGGCCCTAGGTAGACGGGGTCATTGCACAACACTGAGACTGTTCTAAATGTCCCTGAAATGTTCACTCTAAGATGGGTCCTTTTATGTTACGTGAATTTCACCTTAGCCAAAAAGAACTTCATAAAAAAAAAAGAGACACAAAGGAGAAGGGAGGGGTGGCACCTTCAAATCAGGTTGGACAGGAAGGGAGAATCAGGGGTGCCCCAGAGGGCGCCTGCCCTCAGTCGGGGTGGGCCACTGCTCTTGTTACAGAAGGAGCACGCCATGATTCAAACCCGGCAGAGTCCACAAAGCTCGTGTCCTTAAGAGGGAGAGGGGGCCACATGGGAGCACCCACGTGCCGGTGGGAACAAGGGTCCCGTTCCAGTCCTGTCCGAGGGCTCTGCTTTCTGAGAATGACACCCTGCAGTGAGACGGGGGGAGCCCCCGGGTGCCCTGTCCCAGCAGCACCTGGGACCACAGGAGGGCCTGAGACCCTGGCTGAAGTGGTTTGGGAAGTGGGTGGGTGTGAGGAAGCAGAGACGGCCAGTGTAGACAGCCCCTTCCCGAGCTTGATCGTGGGGAGGAGAGACTGAGTGTGTGTGTCTCCAGCGTGAAGCCCGGAAAGGAGGTAAGTGGTCCTGTGAAAACCACACCGAAATTGGGGAGAGGGAGTGAAGACCCCCGGGGGTGGGGCGGAGATCTGAGACCCGAGGCAGGTGGGGCCCAGGTCAAGGTTACAGAGGGAGTTCCAGTCTAAGTGGCTTTTTAAAATTTCTTTTTTAAAAACACATTTTATTGAGGTGAAATTTATACAGCATAAAGTTCGCCATTGTAAAATGACCGATTCGACGGCCCCGAGTGCATCCCTGATGCTGTGCGACCACTGCTTCCAGTGGAACCCCCAGTGGAGGGTCCGCAAACGTCTTGGTCACCCCTAAAAGAAACGTCACACCCTTTAACAGCTGCTCCCCAATCTCCCCACCCCCACCCCCGGCACCTGGCAAGCACACATCTACCTTCTGTCTCTACGGAGCTTCCTATTCCAGACGTTCCCTAAAAACGGAATCAGGTGACGTGTGGCGTTTTGTGTCTGGTCTCCTTCGCTCAGCACAAGGTTTTTGAGGTCCATCCGTGTTGGAGAATGTCGTCATTTCCTGGGGCTCCTGAGACAAAGCACCCACAATATGGTGCCTTCAAACAACAGAAATTTATTCTCCCACGGTTCTGGAGGCCAGAAGTCCAAGGTCAAGGTGATGGCAGGGCCTGGCTCTCTCTGGTGGCTGTAGCAGAGAGCCTGTCCCATGCCTTTCTCTTAGCTTCCGGTGCTGCTCGGGATCCTGGTGTCCTGGGCTTGCAGAGGGATTGGTCCTCGCTGTGTCTTCACATCGTCTTCCCGCCATGCGGGTCTGTCTCTGTGTCCAGATCGCTCCTTCTTATAAGAACATCAGGCATATTTGATGTTAGGACCCACCCTGATGACCACATTCTCACTTGCTTACCTCTGTAAAGACCCTATTTCTAAATGAGGTCACATTCTGAGGTTCTGGGGGTTAGGACTTCAAGGTAGCTTCTTTTGCCTTCCAGTTTCATTGAGATGTAATCGGCATACAGCACTAAGTTTAAGCTGTACAGCAGAATGATTTGACTTACACGTGTCATAAGATGATTATCACAGCAAGTGTAGTGAAATCCATCCTCTCGTATCTTTTCCCCGTGATGAGAACTCTTAGGACTTACCCTCTTTTGTGTATAACATACAGCAGCATTAATTGTGTTTACCATGCTGTATCAGTACATTACATGCCTAGTGCTTACTTATCTTATACCTGGAAATGTGTGCCTTTTGCCCACCTTCATCCAGTTTGCCCTCCCTACCTCTGGTCACTATAAATCTGATCTTTTTTTCTATGAGATCAGATTGTTTGTTTTTGAAGTGTAATTGACCTACAACGCTATGTTAGTTCCTGGTGTACACCATAGCGATTCAATGTTTCTGTATATTTCAAAATGATCACCATACAAAGATATTACTTAATTATTGCACCTATTCCTCATACTGTACATTTCATATCTGTGACACGTTTGTTTTGCAACTGGAAGTTTGCACCTCTTCATCCTCCTCACCTATTTCTCTCCTCCCCCCACCCCCTCCCCTCTGACATCCACCTGTTTGTTTTCAGTGTCTATGAGTCTGTTTCTGTCTTGTTATCTTTGCTCGTTTGCTTTGTTTTTTAGAGTCCACGTATAAGTGATAGCACAGTGTTTGTTTCTCTGTCTGACTTATTTCACTGCGCAATAATCCCCTCTAGGTCCATCCATGTTGTCGCAAATGGCAACGTTTCATTCTTTTTTATGGTTGAGTAATATTCCATTGTGTGTGCGTATACACACCCACACACACACACACACACATATCCATCCATACACACCCCACCTTTGTTACCCATTCATCTATCGATGGGCACTTAGGTCACTTCCATATCGAGATACCTTTTTTGAAGGGACACGGTTCAGCCCAGAGCATAGCGTGTATCAGCGCCTCCTTCCTTTTCGGGGCTGAATAACGTTCTGATGCGTGAAGAGAGCGCATCCTGTTTATCCGTCATCCCTTGATGGGCCTTTTAGCTGCTGTGAATTGTACTGCTGTGAACGTCCATGAACATGTACTTATTTGAGTCCCTGTTTTCGGTTCTCTTGTTCACATACCCGGGAGTAGTGTGTAAGTGGCTTTCACTTACAGGATGCAGTTGGAGGCCAGGTGCCCTCCCACTTGAGGCTCAGACTCTGTCTCCACAGTCACGGTCACGGAACCCAGCTGGGGCGTGGGCCCTCCCCTTCCAGGCTGCCTCCCTGACCCCTCCCGTTATCCGCACAGGCCTCTTTCAGCCACCTGGCCGCCTCCCAGGACATGCGCTCCGACAAGCTGGGAGTTCCTGAGAAGGGGTGGGAACGCCTGCTAGTCTTGACCCACAAAGGCAGAGGAACTGGGTTCCTTTGATCCTTTTCTTTTTTCTTGTCATGGACTTCATGTGTGTGTGGTAGAACGTGCGTAACAGTTATCATCTTAACTGTTTTTACGTGCACAGTTCAGTGGCATTAAGTACCCTCACGTGGTTCCCCCGCCATCGCCAGCATCTGTCTCCAGAACCTTTTCAACTGTTCCAACTGAACTCTGTCCCCATTAAACACTAGTTCCCGGGCCTTCCCTGGCGGTCCAGCGGTTAGGACTCGGAGCTCTCACTGCCGCGGCCCAGGTTCCAGCCCTGGTCAGGGAACTGAGATCCCGCAAGGCAAGCGGCGCAGCCAAAAGCAAAACGAACAAGCCAACCACGAACGCCTCCTTCTCTCCTTCCCCAGCCACTGGTAACCACCATCCTACCCCCTGTCTCTGGGCATTTGTCGGTTCCAGGTGTGGCACGTGGTGGTATCATTACCGTGTTTGTCCTTGTGTAACCAGCCTATTTCACTCAGCATAGGGTCCTCAAGCTTCATCCATGTTGTGGCAGGTGTCAGAATTCCCTTCCTTTTTAAGGTTGAATAATATTCCACTGCATGGCTGGATCACATGTGGCTAACCCATTTATCTGTTGATCGACCTTTTTTAAAAAGTTGACATCTAGAGAAATTATTTGAGCCTAGTGTCAAATGTCAATCAAAGGAGTTTTTAAAAATACATTTATTTATTTATTTTTGGCTGTGTTGGGTCTTCGTTGCTGCGCACGGGCTTCCTCTAGTTGCAGCGAGCAGGGGCTACTCTTCATTGTGGTGCACAGGCTTCTCAGTGCAGTGGCTTCTCTTGTTGTGGAGCACGGGCTCTAGGTGCGTGGGTTTCAATAGTTGCGGCTTGTGGGCTCAGTGGTTGTGGCGCGCGGGCTTATTTGCTCCATGGCATGTGGATCTTCCCGGATCAGAGCTCAAACCCGTGTCCCCTCCATTGGCAGGTGGATTCTCAACCACTGTGCCCCCAGCGAAGTCCCCAAAGGAGATTTAAAAAAAAATACAATTCACAGTTTTCCTACACTGTAGTGTAGTTTCAGTGTTGATTCAAAACACACAGATTCAAAAAAGTGAATAAATAAAAATTTAAAAATAAAATTAAAAAAAACCCCACACGGATTCAAGCATTTATGTATCTTCTAGAGCCACTTGTAGAAACCTCAGCCTCTGAGAGTACATCAGGGAGTATCATCCCCAGCAAGATGAAGTCACAAAGAGAAGCTACGCCAGTGCTGGGGCCACCACACCTCCTACATCCCTCTGGTTCTTTAGGCTGCTGGTCCTTTGTGGACTCTTTTCTGAATCCACCTGCTGCATGCGAGGCACGATTACAGAGCTGGGTTTTCATAACTCTTCAAAACTACCTGGGACAGATCATCATCGCTGTTTTCAGGGCTGGGCAGTGACAGAGGAGGGTTGGAACCCAGGTCTGTGTGATTCCGACCTCCATGCCCCTCCTGCCACTCTGTGTGTCTTCCTGCTCTTGTGTTTCCTAAGTGTGGCTGAGCTGCCCAAGGGATGTCACCATCATTGTTATTCCAACCAAGTGCTGGAGGCCTTGTCCCCAAGACAGGCACCAGGCCAGCATTCACTCCGAGCTGATGGTGGGTCTGGACTGTGTCAAGCCCTGTACAGGCACGCTTGCTTGATTCCAAAAAAGCAGGACAAGGTAGCTATCCATCATCACTCCCATTTTGCAGATAAGGAAACTGTGATCAGGGAGATTGTCACTTGCCCGAGGTGACACGCCAGCACGTGGAGCTGGACTGTCTCCTGGGCAGTGCTGACGGTGAGGATAAACTGAGGCTTGTGGCTAAAAGCGTGTATCCAGTCGTCCACCCCGTGGCGCTAGGCGCTAAGTGCTCGTGCACTTGGATGGGTGTCCTGGGCGCCAACTGACAAATGCTCACGGAACAGCCTGTGGGTACCAGGTGCTGGTCCCGCCTCCAGAGAGGTTGTGTTGTGAGCAGATGGAAGCGTTTAAGTGACAGTCGCTTGCCGGTCGTCATGCGAGTGACCGTGGTGCAGGTGCCATCAAGGAGACATCCAGGTGCTGAGGGGGTAGAGCAGGGTAACTCATCTGCTCTGGGAAGACGTCAGGATAGGACCATCATCTATTTCTTCCTTTTTTTAAAAAAAATGTATTTGACTGTGCTGGGTCTTAGTTGCAGCACTCAGGATCTTCATTGTAGCATGCGAGAGCTTCTCACTGTGGTGGCTTCTCTTATTGCGGAGCATAGGCTCTAGGCATGCAGGCTTCAGTGGTTGCAGCACATGGGCCCTAGAGCACGCGTGCTTCAGTAGTTGTGACTCTTGGGCTTAGCTGCTCGTGGCACGTGGGAGCTTCCCAGGCCAGGGATCAAACCCATGTTCCCTGCATTGGCAGGCAGATTCTTAACCACTGCGCCACCAGGGAAGTCCCATGCGGGATCTTTTATTTATTTACTTATTTTTATTATCTTTTAAAATAAATTTATTTATTTTATTTATTGGCTGCTTTGGGTCTTCGTTGCTGCACATGGGCTTTCTCTAGTTGCTGAGAGTAGGGGCTACGCTTCATTGTGGTGCGTGGGTTCCTCATTGTAGTGGCTTCTCTTGTTGTGGAGCATGGGCTCTAGGCACGTGGGCTTCAATAGTTGCAGCATATGGGCTCAATAGTTGTGGCTCACAGGCTGTAGAGCACAGGCTCAATAGTTGTGGCACATGGACTTAGTTGCTCCGTGGCATGTGGAATCTTCCCAGAGCAAGACGTCCCCTGCATTGGCAAGCGGATTCTTAACCACTGCGCCACCTAGGAAGTCCGTGGGATCTTTTAGTTACAGCATGCAGGCTCTTAGTTGCAGCATTGGGGATCTAGTTCCCTGACCAGGGATCAGAACCCGGTCTCCCTGCATTGGGAGCTTGGAGTCTTAACAACTGGACCACCAGGGAAGTCCCCCATCATCTAATTTTAAAGCAGGTTTTCTCACCCTCAGCAGTATGGACATTTCTGTTCCAGGTCGTTCCTTGTAGAATGCTTGGCAGCCTGTCTAGCCTCTACCCACTAGATGCCAGTAGCATCTAGTGGGTAGAGGCTGCCCCCAGTTATGACAACCAAACACATCTCCAGACACTGGTTAAGTCCACTGGGGGCAAACCTGCCCTTGGTTGAGAACCCCAGATTTAAAGTTTGATGTGACAGCTGGGAAAATGTGCCATCTTCTGCAGGGGCGCTGGAGCAGCCCACTCCTGGGGGACACAGGACTCCTCCAGTGGCAGTGGATTTTTAGCTTGGTGTGCTTCTGTCCCGCCCAAGACTAGGATGGCATGGAGGGTGGATGTGAGGTGGGGTCTGCTGCAACCACATTGGAGATAGGTGGGTTCTATCCTGTGAGCAACTGGAAGCTGTCCAAATGTTTCAGGCATGGGATGTGTGTGTGTTTGTATGAGAGAGAGACAGAGAGGGCAAGGCAGGGGAGACAGGGAGAGAGGGCTAGATTTATACTTTCAGGGTCGCTTGACATGCTACATAAGAAGCAAATAGGGTGTGGTCATGACCAGACAGAAACGGTAAGCTGGAGAACAGCCAGGCAGGCAGGTCCTGTAACCCCAGGACTGCCTCCATGTGCAGTGCGAGCAAGGATTAAGCACTTGATTTGGTACAACTGAACCAGGTCTTGAGAGCGGAAACAAACATCCTGTCTTGGGCTGTGATATAGTGTACGTTTCTCTGGGAGGTGGATCTTGCACAATGAAGAACACAGGGTTGACGCAGGAGAGAGCCTGCTGAGTGGTCTGTGTGATAATCATTAGTTGCTTCCTGACCACGGGCACAGTGAGAAGCACCCCCAGGAAGTGGGTGTGGTTAGCAGTGCATTTCTAAGCAAACAAGGCATTCGGGTGATAGCAAGAAGTAAAAGAGGAGTTTGCCGTCTCTATTCCAGCTGAAGGAAGAGGTTAGCCAAAGCCTCTCCCCTTCCTCCTTCCCAGTGCCAAACTACCTGGTGGAAAAGGAAACGATGATTATCATGTCCTAGGTATCAGGATACTAGGAATAATTTTACAAAAATACTTAGCGTTTTCCTAATTCTGAGGTCTCCTCTGTGTTGCCGTGTCCTCCCACACCCTTCAGGTGTTTTGTGTGGCCTCTTCCCAGACCTGCTAGACACCCAGATCTCAGCAGGTTTCCCCCCCTTTCCTTAGGTTATTGCAAACGTCTCCTAGAGCAGGCTGTGATACCACCAGTCAACGTCCAGGGGCATTCTCTATGTGTATGGTGCATACTTCACTGAGAATCCCAGATCAAGATCTAGGGCTCTAAATCTGTAAATTGTTGCCCTGCTCTGTCAGCAATGTGAGTTCCAATTCAGTTGAATACGTTTGCTTGAAAACAGATGCATCCGTAACAGTCGACAACTGGAAACAGTTCCGCAACAGTAGAACAGATAAATAAATTGTGTTAGACTCATTTGGTGGAATGTTACGCAGCCATGAAAATAAGCAAACCATCACTACACACAGCATCACACCTGATCTCACTAATAATCTTCAGTCAAAGACACCAGACACAAAAGCGTATATATTGCATGTGTTACGCTTCATTTACACAAAGTTCAAACCCCAGCAAAACAAGTCTCCTGGTGGCTGGGAATGTCTGCTTGGAGGCTGGTTGGATGGGTCAGTCGGTGAAAATTCAAACTGTACACTTAAGATCTGCACACTTTCTCCATGTATGTTATACTTAAAAAAAAAAAAAAAAAAAAGACATGTCAGTTCAAAACCAATGTGCCTAATAGCAATCCTGCTTCTTTTTTTCACAGATTGATGGACAAAATGAGTTGAAAGCCATCGAGAAAGAGAAGACGGTGGTCGCTCTGCCGCCCAAGGAAGCAAGTAAATGCCACAGAGAGGATCTGGCCAAAGCGTTTTATGTAAGAATCGAATTTGTATCTGATGCCAGGTGCGGCAGGGTTTTGAGATGAAGAAGGAAGCAGTAGAGAGCCCTGAAAGTGGCTTTAGAATTCTGTGCTATAATACATTTTTATCATCACTGTTAGAAAATACTATCGCTTCCGAACCATCCTGGTTTCCCACCAGGAATGACATCCACATTAACGGCAATGGCACTAACCCTCAAGGCCCTTACTAGTGGCCAGGATCCTCCCGGCTCTCCGTGTACGTGTGTCTCTCTTGATGGGAGACAGAGGGTGTCTCAGGGGACCCACACCTTCCGCAGCGGCACTGGGTGTTAAGTTCAGCTCATGTGTTTTGACATCAAAGCTCAAACTCTTCACCACCCACTGTGCACGCCCTTCATCTTTTATAATCCGTGGGGTTGCCAGTGACGGAAATCAAATTCTCACCAGTTTCTCCAGCAAATTTGAATTCCTGAGCAGTACAAGACAAAACCCAAACCATTAAAAAAAACCCCACTTCCATTCCATAAGGCTCCCCTCTGAGGCTGAAGGACTTTGCCTTATGTTTTTAACTATCATTACTTAGATAACAGAGCAATCATAGTGTGTGTGTGTGTGTGTGTGTGTGTGTGTGTGTGTGTGTGTGTTTACTCATAACCTACCACACTTTGGGAATACAAAAGTCCACCAATAAAAGGTCACATGCCACAGTTTCAAGGAAGTTGGAGGTCAGTGTTTCATGCCAACCTTTTTCGTGAGAATAATCAAAGGCCCATCTAAATTCAAGTCCCACTTGTTTAGTATTTGGAGAGGGGAAGGAAATGCTTTTTCCGTGCAGAGACATTTTTCCCTACCTAGAAAAAAGTGTGGTTTTCTTTCTCTGTTCAGAAGAATCTAGAAATCAATCCAGGTTTCCTCTGTCACCTCTACCACTGACAGAGCTTTGTTGTCAACTTTTTAAAAACAATGATGCTTTTGCTGCAACCAGGACAACAAAGTTTCCTTACATAGTTACTGACTCTTAAATTAGAGGTCTTTAATGTTAGTTTGTATAAACAGCTTGAAATTGTACCTGGCACACTTTGTGCTTGATGAAATCATTTACCTATTATTGCTTCTAAGGGCAGGCCTTTTTTTTTCTTTTTCATTTGCGGTGAAATACACAACATAAAAATTACCATCTTAACCATTTTTAAGTGCACAGTTCAACACTGTTGCGTCCACTCACATTGTTGGGCAACCCATCTCCACAAGTCCTTCCATCTTGCAAAACTGGAACTTTGTGTCCATGAAACGCTAACCCCCCCATTTTCCATCCCCCTAAAGGCTGGCGCCTGCCCTTCTACTTTCCGCCCTTATGAATTTAGCTACTCTAGGTTCCTCAAATAAGTGGAATCAAGCAGTATTTGTCTTTTTGTGACTGGCTTATTTCACGTAGCATAATGTCTTCAGGGTTCATCCACATTGTAGCATGTCAGAATTGCCATCCTTTTTTAAGGCTGAATGATATTCCGCTGTGTGTGTGTGTGTGTGTGTGTGTGTGTGTGTGTACACCACATTTTGCTTATCCATTCATCCATCGATGGGCACTTGGGCTGCTTCCACCTTTGGCTGTTGTGAGTGTTGCTGCTATGAACACGGGTGGACAAATACCTCTTGGAGGTCAGCCTCCAGTTCTCTTGGTATATACGCCCAGAAGCGGAGTTGCTGGATCGTATGGTGGTTTTATTTTTAATTTTTGGAGGTACTTCCATAATGTTTCCTATGGCAGCTGCACCATTTTACATTCCCAGGCCCATTTTTCTAAAGATGAAACATAAGTGATCCTGCATCTCCAGGTGTCTATACTACAGTTGCACTCCTTGAAATGTAGGCCCAAGGCTGTCTTTTCAGCAGTATCTGGAGGACAGAGTGAGGTCTAATTGAAAAAAGAATCGGATTGTGGGTTTCCTCTTCTCTCTGCCCGTATTTGCTCGCTGTGTTTGAACTGGTCCCCTCTCCTCTGTGACAGCCCATTTTCCTTGATCACTGTGGAAGCGGCTGGCTCCCAGCATGGGAATCCTGTGACTTGGGCTCCTTGATCCTGACCTGCCCATCCTCTCCCTCCAGGTGGATTTACAGAACGGGCTGTCGGAGTTCTCGGTGACACAGCGCAGGCTGGTCCATGGCTGGAACGAGTTTGTCGCTGATAACACGGAACCCGTGTGGAAGAAATATCTCGATCAGGTAGGACTGCAGTTGTTATTCTGTGCATTAACTAGTGTAAGCCTGGGGGTGGGGTGGGCAACAGTCATTCGTTCTTTGACTATGGGTTGAGGATGTCCTTGGACAGATCCCAGGGCATTGGGGCAACTGTACTACAAAGTTAAAGAAGGCTGACCCCATTCAGGCTTCTCTTAGCTGGCAGGAGGGATCACTAACTACCCCAGCAGCCATGACCATGAAGAATAGTTGTTCCATTCATGGAGGGCTTACCAAGTGCCAGGCACAGGCTAACTGAGTAAGTAAATAAGGAAGCATCAGTTTACTCAGTCTGCCTCCTCATCCCCACTTTGAGATGAAGAGGGTGAAGGACAGTGAAGTTGAAATACATCCCAAGGCTGTGTAGGGTTGCCAGATTTAGCCAATAAAGTTACAGGATGCCCTGCTACATCTGAATTTCAGGTAGATTAAAAACAAACAAAAACAGTTTTTTCATGTATGTCCCAGATGTTCCATGGGACCTACTTATACTTGAAAAATAAAAAGTTCCTTGTTTATCTGAAATTCGCATGTGACTGAGTGACCTGTAGTTTATCCGGCAACCAGGGCCCAGAGTCAGGCCGTAGTAAGTGACACTGCTGG
The DNA here is from genome assembly GCF_030028045.1 of Hippopotamus amphibius kiboko. Taxonomy (NCBI): domain Eukaryota; kingdom Metazoa; phylum Chordata; class Mammalia; order Artiodactyla; family Hippopotamidae; genus Hippopotamus; species Hippopotamus amphibius. Next base: position 4,445,273 of record NC_080201.1, on the reverse strand, counting down.
CAGGTGGAGCCAGGCATCTGGCTGCAGAGCCCTGGCCCTCTCAGCCTCAGCCATCCATGCTGAGAGCATGTGTGTAAGTCAAACGCCTGGAAGCCATTGGGAAGAGGGGGAAGAATGGAAGTAGACACAGCTGCAAGTTCCAGTCTAGAAATCAACACTCCCCTCCCTGCCCCGCTTCCCCGTACCAGCTCTCAGCTCTGAAAGCTCCAGTAACAGGCAGAATGTTCCAGATACCTGAAGCCATGCAGATTGCCTCAGTTTCCCCTCCCGGCCTTTTGCACCCTCTCCCATCCCTGACACCTCCCTCTCACCCAAGCTCAGGCCTTCCCCCAGCTTCAGCGGCCTTCCAGCGGCTCACATTTAAGGCTTTCCTGATTGGTCAGTTCAGGGACCAGTCACAGCCCTCCTTGCAGCATCCTCACCCTCCACTCTCCACCAGTCCCCACCCTGCTCATTGGTCGGTCCTCAGTGCCCTGGGGATGTCGTTCATTGACGCATTTTGGCACCAAAATAGGCTTCTAGGTATGCGGGTGGCTCTGGCCAACCCAGAAACTTCCTGGAATCCCAGTGTTGGGAAGAGGCAGCAGAGGCTCCTGGAAGTTGAAGTTCAGGGAAGGAGGCTGACACGTGGCGGGTGGGGGGGCTGCCCTGGCTGCCTCTTCCACTAGGACCTGCTCACCTGGCCTCTGCCCTGTCAAAACCTCGCACCAAGGGCTCGCCTCCAGCCTCCAGCCAGGAGCTTTCCAGGAATGAAGTCTCTTCAGTTTCTAAGAGGAGGAAACACGCTTATTTATCTTAACCTCATCAGTTCAAGAACCCATCTCAGGGAATCCTTGTGGGATTGGAAGGTAGCTCCCGCTGCCCGTGTTTTCTCGCCCTTGATGAGTACAGCAAGCCCATGTGCTCTCACTTATTACTTCTTTATGTCCATGGAGTGCCTGCTACATGCCAGCTACTGTGATTCTCCCATCTGCCTCCTCCAGTGACAGGGAACTCATCACTTCACAAGGCAGCCCTGCTTCTCTGTCTCAAGGGGCTCACCATTAGGAATTCTACCATAGCCTGACCCAAGATCCCTGCCCTAGAGTCACGAAGCAAAGGTAGATTAGAGTCAGCTGGGTTCAGATCCCACTTTTCAGCCTTGTGACTGTTGATCCTCCTTGAGCCTCAATTGTCCCCATCTAGAAAATGGGACTAATAAGTACCTTCTACTCTGAGTTTTACAAAAGAAGCAGCAGCTTAGCCTGTATTAAGTGCTTAACAAAGGTTGCCCACTGCCCCAGTGTCTTCCAGTTAGCCCTAGTTTGAGTGTAGCTGTTAAGAGCGCAGGTTTTGGAGTTGCCTGAGCTAAATGAATCCTTGGCAATTCAGTTTCTTTCAGAGCCTCAGGCTGGTCATTTGTCAAGCAGGACTGCTTAACAGTACCTGTGTCATGGGGTTGGGAGGAGCCTACGGAACGATGCAGGTAAAGCACTGAGCACAGGGCATGACACGGAGGAGGTGCTCGGTGAATGTTGTTGTTCTGGTCCTTACTGTTTATTGCAGTGAACGTCTCCGGTGTACCACCACCGCTTCTCCACACAGTAAGGTTTCAACAGACCACTTTCTGCCTGTCCCCCTTTACGTGTGTGGGCTTAGGAGGGCCCCCATGAGCTGGAAGAATCCGGTTGTCTGTGGCCAGGACAGCACTCGTGACATGTGGTGGGGTCTCCCCATTGGGTCTGACACCTGTGTGCTGTGTCTCACAGTGAGTCACCTGTGTCAGGTGGAGCAGGGCAAGTTCTTGGGACAGGGGATGGTCTCCAGGAGGGGAGGGAGGGAGGCTGGTGGTATCAGTGTTGGCTTGGAGGGTGCTCAGGTCCAGCCTCAGGGCCTGGGCACAAGATTATGGGCTTGGAGCTGGAGTCCAAGGTGAGGCCAGCACCCAGCCCCAGCTCTCAGAGCGGCCCCGGCCAGGACTGTGGACCCCTGAGCTGACCCGAGCCCATGGCTGGAGGGGTCCCTTGTGCAGAAACAGGCCTGCTGCTCTCTGAGTGTCCTCTGCGTACAGCCTGCAGGGAGGGAGGGAGCTGCCAGCCAGGCCAGGGAGACGTGAGGGCAGGGAGCCAGACGGTGTCACGGAAGCGCCCTGGCCAGGAGGACACACAGCTGAGCCAGGACAGACCCAGTCCTGATCCCCACTCTGCTGGGTGACCATGAGCAGGAGTTCCAACCTCCCCACCCCGGCCTCGGATTCCCCCAGCTAACAGTGGGCATCGGCTGTTCATCCCTTCCTTCACTCTAGACAAACGCCTTTTGTGCTTCTGGCCTGCTCGGGGCACAGGGCCTAGAGCCGTGGCCCAAACCAAGTTTCCGCTTTCCGGGAGATGGATGCTCGGTGTGTGATACGGCACCCAGTGGACCTAGTGGGGGGAGGTGAGTCAGCACAGGAGCGAGGAGGTGCCGGCAGGGAACTGGGTGGTCAGCAGAGGCATTTGGCTGGTGCCTGGAGGGGACGATGTTTGAGCAGAGATCCAGCGAGGTGAGGAGAGGAGCCGTGGGGGGTCTGGATGAAGGATGCCGCAGGATGGGACATGCCAAGGCCGTGGCGCGTGTGGGGATAACCCGGCTTGGAGGACACAGGTGCCCGTGCCTGCTGTGGGGGGTGTTCAGGGCGTGTCTGTGCGCCCCTCCCCTTCACTTCTGTCCAACCAGGTGGGACGTCTGCGACGGGCTCAGGGCTGAAATGAAATCTTATTCTTAGCGCCACTGGACTGAGGGGTTCTTCTTCCCTGTACGTGGTTGAATAGCGTCGCCTCCAAATTCATGTCCACGTGGAACCTCAGAATGTGGCCTTATCTGGAAACAAGGTCTTTGCAGGTGTGATTCGTGAGGGTGAGGTCATACTGGGTTAGGGTGGGCCCCTATCCAGGGACCCTGTAAGAGAAGACACTCAGAGACACAGAGAGGAGAAGGCCCTGTGACCACAGAGGGGAGACCGGAGTGATGTGTCTATAAGCCAAGAAGTGCTGGCAACAGCAGGGGCTGGAAGGGGCAGGACAGGGTCCTCCCCCGGGACCGCCAGAGAGAGCACTGCCCTGCCGACACCGTGAGCCTGGGCTTCTGGCCTCTGGGATGTGCGAGAATAAGTCTCTTGTTTTCAGCCCCCAGCTTGTGGTCATTTATCACTGCCTCCCCAGGACACCGATGCACTCGCAGACGGGCTGCCCTTTATCTGGCCCTTCACCCTCCCTGGGCTTCCGAGGAAAGGGTGTGTCCACCTCCGGGTGGTGGCGCCTGGCCACAGCTGTGAGCTCTGCCAGGCAGCTCTGAGTCCAGCCCGAGGACTCTTGGCAGCCCCTTCCCTCTGCAAACTGCCCCCAATCCCCACCCCACCCCCCTCTCCCACGCTTTCAGGAGCTCTCAGGACCAAGACTGGACGTTCTCTCACCAAAATCTTTTTTGACCTTTTATTAGGGAAAATTTCAAAGATGTGTATTAGGAGAGAGAATAAGATTAGAAACCCCGTATATCCACAGTCTAGCTTTACTGGTGATCAACCCATTTTGCCCCATTCTTTATCCCCCTTTCTTCACTGCAGCATTTTAAAGCAAATTCTAGACCCAGAATCATTTTACCATCTATACTTTGGTGTGTCTCTCTACCCTGGAGGACACTGTTCTTCCTTTGTCTGTCTCTCTCTCTCTCTTTTTGGCCGTGCAGCACGGCCTGCAGGATCCTACTTCCCCAACCAGGGATCCAACCCGTGCCCCCTGCAGTAGAAGCATGGAGTCCCAACCACTAGACCGCTAGGGAAGTCCCTCTCTCTCTCTTTTTTTTTAACCATAACAACAATGCTGTTATCCCACTAAGACCAGAAGCGCTTCATTCACACTCCCCAGTGCCTGGTCCTGAGTCGGTTTCCCCCTTGCCTCAAAGATGCCTCCTCACAGTTGATCTGTTAGAATCCGGGTCTGAACAAAGCCCGCCCTTTGCTTTTTGACGGCGTGCCCTTTAAGTCTAATTCCTTTTCCTAATCTGTGAATTCATGCCCATGGTACGGCTTATGAGAGCTATAAAACGGGTGGATAGTTTATTTACATGTTGAAGACATTACCCTTGGGAAGAAGCCTGTAGCTAATTGAGTAAGGTCCATCTCGAAAACTTTGATGCAGTTTTCATGTTTTTGTGGGAAGCTCTTTGGCGGGCCTCCTGGGGGTTGACTCCCACCAGTGTCTCAGGCCGAAGCGCTGGGGCTCCCAGGCAAGCTGGCTTGGAAGTGCTGTTCTCTCTGAAGGTGTGATGACCGCACCACCACCCCAGCCCAGCCTCGGTGAGGGTGGATGGGAGAGCTCCCCTGAGGGCCAGCCATTGGATCAAGAGCCCTGGTAGAGGGACTGTTTTCTGGAACTCGGGCGGCCCCTTGGACTAGTGTTTATCCAGTGCCTTCTATTGATATAATCAGCCTGGGTCCCCCTGGCTCCCGTGTACTGGACAGTACTGTGTGCCAGCCACTGGTAGGCCTCTTCGCTCTCACCATCCCCTTTAGTCCTCCCATCAGCCAAGAGAGAGTGAGGCCTGGAGAAGTTAGAGGCTTGCTCGAGGCTCCTCAGTTAAGATCACGGTGGAGGCAGAGCTGGGGTTCTATCAGACTCCTGAGCTCTTGCCTGCTTCCACATGTGGTCAGACCCCCTCTGGATCCTGGAAGGACTGGGGACCCCAGGATGGGTGTGGCCTGTGTCCTTAGGAAGATTACATTCTAGCAGAGGATAGAGACAGACAGATAATTTGATACAATTGCAGAAAAATTGTAGCTAAGAAGGTGAAATATATTCGAGTTGCTCAGTCTTGAGGATTCACAATAGATGCAGTGGCTACTCTGAGTGGCTGGTGAGCTGACCACAAAGTGCCCTGTCCCTCATTCAGAGGAGTTAAAGTGTGGCAGTTCTGGGCTGAGAGATGTTAAATCCCTTCGTGCACTACACTGGCACGATGCTGATGTGTTTCTTTCCATCAACAGCATGAATCACACACCAGGTCACATTTCCCTTTTTGCCTTTGCTGCTGGGAAGCTCAGAGCCAAAAGTACAGCCCCAATTTAAATGACCATGACTTTCTTATCGATATTTTGACTCCCACCCTGATCCTGATCTTTGGTCTGCTCTCTCTCATCCTGTTTTTATGTGTTTGTGTTTATGCATCCCTTCACTTGTCTGTAACAGTTGAAATGTATGTGTAAAATGAGACGGATACAGTAGTCCCCCCCATCTGTGGGGGAGTCATGCCAAGACCCCAATGGATGCCTGAAACAGTTGATAGTACCAAACCCTATATACACTATGTTTTTTCCTGTACATACATATCTATGATAAAGTTTAATTTATAAATTAGGCACAGTAAGAGGTTAACAACAGTAGTAATAAAATAGAACAATTATAACAATGTACTGTAATCAAAGCCATGTGAATTGATCTCTCTCTTTCTCTTGAAATTTCTAATTGTGCTTTACTCACCTGTCTTCTTCTTGTGATGATGTGAGATGGTAAAATGCCTGCAGGAAGAGCTGAAGTGAGGGGGAGGACACGGGCATCGTGACACAGACGGAGGCTCACCTGCCTCAGGTCATCCTGGTTCATCGAGCTGTGATGCTGGCAGTGGTTGGGTGCCAGGAGCAGAGGGTGTGGTTGGTGGGGGATCCCAGGCAGGAAGAAGTGGGACAGCACGAGACTTGATCATGCTATGCAGAACAGTGTGAGTTTTTAAACTTATAGATTATTTATTTCTGGAATTTTCCTTTTAATATCTTTGGACCGCAGTTGACCGCAAGTCACTGGTATTGTGGAAAGCAAAGCCGCAGATAAGAGGGGACCACTGTACATAAAATAATAAAGTAAAAATCCTTTGGGGAAGTTTCTGGAACACCTGTTCTCAGGAGAGATTGGAGCCACCAGAGGCAGTTACAAGAGCAAGTTGCTGTGATTGGGACACACGGGATGGGGCTGACATCCCACCAGAGGGGAAGGTTCTGACCTGGAGCATCGTGGAGATGTGGTGAGGCGAGACCAAGAACTCAAAGGCAGGGCCAGGGCTGGTGTCTTGAACAGTGGCAGGGTGACCCCAGGAAGCCGGTGCCAGTGAAACTGCAGTGATGGGTCTTCAGCTGGAGGAGAGCCATGGGGTCGCGGTGGTCCTCCTCTCCTAGCCCTCAGATCCCTGTAGGGTCGGCCTGGAAGCTGGGCTGTGAGTGAAGGGCTCATGCTGCTTCATGGGAGGAAGCCCCGTCTCTGATCTCCAGGAGCCTAGAAAAGGTCGCCCCGCCCTGTGTTCATTTTTCAGTTTAAGAACCCCCTGATCCTGCTGCTTCTGGCCTCTGCCCTGGTGAGCGTGCTCACGAAGAAGTACGAGGATGCCATCAGCATCGCCGTGGTGAGTGCACCCCTGGGGGTAGGGCAGGCAGAGCGCCTCAATCCCAGACCCGCCACCGCCAAGGGGCTTGCTGAGTCTCTGCTTATCATTGCTATGCAAGGAAAAAAAGAGCTTGGCTGTAGATTTTTAAAAAAATAGACAACACAGCAGAAAGAACAGACAGGAAATCCACATCCTTCTCTACCCTACGTGGGGGGTCCTGCTTACTTGGCGGTGGCTCTCTTGGTGGCTTCACCGGTGGCTTCTGGTTCTTTGCTGTGGGGGACAGTGTCGTAATGAACTCATCCCCCGTGACCCCTGGATCCTGGCTGTGCAAACAGAATAACTCTTCGTAATCATTACATGGGGAGAACTGTTGGACACCTGTCAAAACAAATATTTTTTTTTAATTTAAAAAATTGGCCATTTTAAAGTGAGTAATTCAGGGACATGTACTACATTCACAGTGTTGTGCCACTACCACCTCTATCTCATTCCGAAATATTTTAGTTGCCCTGAAAGAAACCCCGTACCCATCTCATAGACGCTCCCCATCCCCCACCCACCACCCCTGGAAACCACCATCAGCTTTCTGTCTCCACGGAGCTACCTATTCTGGACTGTTCCTATAAAAGGAATCGTACAGTGTGTGACCTTTTATATGTGGCTCTGATCACCTTTTGATGACTTTCTTTCCTGCTTCCTTCTAAGTGTCAAGTGCTGTCTTTAAAAATACAAAAAACAGATTCCTTCCGTGCGGTGGAATTCGACGCTTCTGTTCCAGAGCCCGAGGCTAGATCCATGTCTTCTGATGTGGCGTGATTATCAGATGCTGCTGAGATATAAACAACTGTATCTGTACTCGATGACCCTATGTTGTAAGCATAGCTATGCCAAAAAATCTAGCAGGATAACTCCCAAATGTGAACCCCTAGATGGTAGAATTGGGGGTGCTTTTTTGGCTCGTCTGTTTTCTAAATTTCTGCACAGTGCCCTTATTTTGCAAGAAGAAAGGAAATTATATTTTACGAGGCGCCGTCCTCCCCTTGCCTCTCCTGGGCTCATTCACCCGCTCACTGGGCAGCTGGGTGTTAATGTCCCCTCCCGTCTGTCCCCTAGGCCGTGCTCATCGTGGTCACCGTCGCCTACATCCAGGTGTGTATGTGCGTGCTGGGCGGGGTCGCCCGGGCTGACGGGAGCTCTGTGGAGGCCCCCTCCTAAACACCATGTTTCATGTGCTTCCTGCCAGGAGTACAGGTCAGAGAAATCTCTGGAAGAGCTGACCAAGCTGGTTCCTCCCGAATGTAACTGGTAAGTCAGAGACCACCCCCCCGCCCCGCCCCCGCCGCCCCAGGACTTTTTAGTTCATTGGGGGAGGCAGTGGGCTGGTGAGTTTGGCAAAAGCTTGGCACCATTTGTATCCTCTGTAATGGGATATGGGAGAACCATGTCTTGCTGGCGGTTAAGGAGACCCAGTCCCTGGCCTGCCAGCGGGTTGCTGTGTGTCCTTGGACGCGCGCGTCAGCCCCTCTGGGCCTCCACTCTGTCAATGGTGTCTAATCGTGGCGCCCAGCCTGGGGGCCACGGGTGACACGGAAATGGCTGTGGGAGAGGGCGGGCTGCGAAGCCTGTGATGAGGTGTGCCTTGTTCCCAGGGAGGCACTCGGAATTTTCATTGCATTCTCAAAGCGGGGCTCAGAAGCGGCTGAGAGGCGGGGCTTGAACCAGCTGGGGCAGCGGAGCCTGACGGAAGGGGGGGGACACCTCGGTCATGAACTCCGGCCGTTCGCTCAGCTGCCCGCCAGCCTCTTTCCTGCCCAAACATCCCCGCCTTTGTCATTTGTTATCATACAGGCCCCACCGCCACCCCCAGACACATTTAGAAAGGAAAGAAGAAAGACAGGAATGACTCCCCATACATCACGGGCCTGTCTGCTTAGCGCAGTGCTGTGCAATAGGACTTTCTGGAATGTTCTATCTGCGCTGCCCGGGACGGCATCACTAGTCACGTACGGCTACCGGGGACGTCACCCGAGGAATCCAAGTCTTCGTTTTATTTAACTTGAATTCAAATAGCCTCACAGGCTAGTGGCTGCGTCTCGGACAGCTCAGCATAGAGGATGCACAGGAACCGCTGACGCTGTAAAGGAAGCAGCAGAGGGAGAAGAGAGAGTGTTTTAGGCTTGATATTTTTCTCCATTTAAAAAAAAAAATTTATTTGGCTGCTTCGGGTCTTAGTTGCGGCACGCAGGGTCTTTCGTTGCAGCCTGCGGGCTTCTTTCTAGTTGTGGTGCTCTAGAGCGCACGGGCTTAGTTGCTCCACAACATGTGGGATCTTAGTTCCCTGACCAGGAATGGAACCTGTGTCCCCTGCATTGGAAGGGGGATTCTTAACCACTGGACCACCAGGGAAGTCCCTCTCCAATTAATCTTTTAGTATACCAGTAATCCCTATGTTAGTCTTCTTGTAAAAATGAAACTATTTTGGAAAAGGACCAAGTCTTCTCCCTCACCCCTGCTAGCGTCAATTGAGGTGGGGTTTTGTTTTTTGTTTTTTTTTTGCTGTTGTTTTTTGTATTGTTCTGTTTCAGAAATAAGAAATTTTATTTTGAAAAAGGTTGGTGCCTGCCTATGTGTTAATCCCAGGGCTCCTTGAGGAATACTGAATGAAAATCACAAGAGGTGATCTGGAATTTTTTTCCAGCTCTATTTCAAATGGCAAATATTTTTTCTGTTTTGTATCTGCTTATCACTGAAGGGACGGTCTACCCCTCATTGTGACAGAAACACATAAAATGTTCTCCCAGCGCTCTCCCCAGGTACATTTGCAATCTGCATTGTTTTGTTATTTTTAAAGTCGTGTGTCTTTCCCAAATATACATCGCTGCTCAAAGGAAAGTAACTGAAAGGATCTCATGATCCGAGGTACTTTGGAAGGATTTAAGCGTATAGTAACTCTGTATTACCCGAAGGATATTTGGGGGGAAGAACCTTAACGTGTATTTGGATGTTTACGGCACAGTGGAGTGTAAGGCTGGGCACAGAAAGATCCAGGAGGGCGGCGTCCCCCCCTCAAGGGATCAGCAAGTGGGGGGAGAGAGAGAGAGAGAGAGAGAGAGAGTGTGTGTGTGTGTGTGTGTGTGTGTGTGTAGTACAAGGCAGAGAATAATGAGTGACAAAATAGAGACAGAAAGAGCGTGATGTGAAAGCACGAGAGAGAATGAGTGAATTCTAAAAGGTTCATGGGGGGGGGGGCAGGAGGGGAGGCAGTAAAAACGTCTGAGCTTAATGATCAGATGAACAAGGGCTGTCAGAAATCCAGGCATGTGATGTGTGACGTAATCCTCCAAGCACACGGAAGCATCCATGATTTATGTGGTTTGATGAGCTGGTCTTAAGTTTAAATATCAACGTGTTTCGGGTGAAGAGCATGCATTATTGATGTCCCCGGGGGCCGCTTCTGAGAGAGAATTTCATTTTCAAGAGCAGTGGAGGCAGGTAGAATTGAAAGAGCACGGAAGGGACACAGCCTCACTTCCCGAGTCCCATGTCACAAATCAGGAGAAGCATCTACCCTGCAGACCCTTCGTGTGTTCCCTCCATCCTCTCTTTGTGCATTCACTAAATACTTAGTAAGCACCTACTATGTGCAGGGAGATACTGTCCCAGGTGAAGAGATGAGAAGGCCCTGGCCTTTGGGGCGCTCCCATTCCTAACAGAGGAGGCAGATAATGAGGCAAAGGAATGGGATGATTTTGGACTGTGGCAGGTGCATTAAAGCCAAAAAGACCCCCTGAAACCCAAAGCCACACAGAAATTAACGAGAATCTCATGGAGATGAGGTAGTGACTGGCAGAGGTGTGGGAATGACCTTAAACAGCTGGCTGGCAGGCCACCCGGATCTGACATTTAAAGAGAAGCTGACCTTTCCGTTGAGGCCTGAGAACCAGCAGGAGCCAGCCATGGGAAGAGCCACGGGAAGAGCAGGTGTATGCCTGATAGGCACTCTTGACTACACAACCCAGAAAATTCAGCTGCACAAACCATAAGGAAATTGTCTCATGGCAAGGGATCTGAGGTGGGGAGACAGCAAGGTTAGTTAATTCAAGGTGGCACTGAGGACCTGGTCCTTTTACTTTTTCACTCTGCCATCCTCAGCCTGCTGGCTTTGTTCTCAGGCTGGATTCCCTCATGGTGCCAAGATGGCTGCCACAGCTCTGGACATCACAGCCAGACAGGAAAAGGTCCAACAGAAGAAGAGGCCATCTGTGTGTGTGTGTGTGTATACAGAGTGAGAAAACCTTTCTCTCAAGCCCCCAGCATATACCCACTCCTGTCTCTTAGGCCATTGTTGTAGATCGTGCCTGTCCCTACACCAGTCATGGCAGGGGATGGGATCACCCTGACAGTCTCAGCCACTCAGGACCCACCCCCTGGGGCACTGGGCTGTGGGGAGAAGGGCCGGTACCTGAGTAAGGTTGAATTCTGTAAACAGGGAAGAGGGGAATGTCTGCTCCAGCATTCAAGGTCAGCAAAGACCTTGAGACTAGAAGGAGCTGGGTATGTTCAAGGTTGGGGGCAGGGGGAGGTGGGATGGCAGGAGGCAGAGCCTCTGGGTTTGACTCCAAGGTCACTGGGGAGGGTTTGGAGCTGGAGGAAGCTGTGATCTGATTTTGTGCTTTAAGAGCTCTCTGGCTGCCACGTGCAGGATGAATTGAAGGAGGCTGGAAGAGGGGCACAGGTCCAGCTGGAGGGCGCCTGCTGTGTTGGGTGAGGGGCAGCGTGGCGGTGGGGTTCCAGTGGGAGCCCGTGCACAGAAGCACATCCGTGTCTAACAGAGGATGGCCGTGAGGAACAGTCCCGACCCTGGGGGAGGCGGGGATCCCTGGCTTCTCGGGCGCTTAAGATGCTCCTCTCGGCTTTGACAAGGCTCTGCTGTCTCTGAGATCTCAAGCCGGGCTCTGCACACCAGAGTGCTGTGTTCTCTGAGGACAGAAGCACCACTGGATGCCAGCTTCGCGAAGGATGCGCTTCCCTAGACCTGCAGAAGCTTCTGGAGGCCGTGCGGCCCAGCCTTGTTTCCAGGCAGGGTGAACAGTAGTTGCCCCACTTTCCAAATGAGGCTCAGGGTCTCCCAGAAGCCATACACTTTCCCAAAAGTCTTTTAGGATACATGAATTTAAAAAAGAAAAGAAAAGAAAACCGTAAAGGCACAAGGGTTTGTCCATACTGGACAGAGAAAGTGTGTCCCTGTGATCTTTGCTCAAGTTTGTCAAAGTGCCTAAAAACGGGATGTCAATGTGGGTGCTTTTGCTTTTTCTCCATTTCAAACGCAGCATAAGAGAAGGAAAGCTCCAGCATCTTCTTGCTCGAGACCTGGTGCCCGGAGACATCGTGTCTCTCTCCATCGGAGACCGGATCCCTGCAGACATCCGTCTCACGGAGGTGAGGGGCCCCAGACCATTGTCCAGGGGCCGTGCAGACACTTAGCTTCTCGGAGGCAGGCGTGCTTTCTGTCTCACACACACGTGCACAGACACGGGCATGTGTGCACACAAACAGGAAGTTAGCAAGCAAGCTAATTTGAAGCACAAAGCTCCTCCAATGGCACTTCATAAATTATTTATTCTCATTTAAGCATAAGCCTAACACATCTTGGTTATGTGATTTTTTGGTTTATGGCAAACTGCAGGAAAGAGGGAAAAGTTGCTTCTAGAAACGGCCACCCTGATGCCAGGGAGAAACACTTAATCACGAGGACGGGAACAGCCAGTACAGCCATAAAAAGTGACACAAGCATTTAGAAGAGCACAGCTGGGGACATCGGGTGTGGGGCAAGCACTGTCCCCAGCCTTTGCGGGTCTCAGGGTGTCGCAGCATCACAGAACGTTTCCTGGGGCTCTCCAAGATAATCCTGACTCTCGAGAAAAGGTTAAATCAGGCTCAGAAGGATCCGTTGATGGGAGTAATCTAGTTTATGATCCCTGCCAAGCATGCTTAAGAATTGTTCAAAGCTTCTAGTGATAAAGGATTAAGCCCAGGATATCGGCCCGATTTATTTATTTAAGGAGGACATGTTCTCAGGATTAACAGCGGGCTGTTTGAAGGGTGGCCTGGAAGTGGGGGAAGGAGGATGGAGAGGGGCAAAGAGGCTGGGAGCCAACCTCTGCGACCTGTGTTTACAGCCTGTGAGCCAGTCCTTGAAGTAGAGGCAGGGGCCAGGGTGTACCCTGGCTTTCATCCCCTCTGCCCCTGGCTTTCAGATCTCCAGGCAGGGCAGGGGGGAGGGTGGGCGGGGTGGGGCAGGGTGAGCCGAAAGTACCCTGCACCAGAGTGGATTCCTCCACGTCTGCTTCTCCCACGCGCCAGCATCCGGCCTCCGACTCCAAGTCTGGGGCACGTGGGTCCCATTAGAGGAACCATTGTCCAGTGGCTGAGCCCCACCTGAGGGAAAGCTGGGGAAGCCAGTCTGACGTTGTCCATGCCTCCCCTGGGGGTGGGCTCTGCCCCTCAATGTGGGGGAGTCCCCAGGTATGGGGTGGGGTGCACATGCTGGGAAGCCAATAAGGAGGACATACGTATAATACAGGCGCTACAGAGAGGCAGTGCTGCAGAGTGGTTAGTGCCCTGGGGCTGGGCATTAGCCGGGTCCTATCATTCATAAGCTGTGTGACCTTGAGCAAGTTGCTTACCCTCTCTGTGCCTCAGTTGCCTCATCTGTCAAAGCGGTTAATGTTCATTCCCACCGCGCGGGGTTCTCATGAAGCTGGAACAAGCAAAGACCTGCCGCCTGCTTGTGCAGCGCCTGGTGTGGGGACCGAGTCACAAATATCAGTGATGGCTTTACCGTTTATCATCGCCAGGCTCTACAACGGCTCTTTGCAACAACCTTTAAACCCCAAATAACTCCTTTCCTGCTTCAACTGGCTTTCTTCCTGCCCTGCTTCTGTCAAATTAAGTGATACCTGGTCGTTGCCACCACGAGGACTTTTTTCAAGGCTGCCAGCCACCCACACACTACAGATTTCCTTTTTGGTCCTTTGCAACTCCATTGAACAATGGATAGCTTTGTTTACTCACAGCGGAATATTTTTATCTGCTATTCAGCTCTGAGATCCTGGAGAGCTTTGGAAGCCATTTAGGTCTGGCAAACAGCAGATTCAAGAAAACTCTTAAAACAGGTAACCCCAATACTAGCCCATTTTGCAAAGTGTGTCAGGGTCGCAAACAACTTCTCTTCCTGTGGGGAGAACAGAGGCTGAGCTGGGACACTGGTGGAGCGGGACCACTGCACTTGATTTTCTCCCCGTCGTTTCTAAAATGACGAGGGGATTGAATGGGATCTATCAGGACTCCCCGGTAGGAAGAGGCAGGTGTGATCCTCAGGAAGAGCCTTTGTCTGCCCCCGGTGGGGTTGCCCCAAGCCCTCCACTGTACCCCCTCTGCAGGCCCAGCCGCCTCCTTGGCAGCCACTGGGGTGAGTGGGTTCCATGCCCCGAATCTGTTGTCAGCCCCTCCCCCCCTCAGCGGGCATGATACCTGGAGGTCACCAGGAACCCCTCACACACAGCCAGCTTTGTTCCTTCTTGGTCCAGACACTCCCCCTCCGCCTCTGCCTCCCTTTGTTTTTCTTCACGTGAAGAGAACTAAGTGTGTACAGTTGACCCTTGAACAACACAGGTCTGAACGGCGTGGGTCCACTTATACGCAGACTTTTTTCAACAGTCAGTACTCCAGTAATGCCTGGCCCGAGGTTGGTTGAATCTGAGAACGCAGAGGACTGACTGAAGCGCTACCAGGATTTTCAACTGCATAGAGGTTGGCTCTCCTAACCGCCTGCGTTGTCCAAGGGTCAGCCGTATGTAAAAACATCAGGTCTGCCGCAGCCACTGTGTAAAAGCTGCTTTGCTTCACCTCCCAGCGCCCGTAGGAACACAGCAGTCTCCTTGTACCGTGAGGACACAAGCCTGGAGAGATTAAGGGCCCAGCTGCGGCCGCACAGCAGTACGAGGGGCCAAGGGGGCTTGAACCCGGGTTACCTGGCTCCGGAGCCCACGTCCTTCGCCACAGACCACGGGCCTTCTCTCCAAACAAGTAATCAGGGACTTCCCAGATAGCGCAGTGGTTAAGAATCTGCCTGTCAATGCAGGGGACACGGGTTCAATCCCTGGTTTGGGAAGATCCCACATGCCACGGAGTAACTAAGCCCGTGTGCCACAACTACTGAGCCTGCGTGCTGCAACTACTGAAGCCCATGTGCCTAGAGCCAGTTCTCCGGGACAAGAGAAGCCACCACACTGAGAAGCCTGAGCACCGCAATGAAGAGTAGCCCCCGCTCACCACAACTAGAGAAAGCCCCCACACAGCAACAAAGACCCAACACAGCCCAAAAAAAAAAAAAAAGTAATCAATAAATCTATAATAAGAATAGAGCAGAGTTGTTATTCGAGCCAAACTGAGGACCACAGCCCAGGAGACAGGCTCTCCGTAGCCCAGAGAAACTGCTCCAGAGAAGCATGGTTTTCAGCACAGTTTTATAAAAGGAAAAGAACAGACGCCAAACGTGGCAGGGATACATCCCTTCAAGGTTGCAAAAAAAAAAAGACAGATTAGCACATACACGGTGAGAAGCATGACCTTGGCATCTGGGCAGGGAACCTTATCTCTGAAGGAGTCCCAGCTTCCTAGGAAGGGAGGCGGTTAGTCGTATCTTCAAAGTGGGCGCTCTTTATTTCTTCTGGTTAGTGCTTTCTTTCCTTTGATGGCCAGAGCAGATGTACCACGCATGATAAGCAGGCCATGAGGCAGGCTGTCCTGGTGATCATAAACTCAAGCCAAATCACAAGCCGGACCCACTTCCCCAAACCTCAGCGTGCGAACATTCCCTCCATCACCGCTTTCCCTACAACCAGCTCTCCTGACTCTTCCTGGCTCTCTGTCTCTCCCTCTGTGTTTCCTCAGTCTATCCATTTCCTACAGCTGCTGAACAAACTATTACATATATACTTAGTGGCTTAAGAAACACAGATGTATTATCTTAGTTCCGTAGGTCAGAATCAAATTTGGTTTCACTGGGTGGGAATCAAGGTGTAGGCGGGGCTGCGCTCCCTCCAGAGGCTCAGGGGAGAGTTGGTTCCCTTGTATTTTGCAGCTTCCAGGGGCCACCCGCATTCCTGGGCTCGGGACCGAGTCGCCCCAACCGCTGCTTCTGCCTTCATGTTTCCTTCTCTCAAGACACTTCTCTGGTCCTCCTCTGATAAGGACCCTCGTGATGACATGTAGGGCCTCTCAGGATCACCCAGGGTAATCTCTGAGTTGTTGCAAGGTCCTTAATTTAATCACAACTGCAAAGTCTCTTTTGCCATTAAGGTAACACTTTCACAGGTTCCAAGGATTAGAGACTTGGGTATCATTGGGGGATTGGATGGTGGGGGCTCGTCTTCAGCTCACCATGTGCAAAGCCCTCCTCTGAGCCTCTCTCCCCTCCCTCCCGGCCTCAGGGCATCCCTCCCATAACCCCATCACTTGTTCAGTCAACAAATATTTCTTGAGCACCTACTGCGTGCCACGAACTGTGCTGGGTGCTGAGGCAGTGGAGAAAACAGATGAGATCTCTGTGCTCGTGGGTTTATAGCCCAGAGCGACAGACAAACCACATCTACTCATGACAAGCAATGACTGCTGGGGGAGGTGGGGCGGCGCTTGAGGGAAAAGCACAGGGAATTCTGGGTTTCCCAAACAGGACAGACTTGCCTGGCCCACTGCAGTCACAGAGGGCTTCCTGGAGGCAGTGGCTTTTGAGCTGTCCTGGGATGCACATGAATCAGCTGTTCTAGGCAGAGGAGGCCCAAGCTATATGCCCGGCCCTGGCTTAGAAGCCAGAGGCATTGATGCTTTCAACTGCCCAGTGTGTCTTCACACAGGAGGGCCGTTTCTGCTGCCTAGAACCCACTTTCCACCAGCATGACTTAGCCCTTCTCATTCCTGAGGTCGTGGCGCACTGTCCCCTCCTCACTGCCCTCCCCGACCCCTCTCCTGAGGCGTCACCTCCCCTCCCTGCTCCACCCCTCCCCCCGCCAGGTACCTGCTGTTCTTTCCAGTGTCTGTTTGCTTTTCTGTTTATTGTCAGTCCCTCCACGAAGGTAGGAAGTTTATCTCGTCGCTGCTGGGTTCCCAGGGCCCAGAAGAATGCCCAGCCCCTCGTAGGAGACAGATGGACAGTTGGACAGATAGCCCAGCTCCATTCCAATACATCCAAACCTACCCCCACCTCCCCACCTGCGTCCTCTTCCCTTCCCAGCTCCCCCGCCCCCATTCTTCCTGCTTCTCTGGCCAGCTGTCTGCAGGGGAGCACCTTTGTCTCATCTCTCTCTTCCTTTCCTCTTTTTAAGAAAAACAGACTTTTTTTTTTTTTTAGAGCCATTAAAAAAAAATATTTGGCCACATCGGGTCTTAGTTGCAGCACGCAGGATTTTTCGTTGTGTGCGTGGGCTCTTCCTTGTGGTACGCGGGCTTCTCTAGTTGTGCCTCTCGCGGGCTCTAGAGCACACAGGCTTCGTTGCCCTGCGGCATGGGGGATCTTAATTACCCAGCCAGGAATCGAACCCATGTCCCCTGTATTGGAAGGCGGATTCTTAACCACTGGACCACCAGGAAAGTCCCTAGAGCCATTTTAGATTTACAGAAATATCGAGAAGGTAGTTGAGAGGATTCCCACATATCCCACACTCATTTCCCCTGTTGTCCACATCATAAATTAGGGTACTTTTGTTACAGTTAATGAACCAGTCAAGGCATGTTATTAACTAGGGCCCATACTTTTACCAGATTTCCTCAGTTTTCCCCTAATGCCCCTTTTTTTTTTTTGGTTCCAGGATCCCATGTCACATTTAATCATCGTGTCTCTTTAGGCTCCTCTGGCTGTGACAGTTGCTCAGACTTGCCTCGTTTTTGATGACCTTGACAGTTTTGAGGAGGGCTAGTCAGGTATTTTGTAGAATGTGCCTCAGTTGGGGTTTGTCTAATTAGACTTTTTTCATGCTTAGACTTTGGAGTTTGGGGGAAGAAGGCTCTGGAGATACAGGGCCCTTCTCCTCACGTCCCATCAAGGATGCATGCCATCACCGTGACCCATCCCTGCTGATGTTGACCTTGATCAGCTGGCTGAGCTCTGTTTCCTCACATTTGAATGTGTGGCCAATTAATGGGGTTCTTTCTGTGAAAGGTCCTCACGCTTGGGCAACTGCTGCTGTCACTCCAGCTGGAGCCTCCCCCATCTTATCCATACAACATCCCCTCATAAGGCCCTCTTCCAAAGCTCTGTGTTTGTGGGCCTCCTCCTGCCCTGGAAGCTGCAGTGGCCCCCACGCCACGTGGATCAAGACTAAACTCTGCCTTCTGACTGTTCACTGCCTGGCCTGCCGCACTGCTCCACCCCAGACTCAGCCGAGAGAGCTGAAGCCTGAGCTGAGAGAATGCACTAGAATTCATCTCTGACATGACCTCGCCTTTGAGACCTTGGGCAAGTTTCTTAAGCTTTCGGAGCCTCAGTTTTCTCATCGGTGAAGTGGGGAGCAGGGCAGCGTCTTTCCGATGGGATGGTCTTGAGTATTTCACGAGAAAATACCAGCGTTCAGCAAATGGGCATTGGCATTGGCATAGCATCAACAGTAGTGTTTCTTCCCTGAATCACTCTTGTCCTCTAACTTAGCACCATCCTTTTCAGCACTTAAGCACGCTCTGTTTCGAGAACTTGATTTCCAAAGTTCTTGAAATAAAGTCTGACTTAAAGTTCTTTGGGCGTATCACAGGCATCCACTAAAGTCTTGTTGACTTGACCAATCGAGAAACTGGGCGAGCAGGTTATATTCTAATTGGTCTTTCTTTAAACAACGGAAGTTAAAATGAGTTTTGATTATGTGGTTCTCGATGTGTTTGGAGGGGTTAGTGTCGGACCAAGAAGAGACTTAGCGACCTTCCAGCCCCGTGTCTCCCACTTGGAGTCTCAGCACCTATTTGCATAGTAAAGGACCTGACAAGTCCTGCAGTAAAGAGAACACCATGTTTCCCAAACTTTTTTTTCACCATGGAACCCTTTCTCCATAGAGCACCAATTAACTCCCTGTGAAAGAGGGTTCCCCAAGTCACAAGCGGGAAAATGTTGTTCTAACTCCTCACTCATCCATTTTGTAAATGGAAAAACTAAAGCTTCCCAAGTCACAAATATGCAAATATGATTTTAAAAAAAATAAGAACTTTTAAGAAGTCTCTAGCCCTCTTGGGTCCATTGGGAGACCAGAATGGAGGTACAGGGGGCTCTTGGACGTGCAGTTAGCATTCAGATGGTCTTGTACAAGTGTAAAGACTGGAATTAAAATAAGAACAAATAAACCTGTCTACCTAGTTCCACTTGCTGCCAGTTCTCTCCTTGTTCTTTCTGTCCAACGCTTCCATCTATGCTCACTCCCTCTGCCTCGTTGAGAGCCGTACTATGCTTCACTTGGGCTGTATTTCCTGGACTGTATGCTTCCCCTCCCAATGCAACTGGCCTACCTCTTGCAATGCCTAGCATCTTTTTTTTTTATATCTCCCCCCCGCCATGTCCATCCTTCTCTGCTCAAGACTTTACTTGGTTCCTCATTCCTTACAAGGTAATATCCAAATTTCTTAACCAATGCGCAACACAACTGGGGTCCAACCACACCTTCCATACATCCTCTACTCCAGTCATGCTGGTCCCCACACAGGTCCCCAGGTGGACCAAACTTTCTGTCCTTTTTTGCCCGTGCCCTCTCACGTGGATGGGGTTAAGACCCCTCTTCCAGTCTGTGCCCCTTGAGAGCAGGGCCAGCTCTCCTTCCCCCTGTGCCTTCGGCACCTGGGGCAGTGCCCGCCTGTGCCCACTCCCAAGAACCTGGCCCCAGAGAAGGTGAACTGGTGCCGGTGCTCAGAGTTCTGGGCTTCTGTCCTTTTCGTGTAGGTGGGGTGCTGGGAGGAGAGGGGTCTCTGCTTGCCATGGAGATGTGCAAGTTTCTGCTGCCCGGGGCCTATGGGGTGAGCAGCTGGTGGTGCCGGGCGACTCACTTCCCCTAGTTCTCCTTTCATTGTGGGTTAAGAGCTGCCCAGGAGCTCATTTGGTAAAAAACACAAACTCTAGATCAGTTGGCAGTTGTGTTCGTGATGATAGATTGAGGTAGATAGAGGGGCTTGAACGAGCAGGGATTTATTCCTCTCTCAAATGATGAGAGTCCAGAAGTGCCGTGTCCACGGCCGATTTGGTGGCTTCACCACAGAAGGAAGGACCTGGGTTCCTCCCAGCCCCCCACTCTGCCCTCCTGGGGAGTGGTCATCCTTTTAATACTTATAAGATGGCTTCTGGAGCTCCAGCCATGAAAACGATGACCCAGGCGGAGAGAAAGAGAAAGGCGAGGAGGGCAAAGAAGACCTGTCAGCTCAGCCACCTTCACAGATCTCCCCAAGACCATTCATCCCATGGTCCAGAGTGGGGAGACACCGTGAGCTGCCGGGGAAGCTGGGAAATAGGGCTGGGGGCGGGGTAGGGGGCACACCGTCCCTCCCAGCACCACGGGGTTCTGTTAGGAAGGAGGAAGGGGCGATGGGCACTACTAGGCAAGTGGTGGCACCTGTCATCCTTGGGGACTGGGGTCGCATGGCAATGTGAATATTTTGTAAAGATTGCTTGCTGTTGAATTGTAAAATTTTGAAATTATAGAGAACTCTCAGACCTCTATTTAAGAAATGCTGATCTGTTCTCTCGTGAGTTTGCGAAAAGATGACTTCTCTCTCTCAGTTGCTCTTTTTTGCTTAAATGAGAAGGTCCTTAGAGGCAGAGCCCCGTCTAGATGCCTTGCATGTCCTCAGTGGTACCTGGCACGGTTCTGGCCACAGGAGACTCACCTCTTGAGCGATATCCACTGAGCTTGCGGTCAGTTTTGCAAGACGGTTAAGAATGCCGTCTCTGGAGCTACTGCATTTGGTTCAAACCTCTGCTCTGCCACTAACTAGCTGTGTAACCTTGAGCGGGTTTCTTAATCACGCCATGCCTCAGTTTCCCCAAGTGTAAAGTGGAGAAAACAATAGCACCTTTCATGGAGGGTGTGAGGATTAAGCGATAAGCCTTGTGAAGTGTTCCGCACTGGGCCTGGGGTATAGTAGGGGTTCTGGAAATGCCACCCTGGAAAGGTACGGCGTGTGGGCGTATCTGTGCCATGTATACATTTCGGGTGTCGACATCCCCTTAGGCAGTCACTGGGTAACCCGGATCAGTGCTGTTCACACCACACAGATTGTATGGGAACCTCCAGGGTGGGTGGGATGTGGGTGTTGGGGAAAGAAATGGATGCTGAAAGGAATATTCTAAGGTAACCATTGCCCAAGTTCTTTAAATACTTTATTAAAATTTAAAATAATATTAAAATAGGATATGAGACTTTTATGTTTTCTGAAAGGGGCTGCACATTTTTCTGATTCTTGGAGGCACCTGAGGCCGTGTTCTGATGCTTGTTGCCTGCTTTCAGCAGTTCCTGTTTGCTGTCTGTTGGCAGTGACATTAAGGTGCCAGACACCAGGCTGGGCTTTGAAAACCAGCTCACAGGTGGGAGGGCGGGTGCCACACCTTCTGCCTTCACTTCCCCAGGTCACAGACCTCCTGGTGGACGAGTCCAGTTTCACGGGAGAAGCCGAGCCAAGCAGTAAGACGGACACCCCACTGACGGGCGGTGGCGACCTCGCCACCCTGAGCAATATCGTCTTCATGGGGACCCTGGTGCAGTACGGGAAGGGGCAGGTAAGCCCCCGCCTGCCCAGGGGCCTTGGCCTCCCTCGCCTGCCGCTTTCAGCCTCAGAACTCACGCGCCTCTCTCCTAAACGCAGGGCGTCGTGATCGGAACCGGAGAAAGATCCCAGTTCGGGGAAGTGTTTAAGATGATGCAGGCTGAAGAGGTGAGGGCTGTGGGGCTTTGGGTTTTTATAAACTGAGATTTGAGGTGATTCTCAGCTGGTGACACAAGCCCCGCCTACTCCGTAGGAATAAGGGTGATATGGTTAGCGTGAGTACAGTTTAAAAAAATTTTTATTTTAAAACATTAGGATTTTTGTCAAGCTATAACTTACAGACAGTGACATGCACAGATCTGAAGTGTAGCAGTCATTGAATTCTTATACATGTGTCCCTGTGTCATTGTCACTCAGCTTTTTTTTTTAAGCTCTTTATTGGAGTATAATTGCTTGACACTGTGGTGCCAGTTTCTGCTGTACAATAAAGTGAATCAGCTCTATTTATACATATATCCCCATATCCCCTCCCTCCCGTGACTCCCTCCCACCCTCCCTACCCCACCCCCTCTAAGTCACCACCCATCATCGAGTTGATCTCCCTGTGTCACTCAGCTTAAGATACAAAAAATCCAAGCAGAAGCTGGGGGACACTGCTGGGATGTCATCTAACACACCCATTGTTCTCATCCTTTCAGACGCCTAAAACTCCTCTGCAGAAGAGCATGGACAAGCTGGGGAAGCAGCTGACGCTTTTCTCATTCGGCATAATTGGTGGGTGAAGCAGTTTCTGCACTGGGTCCTGGAGGGGATGGGGATGGGGCGGGGCAGGGGGAGCTGTCCTGAGCATCCACAGCTATTTCTCAAATACCTAGCCACTCATCTGGGTGAGGATTGGGGGTTGGGATCAGAGGTTCTCGCACAGTTACAAGAGGTTTCTGTATTAGTCAGAATAAGCTAACTGCTGTAACAAGCAGCCCCTACACGTTAATGGCTTAACGTGGTCAGAATTTATTTCTTGCTCACGACACAGTCCGTGGGCGTGTTCCTGGTTGAATGGCTTTCCTGGATAGCTCACCTCCAAACGCTGACTTGGGGGCCCAGGCCCCTACCCTGTTGTTGGCTCTGCCTTCCTGCAGGTCCTGGGAGGTGGGCCACAACTCAATTTAGGCAGCAGGTGGGGGGCTTGTGGGGGGAAATTTTTAAGGCAGGGACCAGGAAGTGAAGTCATCACTTCTGTCCATTCTTGATTGGCTGGAATGAAGTCACATGGCCTACCTAGCTGCAGAGGAGACTGGGAAATGTAGTCTGGTGGTGCACCCAGCAAGGTTTCTATGCTGTGCCTGGGCTTGTGCCTCCTGGCCTTTGGCAACACACCAAACAGTACCTACACGATGCTGCAGAGCTAAATTCAGGTCATACTCCTGAAGATGCCTGTGGGGCTGCCCTGGTCCCTTCACCTGCTCCTTCCTGCTGTCTCCAGCTCTGGCTTTGAGTCTGTGTCCTTTGTTTCCAGCTTTCAGGATCAACCAGTGCCTGGGCCACTGTAGATTCTCAATAAACATTGGTTGAATGAACGAGTTAATAAAGGAACAAACCAATCAACCACTGCTCATAGCACAAGCAGTGATGAGAGGAAGCACTAGTGAGTCTGGCTAGAACTGCAGAGCGGAGGAAGTTCTTGGGAGAAATAGCTGTCCCTTCCAGCTGCAGTTTTGTTGTGCTTCTGGCCATCTAGATGCATTAAGTCATTTAGTGAGTATCTTATGACATGCTAGACCCTGTGATAAGTTCTGGGACCACCAAGATGAGTCAAACACAGCTTCTGCCCTTTGAAGAACCCCAGAGAAATAGGAGAGAGACACCTGAACAAATATGAAATGTGAAGATAACAGTTAATTTTACATGAGAGAGTCAGGAAGGCTCCCAAGAGGTGGTGACATTAAATTGGGTCTTATGGGATGGGTAGGAGATTGCCAAGTTAAAAAAAAAAGAGAGATTGGGAATTCCAGACAGAGGAAAGGATATATTCAAAGGCCTGGAAGGTATCTCCTTTAATAAATTTAGTAAAGTGTTTAGAGGATATGGTCCGAAGTCAGAGCTCTCAGTTCTGTCGTGCTGGAACAGACCTGCCCGCTCTTTCCTCCCCAGCCACCCCTTCCCAACCTTCTAATATCTAATCTCCTTTCCAAATGTCAGCTTTGGATTTAGTGCTCAGAGTTTGCTCAATCAGTAGATTTACTGTTTTCAAGTAGCTCTATGTCCTCTTCCCTCCTCTCTGCCCTATTTTGTCCTGGAGCAGTGGTGGGAAATGGGTTTGTCTTAACCTGACAAGTCTGATCACAACTAAGGAGGCTCTGTGCTTGTGAGAGGATTTGGAGGCTGTGCTCAGGCTTGGTGGCAGAGGACGGTGATGGATTAGTGATGTCTGTCATGGATGCAGGAGGGGAAAGTGGCTCTGTATCCATTCACCTGCCACCCTCGGGGCTACATTGGCCTGGCATCTGGGGCAGGATGGATGGATGGATGGATGCCCACGTGGCCCCGGCTGCCCACAGGGCCCATTTACACTCCAGAGCAAGGGATGAAAACTGTGAGTCCCAGGCTAGATCCGGTTTGCCACCTGTTTTTGCGTGGCCCACAAGCCAAGACTTTTTTTTACATTTTTAAATGATGAAAAAAATCAAAAGAAGAATAATATTTTATGACATCAAAGTTATCTGAAATTCAAATTTCAGTGTTCACAAATGCTGTTTTATCAGCACGTGATCACACCCACTGATGTATTAACTATAGGTGCTCTCACACTGCAACGGCCGAGTGGAGCTGCAACAGACCATGTGGCCCATAAAGCCAACGCTACTTACTATGTGACCTGTTATGGGAAAAGCTTTCCACCACTTGCTGTGGACTCTGGGGCTGCCAGAAGAGACTGGGCCATAATGATGGCCCCAAGAGCAAATACCAAGTAGGTGTGCTTCAAGGCAGATTGTCAAATAGATGCTCTTAGCAGGTCTTTCCACAGGGTGAAATTTGTTTTTAAAAGAAGTTCCAAGTCAGAGGTCCCGCAAGGTCATTGCCTTGTATAAGCCATTATTCCTCAAGTTAAATTAGAATGTAAATTAGCATGGCCATGGCCAGGCCCATGATTACCACTCAGACATTTGGGGGTTTCTTAAAATAAATATTTCAAGAATTGCTCTGGCCGGGTGGGCGTTTTGAACCCTCAGAGGGTCCAAGGAGGAGATGCGGGGAAACTGTAGTGTGCTGGTAAAGCTTAACAACCGGCTGCAGGAGAAAGCAGGTGTAGGCCAGTTTCCATGGTGTCAATACTCACAGTGGCCAATTTCAAGCTACCCATGCAAAGTTACCGAACGTGGATTTGGGAAGAAATGAGCACAGTTGGCTCTTGGTGAGCCCGCCGTGAGCAAGCTCTAGCCTCCTACTGCAGGGAGGCCCCCAGGGGAGGGGCAGGGCTCCACCCCTGAGAGCTTCCCCCCACTAATCTTTTGCATCTGAGTTCATTTTGGTTCCAGCTAAGATTTCATTTGACGGCTGAATCCTGTTGCTAATCATAGCATGAAAATAGCCCCTAAGAAATCAGATCTTCTGCCCCCTCCCTAACCCCAGCATACACATGCGTGCACACACACACACTCACACGTACACACCACTACTACCCAGCAGAAAACTTGCCCTGGCTCCCCTTTCCCTGCAAAACAAAGCTGATGCTTTTCAGCACGTCTCCCAGGATGTGTCAAGAGGCGACTCCTCTCACCTCTCACGTTCCCCCTCACCTGTCTGCTAACGGTGGCCACAGCAGTTCACGGTGGGGCGTTCCTGTGGGCCAGGAGCTGTGCTACGTACTCCAGGTGCGTTGTCACATCTTACATCCTGAAAGAAGCCCTCGAGGAAGACATGGTCACTTTCCCCACTTTACGGATGAGGAAACTGAGGCCACGCCTGGTGGCCCCTGAACTTTTCCCCATTGCCAAAACATCTCAGCACTTCCAAAGGTCCCAGCAGGACCCGTGCCACTCCTGTGCCTGGAGGGTCCATCTCTGACTGTCCGTGTGGCCTGTGCATAGCACAGTGCCTGGTGTTTAGTAAACATTGGGTCAACAATTGATGAAGGAGAAAAATGGAAAAAGGAATGTATTTAATCCTGAATACGCAGGATAAAGTCAGTCAAGAGACAGTGGCCCATCTGCGCATCACAGGACCACATCAGACATCTCGGGGCAAGTCCTGGGCACATACAGCCCACGGGGAGCTTTTGGAATAATACAGAAATGTTGAAAACAGCCCACAGTAAACTGGTTGGCTGTTTCTTTCTTTTACTTGAACTGGCTTGATCCTTGCCTGAAAAAGTAAAAGCATCCTCTTTCTCGTAGGCAGGGGAGTTTCTTCCTTAAGAAGATAAAGGGGAGAGATGGCAGGTGTTTGAGTTTATTCACAATTGTCCTGTGTCTGTATTCCTGTAAACACTCTGAGGAAGTGAGTTTGGCATGCCTTCATCCTTTGGAGAAGGTATTTGTGCACGCGCACGGGTGTACGTGTGTACATACATGTGCGTTTTTGTCTCCTCCCAGGCCTGATCATGTTCACGGGCTGGCTGCAAGGGAAGCATCTCCTCAGCATGTTCACCATCGGGGTCAGGTAAGGGCGCCGGGCCCTCCCCCCTCGTCTGTGCACGAGAGAAGGTGGGGACTCGGGGGGGCAGGAACGACGTGGGGCGGATGCATCCCCTCCCCGCGAGCTGCCGTCTCCCCGTAGCATATTGTCTGGCGGGTGGGGGTGCCCAGCGAATGTCTGCAAAAGGAGTGAACGCTGATGATTGAGAGTCCCTGTCACCCTGGGTCTGGGTCTTCCTGGCTGAGCGCGGACGCCAGAGCCAGCCCGCCCAGGTTTAGATTCTGCCTTTGCCACCCGCTAGCCATGCAACCCAGGGCAAGGGTCTTCACTTTCTGGTCCTCCGTTTCCTCCTCTGTAAATGAGGGTGACATCAGCCCCTCCGAGGGGCGCGGCAAGGATACCCTGGGTGCCCTGTGTGGGTGGTTGCAGCCATACAGAGCGTGGCGGGTGCATTTTCTCGTTATGCATTTGGAACTCGGTCCTTGATGTACGGAGGCGGCTGCAGGAGAGGACAGAGGACAGGTGGCCGAGGCCACACGGCTGACAGCAGGGCTGGGGGTCGGGGCCTTGACTTTAAGCCCAGGGAACCTGCCCTTCCCCCACCTGGTGACGCTCATAGGTGACCGTCCCACCCCGGGTTCCAGTGGAGGAGCAGAGGCGGGCAGGGGGAGGCAGGCTCTGGGTGGGGGAGTGAAGTTGCCGCAGCTTTTCCACGGCTGCCTGGGGACACAGGGTGCCAGTAACAGGGCATGGCCCAGTGAAGGGCAGCTGGCGATCGGGGGTGTGGAGAAGCCATGTCACGCCCTGGTGGTTTCCTCAGGGTGACCACCCCCCACCCACCTTGTGTTGTCGTCTGCAAGGTGGTTTAGATGATATGTGGAAAATTATTTTAATGTCGGTGAGCAAAAATATATACTTAGGACATCAAACCCATGATGTAAACAAACTTAGATACCTGCCCATCAAGTAATGCACAGATAAAAAACATACAGTGGAGTATTATTCAGCCAGAAAAAGGAGTGAAGCACTGACACGCTACAGAGTGGATGCCAGAGAGACGTGAGGCTAAGGGAAGGAAAGCAGACACAGATGGCCACATGCTGTATGACTTTGTTCCTATGAAATACCCCACATAGGCAAATCCATGCAGACGGAATGTAAATTAGTGGCTGCCAGGGGCCAGGGAATCAGGAGGGACCCCCGCACTGATGGGGTATCTTTCGGGGGTGATGAAAAGGTTCTAAAAGTGATTGTGGTGATGGTTGTACAACTCTGAATATACCAAAAACCACTGAATTACATACTTTGAAAGGTCAGGTTTTTATGGTATGTAAATTATATCGCAATAAAGAAAACAAAAGAAAACATAAAGCAGGTAATTAGGAAAGCTGTTATTCCAAGGATCCTTGGAGCCTTTCTTATTTATATATGAAAAGGAAACTGTTTGCAAAGAGCCATGTTGTAACTGTCATTACAGTAAGTTACAGCGACGCACCTCACAGTGGACCAGGGCATCTCCGTGGGGGGTGGAGGCTGTGGGATGCTGCTTCCCCAGTGCCGGCCAGCGTGGGCGAGAGGACCTTGCTTTAGGGGTTCATTGTACACATCTCTGGTACAGGGTCAAGTTCGTCTGTGTATAAGTGAATGGACACCATTACCTGGCAATTAGCAATGGAAGAGATTCAAATGCAGGGCTTTTAAGATTCCAAACGCCTCATCTTTTTAATTGAAGTATAGTTGATTTACAATGTTGTGTTCATTTCCGCTGTGCAGCAAAATGATTCAGTTATACATATGTATAGTCTTCCCAAATGCCCTGTTTTTTAATGACACTGTACTGTGTGCATTAAATGAGAGGCAGGCCGGCAAAGTCCACCTGTGGGCAGGTGTGTCCTATTATGAAACTATTCAGTGACCTTTTTTTGAACGAATGGAAGCTGGAAAATTCTCTGTCTGGTTTCAGACGCTTTGCCATTCCTTAGCAAGCAAAATCTCATTAACGCCAAATCCTGGGGGCATGAAACAGAAAAAGAAAAAAGAGTTGGTTAAAGACCAATATGCAGTTAGAATACAGAAGGTACACACGTGACAAAAACCATAAAAGCAAAATACAAATGGCAGACCATTTGTATTTGGAAAACCGCACATCAGACTAAATCTGAGTATAAAAAGAAAAGATGCCCTGTTGGGAATTCCCTGGCGGTCCAGTGGTTAGGACTTGGCGCTTTCACTACTGGGGCCCGGGTTCAATCCCTGGTTGGGGAACTAAGAGCTCACAAGCCATGTGCGTTGCATGGCCAAAAAAAAAAAAAAAAAAAGAAAAAATGCCCTAACAGCAATTGTCTTTAGGTTTTCACTTTAAATAAGCTATAAATAAATGTATTGATACCAGGGCTTGGGTCTTCCCCCGCTAACTCTTTGGAACCATGCAAATCAGGCTAGTGCTGTACAGATGTTCCTGCTGGGTTTCAGGCCTTTTCCCTGAAACCTGCCAGGCTCATCGGCACATTTGGCTATTGGCAGAGGAGAGGGTTTGCGAAGCTCTAGATCACAGAGCCCAGGCTGTTCCTCTGAGTGGATGAAGTCACGATCTCAAGTCAAGTGGGGTTGTCTGACTTTATATCCTGAGTTACGTGCCATGAATGGTATAAAGGAAAATAGAACCCAGAGCTTTCGATGGCCGTTTATCCTTCCGTGTCAGTGTCTGAGTATGGACCATGCTAGGTGAGCGGGTTCTGGAATCCTGGAGAAAGTGAAGGTGACACAGCCAGGGTCTGTTGATGGCCGTGTCGAGGAGGGGGAGGGGCTGGGGAGGAGCCCGTGACCTTGTCCATCCAGACACAGCTCCGTGGCGCAGGCCGGTCCCAAATTCACAGATGGAGAAGCTGAGGGTTAGGCCAACAACACGCTCTCCTGTAGTTACAGGGTCAGGGAGTGGAGGAGACAGACTGCATTACGATCTGAAGCCAGGGCCCAGGTCAGTGCCCCCGCCAGCTCCGGGCAGGCAGGAACTCCCCTCCCGCTCCCGACCCTCCGTGGCGGCTGTGGCAATTGGTTTGCTTATTCGCCCCACACGTTTGTTGAGCAACTGTTTACTATGTGCTTGCATCATCCAGTGCTGATGGAGCTGGACCACGGGGTCTGCAGGCTTGTGAGGAAAGTAAACGTGAACACTTATAAGTGAATGTTAGCAAAATAATCACAACCTGTGATCAATGCTGCAAAGGAAATGACGGCTGAGAGAGATGTAAAGGGAGGTGGGAAGGGACGTGCCTGGGAAAGGTGGCTGCGGAAGGCTTCTCGGAGGAGCTGAAGCTGGAGAGACGCGGAGCCTGCTGAGGGTGGGCAGGGCGTTCTCGTTCAGGCTGGGGAGTGGCCGGGGCAGAGGTGTGGAAGTGGAGCAAGCCCGGCGCATCTGCGGAAGCCCGGGGGGAGGCTGCACCGGGCTGGTGGCAGGACCAGACAGTGGGGTCAGTTAGGGGGCTGATCACTGGAAACTCATGGCCCCTTTTCCTCTGAATTCTAATCACATCCTCGGAATCCTTCTCCACGCGCCACGCCAGGCCATTCCTACCATTCTTTTGCAGCGGAGAGATGAACCGGGTTGGCCACTCTCAGGACAGTGATGGGAGGTGTGACCCCTGGCTTGTCTCGAGGAGCAGGAGAAGGGAGCAGGGAACGGGCGGCGGGCTGCACTGTGGACTGTGGAGTTTGAGGCGAGGGCAGGGCCTCCCAGCGGAGGAGGATGCTGAAGAGCAGGGGGTCTTGGACCTGAGCGAAACTAACCTCACCACATAAGGATCCCCGGGAGAGTTTGTTCCACGTGGGTTGCCTGGGCTCTGACTCAGTGGGTCTGGGGGGGGCGGGGCCTGAGACTGCATTCCTGACATGCTCCCCGGGGGTGCTGATGCTGCCCGTTCAGGAAGCATCACTCTCAGCAGCCAGGCCGTGGCTACAACTACCCCAGTCGGGCTCCAGCAAGAGGCGGGGCCAGGGAAGAAGGGTGAGCCCGAAAAGAGGGCTCAGGTGACTAGGTCTTCAGGGGCGGGGGTGGTGGCAGTGGGTGGAGCCCCAGCCGCGAGGGGCTCCCAGAAAGAGCAGAGCTCTCAGAGGCCACGGTGCATGAAAACTGCCCCCAAGTAAGGATGCGTTCCATCCCATCTTATAAACCACAGGAAGTTCTGTGAGCCAAAAAGACTTAAATATTTCCAGGTCAGTAAGAGAAAAGGCTCCTGTGTCCACTGCAACCCCACCTCCCCAAGCTCATTTCTGATTTCTTGTCTTAACAGCCCCTTTCATCCCCCTCATCCCATTTGGTCCGTGGTAAACTTGCGATTGAGAGAAAACTGACTCTCTTCGTTTCACTTGTGACTTTGCAAGGATGAGGTTCCTCAGTTTTTAGCAGAAGTGAAATCACTCAAAACCTCTCAGTCATAAGGTAGAAATGTCAGGACAGCCAGTGAGGAAGAGGTTCTCCAAATTAAATAGCATGAGAATCATTCTTTTTAAAAACTTTATCCTACTTCCCTCTGCCTGAGTGATATTCAAGATGACCCAAGGTCTACTTGCTTTTTCTGGTCTATTCTAATCTTTATTAGTTTGCCAATTAATTTTTTATTATTATGAAAACATCCAGGCACACACAATGCCCCTCCCACAGGTAGGAGGAAAGTGCCTGTGATAACCCTTCGCAAATGTTTGCTTAGCTGGTCTTGTCAGCCTGTGTCATAAAACCAAGGAAGCCTTCTTGCTGTCACCGTAGAAACCGGGCACAGTCCCTTGACCAAATTCAGTAATCTTGGTTTATATAACTTACCCCTGTATTCTCCATTGCCTCCGGGTGAAAGGCCACAATGCATATACCATATTCCTTTGATTCTAAAATGCAGTTTCTTTTTCACCTCTTATTGGTACCTTCTCTGAAGTCAGACTGCTTCTCACAAGTGAGGTAGGAAAGCCCTGTGTTGTTGGTTGATGGGCAGTGTTTTTCCTTTCTTCGTGGTGCCCAAGAGAATGGGGCCCGTCCCCATCAGCAGCGCCGTAGGTCTGATGAAACACGGAAGCCGTGTGTGGCTTTGGTTGAATGGTCAGCCTCAGCGGGGCTTGCTGGTTAATAACCTGTGTAGAGCGTTCACTACATCCTAGGCCAGGGTGGGTCTGGGCTTCTGCACTTGCCGTATATTCACTCGTTCCTGTTTGTTCATTCAGCAAATATTTACTGACTAGCTGCGGGACTCCAGTGTGCCAAGGGTGAACCACAGCCGGGTGTGGCGTGGCTCTGCTCACCCCACGGCCCTGCAGTCTGCCCCCCGCTCTCCAGCCTCCCCCATTGGCCTGAGGTCGCTGCCAAGACACAACCCTGCCCACACGAAGGGGACCCTGTGCTCAGTCCCTATGCAGTTTCCCAAGGGAGAAGCTCATTGGTTCAGCTCGAGTCACATGTTCTCCTCTAATCCAATCAACCGTGGTTGTGGGAGGGCGGGGTCATGTGGTAGAGAAAGAGTCCGGGGTGGGGGTCCTAAGGAAGTGAGCAGACCGCAAAACAGCCTGCTTGTTACATTAGGCAAAGGCATTGCTGTGTCACTGCCCCTCCCCCAAGCTTCATTCCCTGGTCTGCTTTTCTCACAGGCAGTGTCTAAACCACCAGATCAATTTAAAGTAAAATTCAAGGGACTCAGGGAGGACCTTCTGAACCAAAAAATTCCATTTCCCCCTTATTGTCTCATTCTGGAAACTTCTTTCATAGGGCCCAACACTGTTGTCTCTAATTGATGACAACAGTTTAAATGCAAAAGCACTTAAGCAGGCAGAACAACAGACTAATTCACACTAAAGTGTGGATGTCTGATAGGAGAGCAGGGTTTTGCAGGGGGAGAGCTCAGAGCAATGGCCGCTAAAGAAAAATGCAGGTGTATCATGGGATTGGGAGCAGAGAGTGGAACAGAGAAGGTGGGGAAACCACGGACAAGCTTCGCCCGGGAAACACGTTGCCAACTCCGGCTGGGACTCACGTCATCATTAAGTGTGTGTTAAAGGTGACCCGTCTGGCCTCTTCCATCCAGCCTGGCTGTGGCCGCCATTCCTGAGGGTCTGCCCATCGTCGTCACGGTTACGCTGGTCCTGGGAGTGCTGCGGATGGCCAGGAAGCGGGTCATTGTGAAGAAGCTGCCGATCGTGGAGACGTTAGGTGAGGGAGTCCAACTGGTTGAATTCTTACGAGTTGGACTGAATGGGCATTTTAGTGCCATGATAATTCAACCGGGGTGTTTCCTAAGTCTGAGAGTTGGTGGTGATGACTTCTCTTTCCTATAAACTCTGGTGTCTTCTGGTGCCAGGTTGCTGCAACGTCATCTGTTCTGATAAGACGGGGACTCTGACTGCCAATGAAATGACTGTCACCCAACTTGTAACGTCTGATGGGCTCCACGCCGAGGTGAGTCCGTGTGAATTTACAAGGTCCAAGACCAAGTTGTGCCCTGCCAGATCCTTTCCCTCCCAGAGAAAGCACACAGAGTCTTCCAGAAAACAATAAGGAAGAAACAAAAGTGGGTTATTGGACAGCCTCCTTGCTACAAATAGCAGCAAGGAACATGACCGATGGAAGGCAGCCACCCTCTGGTTGGCACGATGCTACACCCTTGTGTTTGTGCATCGTCCGTGGTTCCTTCCACACCACAGCTGCAGAGTAATCGCGACAGAGATCGTGTGGGCTGCGAAGGCTACCACGTATGCTATCTGGGTCTATGAGGACGAGCCTGCCCACCCCCGTGCTAGAACATAAGCACTCTTATATGCTACGACTCGGTTTTCCTAACCGTAATTTTTACTGGCTGAAGAATGCCCCGTTGCAATCTACTGCAGCACGGCACCTGGTGAGGTACCTGATGAACGCACAGTCCTGCAGGGACACCTTCAGCCTGGAAGCCTTGCTCGTGGTGGGACCATGTCCTTGGAATGAATCCCCAGAAAAGAGACATGGGCCAACCCGGGGAGCATATCTTTGACTCCTAGTGACACCGCTTTTTTCGGCTTTGCCCTGCAGGTCAGCGGAGTTGGCTACAATGGCCAAGGGACTGTCTGTCTTTTACCCTCAAAGGAAGTCATTAAGCAGTTTTCCAATGTCTCAGTGGGGAAATTAGTGGAGGTAGGTGTCAAAAGCGCCACCGTGGAAATAAATACGCACTTCAAACAGAGCTGATGGGGGTTGTCTCTGGGAAGAGCGACAGCAGTTGGGCTCTCGGTGACGACTGGGCCACCCTCAAGGGTCAGGTTGTCACAGCAGCTGGGATGCAGATGGAAACATGGGAGGCAAGGGAAGAGCTAGGAACGCCTTCCTCCTCCCTGCTTGCTGGATGAGCACTGCCCGTCGTGACTGTCAGGACTTGAAATATGAGCCGTACGCATCCTCACAGGAGCTCATGTCCCCTCCCCACCCGAAGTCTGACCACCATCCCCTCCGTGCAGGTCCCACCTCCACAGCGACGCTGCGAGGCCTGTCCCGTAAGCTCAGCTGTGCAGTTTAAGAAACAGGGAGGGGCTCAGGACGTCCCTGGCAGTCCAGTGGTTAACACTCCATGCTCCCAATGCAGGGGACACAGGTCCAGTCTCTGGTTGGGGAACTAAAATCCCACAAGATGCACAGTGCGGCCTCAAAAAAAAAAGAGAGAAAAAGAAACAGGGGCTCAGAGAGGTAGTGTGAGTAGCCAAGGTCACCCAGCGCGTTGGCGGGAGCCAGGATTCACACCCATGCTCTTTTTGTCTGTTTGTTTCTACTTCTCTTTTTTCGGTTATTATTTTAAATTGAGATGTAGGTCACACACCGCAGAATTCAGCCTTTTAAAGTGTACAGGTCAGTGGGTCTTAGAGTGTTCACAAGGCTGAGCAGTCATCACCACAGTGTAATTCCGGGGTGCCTCGTCACGCCAGTCAGAAACCCCGTCCCCGTGAGCGGCCACTGGCCATCCCCCAACACGCGCGACCCCCAGTCTGCCTGCCCTCCCGTGGTAGCGCCTCATGACGGCTTTGTGACAGCCAGCATTCAGCAGAGTAAATGTTTACCGTGTGGATTTTGAAGATCCGGGCTCCGACGTATTTTGAAGAGTAAACTTGTCCCTGGCCCCCACTCCCACCCCAGCTCCAGAAATGGGCCAAGCCTTCAGGCCTGAGTGAGCCTGGGACCCCGGTGCGTGTGGCTCCAAACACTAACACGTGACCTTCGGAAACCTCCCTTTCCAGGCAGGCCGCGTCGCCAACAACGCCATCATCCAAAAAAGCACCGTGATGGGGCAGCCCACAGAGGGCGCCTTGATCGCCCTGGCAATGAAGGTAGGAGGTCCATGACATCTGCACCGGGAATTCTTCCACTCGAGGCCACATCAGCAGCAGAATTCAAGGTCCTGTCTGAGCGAGGCAGGTCCTCACGTGGCCTTGTCCTCCTCTTAGAAGGACACCGTCATACTGGAGTAACGACCTCATCTTAACTTTGTTACACCTCCAAAGACCCTGCTTCCAAACCAGACCCCGTTCGCAGGCCCTGGGGAATTAGACCTTCCATGTGTCTTTGGGGGACACAGCGCAACTCATGACACCCCCCCAAGGAGGCTTTTTAGATGTATTCTCTCTAATCACTCCCGCCGTGAGATTTTAACACCACAGATGTACTGTGTATCTGTTCCTGTACTGTGTGCGTGTCTGTGCTTTATACATAAAAGAAGTAGATATTTTTTTGCCCCCTAAGAACCCATTTTCACCCCTTGGGGGGGCAAAGGGATGCATGGGTTAGGATTGGTTTACCACTGGGGAAACTGAGGCTCAGAGCTGTCAAGGAACTGGCCTAAAAGCCATCAGAGAGCAAATGAATGTCAGTCCCGGCAGGGACCCCAGGTGGTGACCGTGGGCCACCCCACTATCCCAGGGGCTTCTTCTGCCACAACTTCAAGTCTGAAACATTCATCCCGGCAGAAACCCCACAGGTTCCAGCTAGAAGCTGTGGCAAAGACCATCTGGCTCCACCCCTGGGACAGGAGAAAAGAGTTTTTTTTTTCGGGTGGGACGTTTGAAAGCAAATGGCCTTTCTCTGTGAGCTAAATGCTTCGATTGATTCCTCATCCACCAGAGGTGGTTTGAATAATGAATAATTTCAATGGACTGAGCTTTGCATAGCGAGTGGTTTAGGATGATTCACTGAAAACGTCCCATTTTACCATCCTAGATGGACTTAAGTGATATTAAAGATGCATACGTGCGCAAGAAAGAGATTCCATTCAGTTCGGAGCAGAAGTGGATGGCGGTTCAGTGCAGCCCCAAGAATGAGGTGAGTTTGCCTCTCTGCTCCTTTCCAACCCCCACCCACCCCCCAGCAGAGCAGAATGCGGAGTTTAAAGTCCTAGCTATTTCTGTGCGCTTCCAAATACATGCAGATACAGCTGATGGTAATTGAGCCTTTGATCGCCTTGCGTCCTCTTCTAAGACTGTCATCTGGGTCTCTGGTTCTCAAAGTGAGGTCCCTGGACCAGCGGCAGCATCACCCTGGAATCTGTTCGAAGTGCAGAGTCTCAGGCTCTACCCCAGACCCACTGAATCAGAAATTCCAGGCATGGGACCCAGTCATCTGTGTTTGCTGGGGATTCTGATACAAGTTCAAGTGTGAGACTCACTGGCTTACGGTACAGTGACTGAACAATTACTACTGGAGTGGCTGCATGTTCCTACTGATGACACTGGCCCCATTGCTAACTTGGGGTCCTTTTTTCACATCCCTGTGCTGAGTTCTTTACACACATGATCTTGTGTAACTGTCACAGCGGGGCAACGAGCCTTCATCGTGAAGGGGGACCCAGGACGCGCATCCCAGCGTCCACCATACACGGTGTGGACGGTGAGCTCGCACGTGTGTGCACACGTATGTTCTAAGCCACCAGGGGAACATACACCAAACGCTCACTGGCTGGCTGTCACTGGATGGGGATTCAGCTGACATTTTTTCCCCCCATTTTTTTCTTTTTAAATTTTCTGTAGCTTTTCAGATTTTCTACAATGAAAAAAAAAATCTTTTTGTTTTTTTTTTTTAAAAAGAGATTTTTATTGCCTTCCACCTTTTTCTCCAAACTTTCTGCTCTTTCTGGAACCAGTCACGTCTTGCCCGTGCGGAGATTTCCCGTCTCATTCACGGCGGCGGGCAGCTCGGCCAGCTTATCCCAGGTCTTAGCGGTGCGTGGATGGGCGTATAAGTTCCAAGTGCTTAAGAGGGGTTCTGGATTTTTTTTTTTTTTAATGTTTTAATACCTTCAAATCTTATTTCCCCCCAACGGCAATGGTAATACATTTTCACTGAAAAAAAATTACAGAAATGTGACTTAAAAAAATGAAAGCTCCTGACAACTCTGCCCCTCCACTCTCCCTACCCACCCCACCCAAACTGATGCCCCTTAGTCAGAGAGAGAGAGTTCCACGTTCTACGTGTGCACACAGCAACACGCAGGGTGGCAGCTTCTAAAGAAGCTCACGCTGTATGTGGCCTGTGTGATTTGCTCTTTTCCCTTAAACGATGTCTTGGACAGCTTTCTGTGTCAGTTCGCACGAGCTCGCTCAGTGCCCACCGTGAGCCGGCGGGGCTGTGCCCGTGCTGGGGACTGTGGGGTGGGCCAGGCTGACGAGGCACCTGCCACCTGGAGCTCATGCTCCGTGGAGACGGGGCTTAACAGACACACAGGGAACAGGTCAGCTGCTCGGAAGTCTCGCTGAGAGGGCCATCTAGCGGTCAGTCATGCAGTTAAAAGCGCAGCGCTGGCGGGACAGGACCAGTTCGGGAAACGCGCGGGTGCCCTGAGTGACGTTAACTGGGGACCTGATGCAGGGCACGGCAGGCTTGGATCAGGGGTAGACCTTGCCCCTCTCTGGGCCACATGGTATCCCACTGTGTGGATGTCCTGTAACGTCTCTAACCTGTACTGGGGAATGATGCCGGTCCGGGATAAATAACCCCGCCGTGAACATCTCTCTGTGGATGAGGTGACGGTCACCAAGAGCTGAAGCATCCGGTGACAGCTGCTGTTTTCCCTTTTGTCTTTCCCAAGGAGCGGGAAGACATCTACTTCATGAAGGGAGCCTTTGAGGAAGTGATTCGTTACTGCACCACGTACAACCACGGGGGCATCCCTCTGCCGCTGACACCCCAGCAGCAAGCCTTCTGCCAGCAGGAGGAGACGAGGATGGGGTCGCTCGGCCTGCGGGGTCAGTGCCTGTGGTCCCAGCCCCGAGCTCTAAGTGTGCACGTGACGCTGACTTCCCAGGTGTATGAATGCAGGGTCCCTAGTCCACACGGGGGGGATCAGAGTGGCGTAGGGCAGGTGCTGATGCAGGCGCAGCCAGGGTGGACGCTCTCGGGCAGAAGAAAGGTAGGGAGCTCCTCCCCCATCCCAGCTGCCAGGTGACACCCGTTATCCCAGATGCAGCTCCTGTGTGCGAGAGGAGGTCCCAAGTTTTCTAAGATGGGTGAGCGAGCCATTCCGGAAACACTTATTTTCCTGATTGGTGGTCTTGCTCGTGGCTCGCTGCCAGGAAAACCCAAAGCTCTCGTAAATTAACACAGCCGTTTCAGTCCTTGTCCCGTTGCAACTGGCTGCACCAGGGCCAATGCCTTCCCTGATGGGCTGAACGTTAAACCTCACATTTCCCATAGTGTCATATGTCAGCCTGTTTTCAGAGAAAGTGTCTAAGAACAATCTGGAACACATGTATCCCTCAGGGGACAGTGAGAAGCGTTGGCTTGCCATATTGGTTTCAATTGCCTTAGTTTTCCCCTTCAGGGGACAATGATTATAAACTGTTAGCAGCTTGCTGACAAGTGTATAAAGTGAGCACATGGCAGTTTTCCGGGACAGAGCTTAGCTTAGCAGGGCGGGGAGGGTGGCTTTGAGAAAGGGGGGAATGGTACCTGCATCACTGGCACCTGCCCCCAGCATCACTGGCACACGCCCCTAGCATCGCTGGCACACGCCCCCTGCATCGCTGGCACACGCCCCCAGCATCGCTGGCACACGCCCCCAGCATCACTGGCACAGTGTAATGACTGAGCGGTCATAGCTGGAACTTCTGGGCCACAGTCCCCCTCCAGTATCAGTAAGGTGACAATGTAAGGTCAGTTCTCCGATCAGCCCCTCTCGGAGCACTCGTCCCCAAGAAGTGGGCCTGGCTTCTGTGCCGCTGAAATAGAGTCCTCTCCCTGTGTTGCCTTCCGCACATTCTTCTTGACCTTGGTAGCTGCCACCCCGAGTCTGCTGGCAGTGACCGAGGAGGGCAGAGTCACGAGAGACAGGCCCCTTGTGTGCCAGCCCACAGGTGTTCTCGTGGCCACTGCCCTTGGGGTGGGGCTGGGACTGCACCACTGGTGGGCAGAGTCCTGTTTCTCGCTGGCCCTGCTCTCCATCGTGGGTGAGACGTTGAGAGCCGCTGCTCTGCACGGGGCTGACGAACACGGGAAAGATCTGCCCTTCCCTTTGTGGTCCAGGGACTTACTCCCAAGCCCCTCCCTCGTGGACAGGAGAGGGTCTGGGACACGGTGGGCCCGGGGCTGACTGGGGACGAAAACCTTCTGAACCTTCTGCCGGTCTTGCTCTGTCCACAGTGCTGGCCCTGGCTTCTGGGCCTGAGCTGGGGAAGCTGACGTTTCTGGGTCTCGTCGGAATCATTGACCCTCCGAGGGCTGGCGTGAAGGAAGCCGTCCGTGTCCTCTCTGAGTCAGGCTTGTCTGTGAAAATGATAACGGGAGATGCCCTGGAGACGGCCTTGGCGATAGGTAACCAGGGGAGGGGGAGACGGGGGAGGGGTGCTACCAGTAGTCATTCCTCGAAGGACTCACACCTTGAAGGTGTGGTCAGGAGAGCTCACACCTCCCTTCCAAGTGCTTAGAAGGGATTCTGAGGTCCAAGGACCAGCATTCTACCTTCCAAGTGGGTGTTCGTCTCTAAAGTGTTGGCAGGTTCCCCTAAAGAGGAAAAGACCTCGTGTGTACTGAGAACCTTCTCTGTGCCAGGGCTTTCCATCCGTGATCTCAGCTCATCTCCACAGGCCTCATCAGTGCCAGTGCACAGTTCCAGTCTGGCTTCTGCCACTAGCAGTGTGCCCTTGGCAGATCACTGAGCCACTCTGACCCTCAGGCTCTTCATCAGCAAAGGGCTAGCAACCCTCCTCCTGCTATCACTGTTGGGAGGGTTGTTGCACCTTGGTTTTCTTCCCTGTCTGTCTTGAGGCAGCCTGGCACCTGACATCACAGACTCTGGAATCAGACAGAAAGAACCATGTCAGGTCCAGTATTAGCACTTACCAGCCCTATGACCTTAGGAAAGTCACCTCTCTCTCGGTTTCCTCATCTTTAAAGTGGGGATAAGATGCCTTTGTTGCCAGTTCATTCTGTGCGTGGAATTAAGGTCCGACACCATAGCAGGTGCTCTCTAATTGGGGCCACCGTGGTTTTGTTTTTCCCTGTGGCCAAGGCAGGGCCTGATGTCAGGTAGGTGGAGTGAGGGGCGAGGACAGGGACCAGTCTCAGGCCCTCAGAAGGGACTGTCCCCACCCTGCAGGAAGGAACATCGGCCTGTGCAACGGGAAGCTGAGCGCCATGTCCGGGGAAGAGGTGGAAAGCTCCGAGCCGAGCACACTGGCCGAGCGTGTCAGGAAGGTGGGGTCCTCCGGGGCCTGCCGGTTGTGGGGGGGGGGGGGGTGTGCCACCTCCTCATTCACCGATGCTCCGCCCTCTCCCGTCTCCATATCCAGGTGTCTGTCTTCTTCAGGACCAGCCCAAAGCACAAGCTCAAGATCATCAAGGTCAGTTGTGCACCTCCCCGGGCCCTCCGGGCACAGCCCAGGGTGGTGGCAGCTCTGCTCACGGGGTGGCCCAGGGCCCAGCGATGGCCTCCCCCTCTGCAGCAGCCTCTGGGGAGGGGGGAACTGGGGGCCCTGGGCCACATGTCCCAAAAGCGGGGAGCGGGAATTGGGCAGGGCAGAGGGGGAAACGCAGAGGCCAGCCTTCGTTAGCCAGGTGCTCCTTGGCATATTCCTGTGATTTAACTCCAGGCCTTAGTTTTCTGATCTGTAAAGTGGGGATAATGTGAATGGCAGCAGCTAATCCACGAGGCGGAAGAGGGTGAAGTACAGCCAGGCGGCTGCCTGGCCCACGGCAGGTGCCTTCTGAAGGTGCATCAGAAACCAAAGTGCTAGAAGGTGGGGCTCCTGCAAACGTGTGCTTTTCCTGCATCAAAAACCAAAGTGCTAGAAGGAGGGCCTCCTGCAAACCTGCAAATGTGTGCTTTTCGCGCACGCGGATGCTTTGAAAAGTTGCTCTTTGACGCTTGTGGTTTTTCTTTTGTGTTATCTCGGGGTTTTGTTTTAGCTCTACAGAGTAAATCTCTGTGCCAGTCATTCCTCAAAGAAAATATTTATACCTATTGGGCCACACGTGGATTCAGGGGACGAGTGGATTATTTGTTCATGGTTGTCGACTGAAAAAAAAAAAAAAGGCACACCATGAGAGTTGTGAGTTAAGTTTTATTTGGGGCAAAATGAGGAGTACAGCTGGGGAGAGAGCATCTCAGGCAGCTCTGCAGAACCGCTCTGAAGAGGTGGGGGGAAGGTCAGTACACAAGTGACTTTAGCCAAGGGGGACGTGCAGTGACAGAGGCTGGCTGTTCATCACGAGGTACAGATATCTCTGTTAATGATTTTAGTGCTTTTCTAGATACGAAAAGATGCAAGAATTTGGGCTTATAAAATCTGCTCCTGAAAACAGCTAACTACCTGAAGGCCTGTTCTGCCAGTTTTTCCCTCCTTCCCCATCTCTGCCCTGAACTCCTTTCGGGGGTGTGGAAGGTCTGCGGCTGCAGTGGCCGGTGACGTCATCCTTGCAGAGCCAGGTGGCGAGCGAGAGATTTTAGTTGGCACGGTGATGGAAAACACAGTCACACCTTCGCCCTGTGCCGGGCACTGGCCCCTCCGTCGTCTTAGTTTAGGGCTCACAACAGCCCTGAGGAGGAGGGGCTGTGCTCCCCCTTTGCAGGTGGAGGAGCTGAGATTGAGAGGGTCGGGGCTCGCCCGGGGCCCACAGCTTGGGCCGGGGGAGCTGGGGTTCAGACCTGGGCCAGCTGACCCCCGTGCCCTCCGGAGAGGGGCCTCTGCGGTGGGCCACATGGTGTGAGAGGTGCGACGGCAGCAGGGAAGGACCTGGAAGGAAGGTCCTCAGGCTGCAGGCCTCCCCTGGCCTCCTCTTTCCAAAGGCTTTGCAGGAGTCGGGGGCGATTGTGGCCATGACGGGGGACGGGGTGAACGACGCGGTCGCCCTGAAGTCAGCGGACATCGGGATCGCCATGGGGCAGACGGGGACGGACGTCAGCAAGGAGGCCGCCAACATGATCCTGGTGGACGATGACTTCTCAACCATCATGTAAGCTGCTCTTCAGGTGTTTTCTTAGTGGCAAAAATGCCCGGGGTGGCCGCGCCCTGCTCTGCTGTGGTGGATGTGCACAGTGTCCCCAGGCCCACCCCCCATTGGAAAGCAGGGTCCTGGGGCTTTGGTGAATCACCGAGCGGCAGGAGGCACTTTGGGAGCCTTGGGTGAGGGCTGGGGTCCCGGGGCTCACATGAGAGAATGATCTAGTCTTTGGACAGAAGGGTAATCGTGGCTTGGGGACCAGTCCCCTGGGGCTGATGGCACCTGTTGGGACATCCGTATCCTCTACTGTGATTCCCTGAGGAATCAGCAAGGAGAAGCATCACCTCTGGTGACACCATCGCCTCCTTTAGCAGCTGACAGAGCCAGCTGACCCTTTATCAATAAATGCTTTCTCCTCTCTTGCAGGAATGCGGTGGAGGAAGGCAAGGGGATTTTTCATAACATCAAGAACTTTGTCCGATTTCAGCTGAGCACGTAAGTCGAGGCCAGCGTCCCCCCACCCCGTGCGCTGCGTCCGGAGCAGCTGGTGACGGTGCCCTGTGTGTGCCCCGCAGGAGCATCTCGGCCCTGAGCCTCATCACTCTGTCCACCGTGTGCAACCTGCCCAGCCCCCTCAATGCCATGCAGATCCTGTGGATCAACATCATCATGGATGGGCCACCAGCGCAGAGGTGAAGTGGCACACTGGCAGGACCGTGCAGGGAGACGGCGAGGGGATGCAGCAGGCACCGGAAGAGGTGCCTGGTGGGCAGCAGAATGGCAAACTTTCTGCCCCTCTGCCTGGAGTGCTCCCCCTGGGCTACCTGCATGGCTCATGCCCTCTCTTCATTTGGGTCACTGCCTCCAAGAAGTCCTCCCTGATTACTCCAGCAGCAGCCTCCTCCCTCCTAGTCACCTCACCCTGCTTTATTTTATTTATTTTTTTTGAGGCAAGGAATACGGCTTTATTCTGAAAGTGGCAGACCAAGAAGATAGCAGACTAGTGTCTCCAAAAAACCATCTTCACCCTGCTTTATTTTTGCCTAGAGGGGAACATGTTTCCTTGTTCCAGCTGAAGTGATACTATCATTAATCTAATCATCACCAGTGATGGCTTTGTCCCCCCCACGCTCAGCAAGAGGGTGACCTCTTCTACGTGCTCTCCCTGGGAATGGGGCCTCGAGCAAAGCTGGACCCCAGCCGTACCTGCCCAGGGCGGGCCTCCCCGAGCCTGCTCCCTCCTCGGTGCCCCCACACCATTCACTGCTGGCCTAGCCCCGATCCCACTGCCTCAGGGTTGGCTGAAGGCGGGTCCCCCTCACTTGCTGGGGGGCTCTTCAGTGGGCAGGGCCTGGAGCCCGTTTCTCCAGGCCAGCTGGGATGAGGCCAGGCCTGTGCTGCGGGTGGGGGGTGGTCCCTGAGGTGTTGGGGAATGGCCGGCACCTTTCAGGACCACGTGGTCAGCCACGGGAGTGGTTTTCTGTCGCCACGCTCGTGCTCAGGGATGGGTCAGGGTGGGAGAACTGCTGGGCTGCCTGCGCGGTCCAGGCTGTGGGCGCCTCAGGGAAGGAGCCAAGGGGCTGGGTGGGGAGGGTGGGGGCAGAGTCCGTGAGACAGGAGGGGCCACAGACGACCTGGAGGCACTGCCCGTGCCCATCCAGGCCTCCGAGGTGGACCCTTGTGCATCACTTCGCCAGGTGGCCTCGTGCATTTAACCGCTGCTTGTCTTGAAAGTGGTTTATTTCAAAGCGCTGCGTTTTGTTCCGAGCAGCCTGGGGGTGGAACCGGTCGACAGGGACACCCTCCGGCAGCCGCCACGGAAGATCAAGGACGTGATCCTCAGCAGAGCCCTCATCCTGAAGATCCTCCTGTCGGCCGCCACCATCATCAGCGGGACCCTCTTCATCTTCTGGAAGGAGGTGGGGAGCCCTCACGGCCTCGGCCAGAGGGCCTGTGTGGCAGCGGACGTGGGGCAGGGGTGTGGCCCCGGCCCCCAGGGGCTCGGGGAGACGAAGGTACACGTGCAGGGGAGGGGGCAGCAGAGGTGGGACCAGGTGGAAGGGGCGTGAGGCCTCGCAGGCAGAGAAAATGATGCAGGTTTTTTCCTAAATGGGACACAGTGCCTCTCCTACTTTCTCTCATCAGCAGGAAACAATCTGAAATCCACTAAAAGAAACTCCTGTCTTATCCCCAGGAGGTGATTGTTTGGGAATCTTACTTTTTTTAAATTTTTTATTTTATGTTGGGGTATAGCTGATTTACAATGTTGTTAGTTTCAGGTGTACAGCAAAGTGATTCAGGTGTACATATACATATATCCATTCTTTCAGATTCTTGTTCCTTGTAGGTTATTACAGAACATTGAGTGGAGTTCCCTGTGCGATACAGTAGGTCCTTGTTGATTATTTTATCTGCAGTAGTGGATATAAATTAATCCCAAATTATCCCTCCCCCCACAACTCCCCTTTGGTAACCATAAATTTGTTTTCAAAGTCTATGACTCTGTTTTGTAAATAAGTATATTTGTATCATTTTTTTTTAGATTCCACATATAAGTGACATCATATGCCATTTGTCTTTGGCTCACTTCACTTAGTGTGAGCATCTCCAGGTCCACCCATGTTGCTGCCAATGGCATTCTCTCATTCTTTTTTATGGCTGAGTAGTATTCCATTGTAGGTATGCACCACCTCTTTATCCATTCCTCTGTTGATGGACATTTAGGGTGCTTCCATGTCTTGGCTATTGTACATAGTGCTGCTATGAACACTGGGGTGCATGTATCTTTTCAAATTATGGTTTTCTCTGGATATATGCCCAGGAGTGGGATTGCTGTATCTTATGGTAGTTCTATTTTCAGTTTTTTAAGGCCCCTCCATACTGTTCTCCATAGTGGCTGC
The DNA here is from genome assembly GCF_030028045.1 of Hippopotamus amphibius kiboko. Classification (NCBI taxonomy): domain Eukaryota; kingdom Metazoa; phylum Chordata; class Mammalia; order Artiodactyla; family Hippopotamidae; genus Hippopotamus; species Hippopotamus amphibius. The sequence goes on along the minus strand of NC_080201.1, from coordinate 4,401,137 downwards.
ACCAATTTACATTCCCACCAACAGCGTAGGAGGGCTCCCTTTTCTCCACACCCTCTCCAGCGTTTATTGTTTGTAGATTTTTGATGCTGGCCGTTCTGACCTGTGTGAGGTGATACCTCATTGTCATTTCGATTTGCATGTCTCTGATGATTACTGATAGAGTATCTTTTCCTGTGCCTCTCCGCCATCTGTGTGTCATCTTTGGAGAACTGTCTATTTAGATCTTCTGCCCATTTTTTGATTGGGTTGTTTTGTTGTTGTTGAGCTGCATGAGCTGTTTGTACATTTTAGAGATTAAGCCTTTGTTGGCGGCTTCGTTTGCAAATATTTTCTCCCTTTCTGTGGGTTGTCTTTTCGTTTTGTTTATGCTTTCTTTCACTGTGCAAAAGCTTTTAAGTTTAGGTCCCATTTTTTTAATTTTTGTTTTTAATTCATTACTCCAAGAGGTGGATCAAAGAGTGTTCCACCTGTGTTTTCCTCTAGGGGTTTTGTAGGATCCAGCCTTACATTTAGCTCTTTGATCCATCTTGAGTTTATTTTGGCTTATGATGTTAGACCACTTGTTGAAGAGACTGTCTTTTCTAAAGTGTAGCAGGCTCTCATCCCGGGTCACCTCTCTGTGGCCCGCAGCTTCAGGCAGCCCCTGTGCGGAGACAGCCAGTGCTCATCCAGGAGAGTAAACCCCAGATCGCCCGCGTGCAGAAGGGAACGGGACACCGGGCAACCCCATTTCTCAGTTTTTCTCCAGCGCCCCCCCCCCCCACCCCACCCCACGAGGAGCGGCCTGCCTCTTTCCTGCACCCTCACCTGCCCGGAAGGGGGAACAGGCCCTGCCTTTGTCCCGCCCATGTGCTCAGCCAGGCTGGGGCAGAGGTGCAGTGGTCCTGAGAGCGGGCCCCACCTCCCCTGCACCTCCTCACCCTGTGCGCTCGCGTTCCAGATGCCTGAAGACAAGGCAAGCACCCCACGCACCACAACCATGACCTTCACCTGTTTCGTGCTCTTTGACCTCTTCAACGCCCTGACCTGCCGCTCCCAGGTGAGACCCCGCTGTCCCCGGCAGAACCAGATCTGTCCTCCCGGCCCGAGTCTCGGGGCGGCTCGTGCGCCACCACCGTGCCCTTCTCCTCCACAGACCAAGCTGATCTTTGAGATCGGCTTCCTCAGGAACCGCACGTTCCTCTACTCCGTGCTTGGGTCCATCCTGGGGCAGCTGGCCGTGATCTACCTGCCGCCCCTGCAGAAGGTCTTCCAGACGGAGAACCTGGGGGCACTCGGTGAGTGGGAGCAGTCACCTGGGACCGGGGCCGTCTTCGCCAACTGCACGGGGCAGCTGCAGGCTGGCCTTTCAGGGGCATGAAGTCCCCAGGTGGGGCCATCCTGTCCCCAAAGGACTGGGCTCATGCCTGGACATCTGCACTGGGTGGGGGGGGGGTGACGTGATGGGGGGAGTGGCGAAGGAGGGAACCACGGGGGAAGAAGCCTCTGCTAAGAGTCAGGGGAGGGCAGAGGGGTCTCAGCATCCTGGCCACCCCCTCCCCACCCCAGGGAAGGAGGCTCGGAGCAGGTACGGTGAGGCCCGGGGGCAGCACCGGGATGGACCACGGTCTGGGGGTTTTAACAGGGCCTGTGTGACGGGGACCCCGCTTACCTGGAGGCAGGAGTGGGCCAGCCAGCAGTTCCTGCTAAAAGGACCACGAGCACACCTGCCATGTGGGCGACCCCAGGGACTCCCCTGCATCTGTGCCAGGTTTCAGGCAGATCCATGGTCTTTCTCTGGAAGCTGCGCCAGGTCGCTTGGCCTCCTGTGCCTGAAATGGGGGTGACAGGGAGCAGAAGCGGTAGGAGGTGGCCTGGAGAGAGGCCGTGACCAGAGCACGTGTGGGGAGGGTGCCGGGGTGACTGCCGGCCCCGTCCTCCCTCCCCTCCTCTGGCCCAGCTTTCCATCAGCAATCCCAGACCCCAGCGGGGAGCCAGAGGGCAAGGGGGCTGGTAAGAGCCCCCCAGGGCAGCCCCCGAGGCAGAGCACATGGAGGGTCACTAAACGATCCGCTGCATCTGAGGTGGTGGAGACAAGGACACTGAAAGCCTTTAGGCAAGGCGGGGAACCCTCAGCTGCTTCTTCCCTAACATCTAAAGAGCAGGGTCCCCAGGGGTGCAGACAAAAGAAAGAAAACAAAAAACATTTTTCACAGATGTTTCCATCCACTGGGATTCAGTGAGCTTACCAAGTCTAAAGGACGTACGGGCACCGTGCCGGGCACCAGGGTTGTCACGAATCATTGACAAGAGGGAGCCAAGAAAAGGTTCAGGGGGAGGATTTAGGGGTCAGCCCACCAGCACAAGCTGGGGCGGGGCGGGGCTGGGAGCCTGAGCCGCGGCAGGGGGCGTCTGCCCGAGGAGGGGTCTCCTTACAGCTGAAGTCTGCATCCTGCCCGCCCCCCAGCTCTGAGCCGCCTGCAAAGACCAGTTGGTGCTTGTGAAGCTGGCGCTGCAGCGTTTGGGATTCGTGGGCTGGGGAGGTTTCTGCCCCCTCAGGGGAGTGGAGAGCCTGGGCCTCCGCTCTTGGGTCCTGGCCCCTCACTTCTGTCTGTAACTCAGAGCAAACCCAGCACGGGGGACAGAACTGGGCAGCCACACTGGGCAGCGCGGGGCTGGGGACCAGGGGGTCCGACGTGCACGCTCTGATCGTTTCCTCGTTCTACCTGTTGGCAGATCTGCTGCTTTTAACCGGATTGGCCTCGTCCGTGTTCATTCTGTCAGAGCTCTTCAAACTGTGTGAAAAGCTCTGCTCCGGAGCCAAGAAAGCCCAGCTCCACAAGGAAGATGTATAGTGGACCCCGACCTGTGTAAAATCCCCCAGATCTATATTTTTTATGTGACTGTGGCCCTCTCCCTGCCCCGCCTCTTCCGAGAGGTGTTTTCAGGATGCCGTAGCGTCAGGTCCCTCACCTGGCTGTTGCTGGGAAACCGGCGGGGAGCTCGGGCCCAGCCTCGCGTCCATCCATCCCTCCGTCCCGCCGCCAGGCCCTGGGATAACAGTGAGGAACCTGCACACAGACACCTCGCTATTTATTAAATCACAATGATTTTTATTAACCACGTCTGGCTACGTATTTGTACCATAGCTCGGTGTCATGCAGCCCCTGGGAGGATGGGAAGACGGGGTGGGGGGTGGACACGGGCAGGACCCAGGCGTCTGGTCACGCTGCCCAATCGAGGCCCCATCTCCTCATCCGTAACAAGGGGGCTTTGAGTATATTTAAGTGTGATGCCTGGGGCCTGACGATTATTTTGATGGATTTAATCAGCGCTTTCCTACACGTGGCCACGTGGGAAACCCACAGCCTCGTGTTTATGACCACGTAGGTGGCGAGAGGCAGTCACATCCTGAATGGCCTAAACCAAGGCCTCGGCTTCTGAAGCTGAAGGATGCGGCCTTTCCCTCCAGAACCAGGAACACTTCCCGCCAACCTGAAGCTGAGGCCTGTTTCCCACTGGCCCCGAGACTGTTCTTAACACACGTCCACCCTTCCAGCCGAAAGATGGCAGAGCAGAAAAACCTGCCCAGAAACGACGGCCACAGAGAACCAGACACGGAACTCCATCTTCCATGAGACGTGGCCACCGCTATAAACAACACCCTCCCCACCCGCCCCAGGGTGTTCCAGAGAGAGAAGGACTCCTGTGTTTAGGAGCTGGCTCACGTGATTGCGGGGGCAGCGAGTCCGACATCTCCCACGCTGGCCACGGGTTGGAGCCGCCGCGCTCGGGGCTGGAGGCAGAGTTCCTTCCTTCTTAGGGGACCTCAGTCTTTCCTCGTAGCCTGATTGGATGAGGCCCACCCGCATGCTGAAGGCCATCCACTTCATTCAGCGTCTACTGGTTTAAATGTTAATCACATCCGAAAAATCCCAGAAGCATCAAGGCACCATGGCCTAGCCATCCTGACACAGGAAAGTAATTACACTCAGCCACGGGAGCCGTGAGACGGGCTGCCCTGGGTTACCACCCCGGCCAGACAGGGGGAAGGAGGTCAGAGTGGACCCCTGCAGCTCCCAGGCAAAGCCCACATTCCTGCAAAGTAAGATTCACGGCCTTGGGGGAGGTTGCTATGTTCCTTGGCCCCAAGTGACCCCAGAGCTAAATGAGACACATAGGAGCCAGCCCTGCAAGAAGACGGAGGGGGCTGGCTGCAGAAGACACCTCTGGGGCAGGGGGGACATCTGCCCACAGCTCCCAACCTTTAGAAACTGCCCCGCTGCCCCCTCCCTTTTCAGGATTCTTCAGCAAATTGCTGGCCCAGGCAATAGGCTTCTCATTAAAAACTAATAAAAATAGGGTTGCTTGATACTTGCAATAACAACAGGAAGTATTCTTAACACTTACGTATACCATACAGAACAAGCCAAGGTAGACTGCAATGTAAAAGGAAAAACAGTAAAGCTTTTGGAAGAAAAACAGGGACAGGTAAAATTTACTAAAGACACAAAGCGCTAGCCACCAAGTATGTACTGGATCGAATGGACTACACGTAAGTGAAGAAGACCCTCTTCTCATCGAGGATGCGGTGCAGAGAACGGGACCATCAAGCAGCTTCGCTTGACTTGCTTTTACAGAACCCCACCCATCAACAGCAGGGGGCTGGTCACCAAAATAAAAACAGTAAAGAGCAGAAAACAATGAAGCCAAGGCCAAAACTGAGGGGAAAAAAATCAATTCAAAAGCCAGTTCTTTGAAAAGATCAATAAAAGTGTCAGTCTTGCTAGACTGTTCATCAAAGGAGAAAAGATACGAATTACCAATGTCAGGAATGAGAGATGGTTTGTCACTACAGATTCCCTGAGAGCTTCCAAAACTAAGGGAACAGTAAGAACAACTGTATGCACATAAATTCAGTAAACAGGATGAAAGAAACCAATTCCCTGAAAACCACAAACTACTAAAACTCACTGAGGACGAAATAAATAATCTGAGTAGTCCTATAATTAGCAAAGACACCAAGGTTATCATTAAACACCCCCCCCCGCCACACCCCCGCCCCGAAAAGGAAATCTCCAAAGCCAGATGGTTTCACTGGTAAATTTTACTAACTGTTTAAAGAAATCACAATCCTACACAGTCCCTTCCAGGAAATAAAAGAAGAGGGAACACTTCTCAACTCATTTTATGAAGCCAACATTACCCTGATACCAAAACCAGACAAACACGGTGCTATAGACCAACATCCCTCACCATCACAGAGACAAGAAGCCTCCATGAAGTATTAGCAACCTGGATCCATCCATACCTAAAGTGCACAAGACACAATCACCGAGTGGGGTTAATCCAAGCATGGAAAGCTAGCTCAATATTCAAAAATCAATCCACTATATTAATAGTCAAGAGAAGGAAAACCACATGGTCATATCAACTGAAGCAGAAAAAGCATTCACAACATTTGAACCAGTGAACTAGGTATAAAAAATCTAGTTTATTATCAACTCAGTGAACTAGGAACAGAAGGAAACTTCCTGAACCTAATAGAGTATCTACCAAAACCCCCTATAGTCAACATACTTAATGATGAAAGACTGAATTCTTTCCCCATAAGACTGAGAACAGAGCAAAGATGTCCAGCCTCACCGCTCCTATTCATCATAGTACTGGAATTCCTTGTCAGTCAATATGGTAAGAAAAAATTAAAAGGCATTAGAAAAGAGATTTGAAAGGAGATAATAAAACTCCCTACTTGTAGATGACACTATGCAGAAACTCTCAAGGAATCTAAAAACGAAAACCTTTACAGAACTAATAAGTGAGTCTAGGGAGGCCACAGATACGAGGTTAACCAACAAAAATGACTTGTATTTCGATATACTAGCAATGAACAAATGGAAACTGAGATTTAAAATGTAATACCACTTACAATGAAGCAAATCAAAATACTTAAGTATAGGGACTTCCTAGGTGGTGCAGTGGTTGGGAATCTGCCTGCCAATGCAGGGGACACAGGTTTGAGCCCTGCTCTGGGAAGATTCCACATGCCATGGAGCAACTAAGCCCGTGCACCACAACTATTGAGCCTGTGCTCTAGAGTCCATGAGCCACGGCTATTGAGCCCATGTGCTGCAACTGTTGAAGCCCACGCCCCTACGGCCTGTGCTCCACAACAAGAGAAGCTACGGCAATGAGGAGCCCGCACACCGCAATGAAGAGTAGCCCCTGCTCGCAGCAACTAGAGAAAGCCCATGCACAGCAACAAAGACCCAACGCAGCCAATAGATAAGTTAAATAAATAATTAATTTTAAAAAATACTTAAGTATAAACTAACAACACACTAATGTTTAGGATCTTTTTATGTGCTGCAAACTACAAAATATCAATGAAAGAAATCAGAGAAAACCTAAAAAAATGGGGAGACATACTGTGTTCATGCCTTGGAAGGCTCAATATAGTAAAGATACCAACTGGCCTATAGATTTAACAAATTGGTCTATAGATTTAACACAATTTCTATCAAAATCTCAGCAGGATCTTTTTTTTAAGACAATCATTCTAAAATTTATATGAAAAGACGAACTAAAATAGCTAAAACAATTCTGAAAAAAAAAAAACAATTCTGAAAAGAGGCATAAAGTTGGAAGAAACGTATTTCCTGGTTTTAAGACTTACTATCTAGCTACAGTAATCAAGACAGGGCAATATTGGTAAAGTATCAATGTCACAGAAGAGAGTCCAGAAATAGTCCCACACAAGTATAACCAATTTATTTTTGATGAAAAGCCAACAGCAATTCCAGGGAGGAAAAATAGTCATTTCAACAAATGGTGCTAGAACAACAGGACATCCATAGCAAAAAAAAAAAAAAACCTTTACACCTTCTACAAAAATTAAACCAAATGGGCCACAGACCAAAACACAGAAGAAAACAAAAGAGAAAATCTTTGGAATTGAGGGTTAGGCAAAGAGTTCTTACACATGACACCAAAGGTACCATCCGTAAAAGAAAACAAAAATTGATAAATTGAATTTCACAAAATTTTTAAAATTTTACTCATGAAAGTTACAATTAAGAGCATTTTTTTAAACCTACATACTAAAAGAAAAAATTTTCAAATCACATATCTAACAAAGGACTTGGATCCAGAATACTTTTAAAAACTCAAAACTTAACAGTTAAAGAAATTTTAGAAAAAGGGTAAAAGTCTTGAACTGAATCTTCACCAAAGAGGACATACCCATGGTAAATAAGCACAAGAAAATATGTTCAACATCATTAACCAGTAGGGAAAGGCAACCTTAACCCACAATGAGATACAGTACACACCTATTAAAGTGGCTAAAATAAAATACTGACAATATTAAGTGCTGCCAAGGATGCAGAGCATCTGGAACTTGTATTTGTTGCTGATGGGGCCATAAATGCTACAGCCACTCTTGATAACAGTTTGGCAACATCCTGTAAACTTTAACATACATTTAGCATGTGATCCATCAATCCTACTCCTAGGTATTGATCCTAAAGATGACTCATGTTCACACAAAAATCTGTACATGAAAGTTCATGGCATGTTTATTTACAAGAGCCAAATCTTAGAAACAACCCAAACATCCTTAAGAGGGTGAATGGATACAGAAATAGGTACATCCATACTGTGGAGTCCTACCCAGCAATGAGAAGGAACATACACAGAACAACTTGGCTGGATCTCATGGGTATTATCCTGAGTGACAGTATCCAGTCTTAAAAAGTTATATTCTAAATAGTTCCATTTACAGAAGATTCACAAAGTGACAAAATTATAACAATGGAGAATGGATTTGAGGTTGCCAAGAGTAGGATTAAGAGGGTGTGACTGTCGAGGGAGAAGATGAAAGAGTTTGGGGGGTGATGGGACAGTTCTGTATCCCGACTGTAGTGGTGTTTTCACTAATCTACACAGGTAATAAAATTTCATATAACTTGTGGCAGGGGTCCCCAAGACCATCCTCAGGCCCAGTGATTCTCTAAGACTCACAGGGAGAGGATGCCCAGAGGCTCTACATTTCAAACTCTCCTAGATTCTTACCTTTGTCTGGTTCTAATTTATATCCTTTTCCTGTAATAAACATGACCATCAGTGTAACAGGTTTCTGTGAGATTTTTCTTTTTAGTGAATTATCCAACCTGAGAGTGGTTTGGGGAATTCCCTGAACTTGCAGTTGGTTTCAGAAGTCTTGGGTAGACTTTGCCACCTGGAGGACTGTGCCCTTAGCCTCAAGTTGGCCTCAAATCAGCTACTGTGGAAAAACTGGTGAAATTCACATAAGGTTTAAGCTATTTAGTTCACAATTTTACATTAACACCAATTTCCTTGTTTTGATCATTGCACTGTGGTTATGTAAGATGTTTTCATTGGGGGAAGCTGGGTGATGGGTACACAGGAACTCCCTGCATTATTTTTACAACTTATATGTCAATCTAAAATTATTTCAAAATGAAGTTTATAAGGGAGAAAAAGACTCAGAAAAATTGAGTGAGAACATACCAGGCAAATGGAGACAACAACCCACATTACAGGGGTGACACCGTTAATGTCAGATGAGATTACAATCCAGGCCAAAAGCATTCGGTGCGGCAAGGAATGGAATTTAACAAGGTGTAACCAGCACCAAAAATCTAATAGGCCTGGGTATGTACAAACACAACATCCAAATTCATAGAGCACGGTAGGAGAAATTTAGGAAAAACACAGAAACTTCACTAGGAGACTCTTAACTGACCACACGCGAGGACATAAACTGATCTCAGAAAGCAGATACAGGTGACCTCCCCCTTCTCTACCCTGCCAAGTGAGGCTACCACTGAAACCTCGATTGATTCCAGGAAGTAGGTGTCATATAGATGACCTCTCTGAACACTGTTCAACAAAACTAAACTCAACCACAAAAGCTGTGGGGAAATTTTCTAGCACACCAAAATTGTAAAGCTCTTGGGCCCAAGAGAAAATCAAAATGGAACTGCAGAAAATCCGGAAGCTCATCACACACACGTCAGTCAGAACCTGTAAATGCAAAGATCAGGTCACAATGTAAAGCAGAGCCCACAGAAAAAAGCAGTAGCCCCATATATTCTCATTTACTCTTTCTGTTTATTTACTCCTTTAATGATCAACTCAAAAAAAATGGAAAATGAAAAACACAAAAGCAGTGAAAATAATATAAAAATATTAACTACAAAATTGGTAGAACCTAATCCAGGAAAAAAAGTGAAAGGAAAACACAAGAGAAAAAAATCCTCAACTATGGAAAAATTTCAAATATTTTGGCCAATCTTATGTAAATTAATTTGAAGATTTAAATGAAGTGGGAAATTTACTAAGAAATATTAAAAAATCATCAAAACTGGATCCCAGCAGAGATTTCAGACAACCCAGATGATTTTTTTTTAAAAAAGTGGATAAGGTTATCAAGAGTTAACGTCTTCCCTCCACCACCAAACCAAAAAATATGACATGAATTTTACCCAAACTTTAAGGAACTCCTTTTATTTACATTTTCTAAAACCTGGAAAAAAGAAATATTCTAAATTATTTTTGTAAGAACAGCACAACTTTAAAGCGTGACAAATAAAATCTGACCAAAACAAAACAAAAAAAACACGGACCAACTCATTTATACACACCACCACAAAAGAACTAAACACGAGCGAACTGAATGAACACATTTAAAGAGTGACAGTTAAAGCACAAAGAGGGCTCAATATCTGGAACCTTAATATTTGTAAGGAATTTGATATTTCTTATTAATATTGATAACTGAAGAAAAACATGGATGCTAAAGAAAAGCTTTTTATAAAATTCAACATCTACTCTTGACACAAATACAAATGGGTACTTTCTTGGCATAAAAAGTGTACATTTATATAGATATGAAACATCTCAAAACAAAAGCCAGCATCACACTTAATGATGAAAGACTAGATGGGTTTCCATTCAAGTCAGGAATGAGAAGGATGCATCATTATCATTAAAATTCAGAAAGTATCTGCTGATACAATTAATCAAGAGAAAGAAATGAAAGGTCTAGAAATGAGAAAGGTAGGGAAATTATCCTTATTTCCAGGTATGCCATCGTAATGGCTGCAATCAACAGAGTATACACTTTAAACTACACAATCTTATGTGTCAATTATATCTCAATAAATCTGGGGGGGCGGGGAGAAAAGATATCACACAAGCCAAAGCATAACAGAAAGAAAGATGCTTTAAAGTGCTGGGGGAAATGTCAAAATATCTTTTAAAAAACAAACAAACAAAAAAAGCAAAAACAATCCTTCAGAAATAAAGGTAAAATATTTTTTTCAGATTAAGATCATAATAGCTGCAAACTCTCAGAGAATTCATAGATAATCAGAAACAATGAACAGCAGTGGTCCTCAATGTGAGGTCCCCAGAGCAGCTGCAGCACCATCACCTGGGAATTTATTAGCAGTGTAAATTCTCAGGTCCTCCCCAGAGCTACTGAATCAAATTCTAGGGGTGGAGGACCCTAATCTGTAATTTAAGAAGCCCTCTAGATGATTCTGATGTGGGCTCAAGGTCAAGAACCACTGAGTAAAAGAATTCAGCAAGGTAACTGGATACAAAACTACACAGAAAAAATCAAGAGCTTTCCAATATTCAAACAATCACCGGGGGGAAAAAGTCCACTCACAGTGCCAGCAATGACAACAAAAATTTATGTAGCAAACTTACATGTTCCTGTTCTTGGATAGGAAGAATCAGCATTAGCCAATGTCAGTTCTGCCTACGTTCATCAATATTTAATGCCATCTTGAAAATACTATCCAACTTTTTAGAAGCAGTCAAAGTGCTACCAAAGATCAGACAAAATAAGCTGGCAAGAATTTGAAGGAAAAAAAAATCTTTTTAAGTAGTAATAGAGGAATATCTCTTACATATTTTTATCATAAAATTCTAATCATTAAAACATGAGACAGAGACCTAAACTCATACAGAAATTCAGCAAGTGAGAAAGTAGCATTTTAAGTCAGTGGGAAATAGACACACCATTTACTATACAATGTTTTGGAATTTATTTGGGGGTAAGATAGAGGTATATTTTAAAACAGATTTTGAACCAAAGCAATCTTGAGAAAGGAAAACAGAGCTGGAGGAATCGGGCTCCCTGACTTCAGACTATACTGCAAAGCTACAGTAAGCAAAACAGTATGGTACTGTCACAAAAACAGAAATATAGATCAATGGAACAGGATAGAAAGCCCAGAAACAAAGCCATGCATCTACGGTGAATTAATCTATGACAAAGGAGGTAAGACTATACAATGGAGAAAAGACAGTTTCTTCAATAAGTGATGCTGGGAAAACTGGACTACATATAAAAGAATGAAATTAGAATCTCTAACAGTATACACAAAAATAGACTCAAAATGGATTAAAGACCTAAATGTAAGACCAGATACTATAAAACTCTTAGAGGAAAACATAGGCAGAACACTCTTTGACATAAATGGCAGCAATACTTTTTTCGATCTGTCTCCTAGAGTAATGGAAATAAAAACAAAAATAAACAAACGGGACCTAATTAAACTCAAAAGCTTTTGCACAGCAAAGGGAACCATAAACAAAATGAAAACACAACTCTCAGAATGGGAGAAAATATTTGCAAACAAAGTGACCGACAAGGGCTTAATCTCCACAATATATAAACAGTTCACACAGCTCAACAGCAAAAAAACCAAACAACCCAACCAAAAAAATGGGCAGAAGATCTAAATAGACATCTCTCCAAAGAAGACATACAGATGGCCAATGGGCACATGAAAGATGCTCGACATTGCTGATCATCAGAGACATGCAAATCAAAACTACAATGAGATACCACTTCACACTGGTCAGAATGGCCATTATCAGAAAATCTACAAACAATAAATGCTGCAGAGGGTGTGGAGAAAAGGGAACCCTCCTGCACTGTTGGTGGGAATGTAAACTGGTGCAGCCACTATGGAGAACAGTATGGAGGTTCTTTAGAAAACTAAAAATAGAGCTGCCATATGATCCAGCAACTCCACTCCTGGGCATATACCAGGGAAAACCATGGTTTGAAAGGATACATGCACCCCAATGTTCATTGCAGTACTGCTCACAATAGCCAAGACATGGGAGTAATTTAAATGTCCGTCAACAGAGGAGTGGATAAAGAAGATGTGGTACATATACACAATGGAATATTATTCAGCCATTAAAAAGAATGAAATAATGCCATTTGGAGCAATATGGATGGACCTGGAGATTATCGTACTAAGTGAAGTAAGTCAGACAGAGAAAGACAAACACCATATGACATCACTTATATGCAGAATCTAAAAAAAAATGATACAAATGAACTTATTTACAAAACAGAAATAGACTCACAGATTTTGAAAACAAACTTATGGTTACCAAAGGGGAAAGGTGGTTGGGGGTAGGGGAGGTTTAGGGGATAAATTAGAAGTCTGGGATTGACATGTACACAATACTATATTTAAAATACATAACTGATAAGGACTTACTATATAGCAGAGGGAACTCTGCTCAATATTCTGTAATAACCTAAATGGGAAAAGAATTTGGAAAAGAGTGTATATATATACAACTGAATCACTTGCTGTGCACCTGAAACTAACACAACATTGTAAGTCAACTATCATTCAACATAAAATAAAAATTTTTTTAAAAGAGAATAAAAAATAAAAATACATTTTGAATGGATCAAAGATTTAGAAGTACAAGTGGAGCAGTTGGGATCACAAGTCGTTTATGATAACTCCCCAGTTTCCAAGGCCCGTAGATAAGGACCACGGGAGGAGGGGGCACCACCATGGGCTATTTCTGTTACCTTGCATGAGTCACCAACTTTAGCTTTGTGATCCGGTAAATGATAGGGGCTCTCCTTGGGTACACAGGGCCTCAGGACACTTAAAGTAGAAATGAGACTGAGAAGCTATTTTCAGTATCTCAAAAACTTAAATGAGAAACAGAAACTTACCTTATGATATTGTTTGGACTAATATTTGGATGGGAGTTTGGAATTATAGGAACACTAAGTGTAAATTTGATTATTTCATTCTGAGTTCTCACGGAAATCAGGTAGGTCTATGATGAATTAATAGGGAAAACAAGTAAGTACTTAATAAATACAATACTATTGTCAAAAAAAAGAAGTTGGGCGGTTGGGGTGGAATGAAATGGGAGATTGGGATTGCCATATATACATTACTAAGAAGAAAAAAATATCAAATTGTACACTTAAAATATATGCAGTTTATTGTATGTTAATTATATCTCAATAAAAGTTCTTTTTAAAAAAAGAAGTATAATTGGAAAGCACAGAAGTAGTAGAAGAAAACATGGATTTTTTTTTTTTTTTGGTAAATCTCAGAGTGGAGAAAAACCCCTTAAGCAAAACACAGATCTCAGAAGCTGGCAAATATGATGACATCAAATGCAAAATTTATGTACAGAAAAAAAAAAAGTCACAAAAACTGGAAAAAACAGCTACCACACACAGCCAATACTATTTTGCTTAATTCAAAAGAGCACTCTTGCAAACCAATGAGAAACACACCCTAGAAAACCAGGTGAAGGATATGACGCAGATGGTTCTTGAACAAGAAGCTGTTCGCTGTCATTCATAAGAGAAATAGACAATAAAATTACAGCTTTTCAGTATCAGGTAAACAAAAACTAAATTTTAATGCAGTATTGATGAAAACACAGCAAACAGGCATCCCAGGTCTCAAAAGTATAAACTGAGCTTGCAAGAGGTTTGTTACTTTGTTAATATCTAAATAAAAAAAGCATGCACCTTTTGATCCAGTAATTCAGCTTCGAAGAGTTTATCCTCCAGACAAAACCACCCCAAGACACACATAAACAATGCTCACTCAAGTAACAGTTAGCTACAAACGGACCATGCGCTAGCTGGGGATGGTAGAACACCAGAAAGGACACGGCAACCATCTCGTGGGGCATTACAGAGTCAGCGAGAACAAATGGGTAGACACAGAGCCATTTCCACCCCCCTCAAAAAGGTGAGGGACACACCAGTGTGTACAACACATTACCTCCTGGGAAGAAAATGCTGGAGGGGGGGACAGGAGGAAGACTCAGCTTTCAGATTACATCCTTTTGTATTTTGACATTCTTTGCTGTGTACACATAAGCTAATGTTTTAATTTAAAAAAAAATATGGTGGGTCAATCACTCAACAGATGAATGGGTAAAGAAGATGAGGTATGTGTGGAATATCACGTAGCCATAAAAAAGAATGAAATTTTGCCATTCGCACCAACACAGATGGACGCGGAGGGCATTATGCTAAGTGAAATAAGTCAGACAGAGGAAGACAAATACTGTGTGATATCACTTATGTGTGAAATCTAAAAAATACAACAAACTAGTGAATAAAACAAAAAAGAAGCAGACTCACAAATATGGAGAACGAACTAGTGGTTACCAGTGGGGAGAGGCAACGGGGGTAGAGGGGGAAATTATGGGATTATATAAAACCATTGTGTGTGAAACTTCTGAAAATTGTAAAGCACTGGAGAATTTAAAGGCTCTTTCATTCAATAAAAATAAAAAATTTGTTAGAAAAAAAAATATGGTGGGAAAAAAGTAACAAGAGCCAGGCTGTACCTCAAACAGCGTTTTTTCACCCCTTCCTTCCAGCACCTTCAGGGGGCCTTATCTGCCTTCACCTCCAGGGAGACCACGAGTCCTTACAACCTGAATTCTCATTCCCATTTTATCAAAGAACAAACTCGTTAGGTGTTAAAACTAGCATCACGGGTTTCTCAGGCCTCGGGGTGGGGTGAGGGGTGGTTCCTGGGGTCCTGTAGCCCCAGGCACGGCTGACACCAAACTGGTCTGTGTGCTCAGGACCACACGTGATGGGGCATCGTGTGGCTGCCCCACACCCCCACGAGGGCCACATCCCCCGGGTTACCAAGCGCCTGGGCTGGGCACCCTGCTTCCCTCGTGCAGGTGTGCCGTCTTGGGGACCCATCAGGCCCCCAGGTACGACCTGCTCTCTTGTTAGAAGAGGCACAAGGCAGAAAACAGAGGTGGCAATAAATGGTATTCAACGGACTTAAGTGAGGTATCATTTCATTGCATTTTTATTTTAAAAAAATATATATAACAAACTGAAGACTCGGGGCCTAATTCTTTAGATTACGATAAGGATATCTGAGGATACTGATAGGATACGGATATCCTGTACCTGCTTCCCATCAGTTACGAAGTCACAAAATGTACCTGAGAAGCTATTAAAAACTGGCTTTTTATAAGGAAAATCCATCACGACCAAGTCTGCGTGTCACTGTCTGAGTGTGCACTTGTCTCCCAAAGGCCCATTTGCAAGGCCTCCTGCTCAGGGCTCAGCGTAAAGCTTGATGAGCTTCCTGGCAGAAAACGCAGAACCTGCAAAATTCAAACCGCTCATTTTACTATGGCTTAGATTTGGGGCAAACTCGATAATAAGGCGGCACTTTGGTCAGATCTGCAGAAGAGCAATGCGAAGCAAGGAGGAAGCTCCCCTGAGGGGATTCTCGGCACGTCTGGAGATCCTTCAGCCCTCCTTCGAGGGGTGCAGGGACTGGACTGGACGTGCCAGCTCTGCCCGAGGCCCACATACATCTTCCCAAGCGTTTCAGGATCACTATTTGTTTAAAAGCAAGTCCACGCTGTCAAAGTACCCACCACCCTCTTGGGGAG
This sequence comes from Hippopotamus amphibius kiboko, assembly GCF_030028045.1. Lineage (NCBI taxonomy): Eukaryota > Metazoa > Chordata > Mammalia > Artiodactyla > Hippopotamidae > Hippopotamus > Hippopotamus amphibius. The sequence continues at coordinate 4,385,393 of NC_080201.1, read as the reverse complement.
CAGCATGGGGGTGCTGCTGGGAGGTCAGGAGCCCAGGCCGGTCCGGTGAAGTCACTCACCACTAATCCCTGCGACAGGCGGTACATCTATTAGCAGGACTCTCAGCCTTGGGGCCCCGAACGTCCCCACGCTTAAGTTAGGAAGAGAACCGTGAGTCTGCTTCGCTGTAGACCTCCTGGTTGTCCCTTTTGCTCACAGCACAGAAGCACTTAACTCATTACTGACCAGGGGTTTTTGCAGAAACTAACGCCTGTGGCCAGTGATTTGTGATGTAAATGAATGTTGAACCGTCTCTGGTCAATAACACGTTTGGGTACCAAAAGATGTATTAATACATCTCTGGTCATATTAATTAATTAATTTTAACACATTTAATAATGTGTTAAAAACAGCAGAGAAAGGCAGATGTGGAATCTCACTGAAGACCCATGTCACTGTTACCTTCAAGATCTCCAGCTATTTCCCCGTTAGTACACTATTCATGCTTTTTTTTTTTTTTTAAAGAAATACAGAAATTCCATGTCAGAGGAAACTATTCCTCAAAGTGCTGAGATTCCCATCCAAACACCTCTCACCTTTACCAGTCGAAATGGGAAATCAAGGCTTTTAACTAAGACGCCTGAGCAGAAGCCAACTAACCCCCAGCGAGTGCAACCCCCTCCCCCACAAGAACTCAAATCCCCAGCTGATGCTAATCCCAGGAGGAGACAGGAGGTCTCCAGCACCTCAGCATCTTCTCTGGAGTTCATCTGTACAAAACGAGCGAAGTCTAAGAATCAGGTTGCTAACTGGACACTCAGGATTTCGGGAGGAGAGGCATCCACCAGGCGACATACGGCATCGGAGGACCACTCTCTGTCCCGATTAGGCACCTCCAGGACCCCCTGGACATGACCAACAGGCTCTGGTCAAAGTGAAGCCTCCACGGGATGGGGGAGGGTCTGCAGGCTGTGCTCCAGCTCCAGGAAGGTGCGTGCACGCGGCGGGCTCCTCCTCACTGGTCATCAGGGACCTCCCGGAGCCCTTCGCTGTGGCGAATCCGCCCGCTGACTTCCAGCAGGGCCCGCGCCTCGGGGTCCACGTCCAGAATGCTCTTGGTGTTCTTGGCCTTGGGAAGAAGGGAAGGTGGGTGTGTTCAGGGAGCAGAAACAGGCGGTGCCGTCCTGCTACTGTCATGTTTATCAGAGCGGAATCTCCTACTGTTGCCACAAGGGAAATCTGGTGGGGGCGCTGGCCCCCCACATCCCCCCCACTCTGGGATGCCATCGCTGGGAGGTGACGAGGTGCAGGGAGCCCAACAACGACTCATCGTAGGACCCTGGCACTAGAAGGAACCCCAGACCTTCCGCACTTTGGAAACGAGCCCCCAGCCACCAGGGATCCCTCCTCCCCAGGGTTTCTACCAGACCCCCACGGCTCCCAGACAGGACTGCCCGCTCTGCTGTGCACGCACGGGCATCCCTCTGGCCCAAATTTGGAATGAACCATCTGCAGATGGAGGAGTAAAAGGGACAAAGCCGAGAAGGGGGAGAAACGCCGCCGTGCTCACCCGCTGTGTCACCGAGGCGTCTCCCACCGCCCACACCTCCATCTTCTCGAACTGGAAGTCCTCCTGGGCCGACAGCTGAGGGCTATTGTACGTGGTGCACGTGGGCTTGGCCTTGCTGTGTCCTTTCCCGAAATCGACATCGATCCACAGGCCAAAGTAATTGTGCTGCCCCCCCATGCCCTGCGGAGGGAGGGGTGTCAGCACATCCTCGGTCTAGAGCATCAGACACCGGAAGCCCACCCAGCCTTCATGCCACAAGGACGCGTGGGAAGTGAATGCAGTTTTCCTCCTTTTTTTTTAAACTGTGAAATATATAGATGGATACAATTTAAGTATCCCATTACAAGTCCCTAGAACTCTCATCAAGGTGTCCTGACTCCCACCCAATGGCTCGTTTTCACGGGGCTGCACTGGCAGGAAACGCAAGTGATAACTGACGACCAAAGAATACAGACCATCAGGCCCAGAGATCCCAACCCGTAAATTAAGAGGAGGGGTCTTCACAGCACTTGACACCGGGAAATCTGTGTCCGGGCCCCCAGACAGGAACACCGATCCTCACGCAGCCCAAGACGCAGGACGCTGCGCCAGCTGGTGTGTCCCTCACTCAGCGCGGCCCAGCGACGGCAGGGAGGGCAAGGGGGAGGCAGCCCGGGAAGGCAGGAAGCACCGGGCACACTGCCGGCTCCGCGCCAGAGGCCCGCGGGAACAGAACTGCCGTCCGAGCTCTCCCACCCCTCTCCCGGGGTGCCCCCTCCACCGCCGGCTCTCCCCGCGCCCGGGGAGCCTGGAGCCAACACGGAGCAGGAGACCGGGGCCGCTTCTCCCCTCGCGCCCATCACTGACCACCACCGGGACCCGCCGGGCGCTGCTCCTGAGGCCCTCACCCCCGTCGTCACCAAACTGCCCCTCCTGGGAGGCGCCGGGTGGCCCCGTGGGAGCCCCGGAGTGAGCCTGGGAAGGGGCACGGGGCCCTCTCCACACCGACCAGGTGGACCAGCCTTCCCGGCCCTCGGCTCTGCAGGCGCCGGGCTGGAATTGCCCAAGACTTGCTTGTGGTTGAGAAGCGGGGAAAAGAAACAGGCTGGTCCGCCAGGAGACATCTCCCAGCCGAGCCAAGCATCTGTGCGGGTGCCGGTCCCACTCCTCACCCAGCCCTGTCCCTCATGGGCCCGGGGAGCCCCGCCCCGCCCCGCCCACCCCTGGCTCGTGCCCCAGGCAGGGCAGCGCCTCCAGCCACCTCAAGCCCAGGAAAACTGGCCGAATCCATTGTTTGCATACAAACCCTGGAAATGCCGCAACACAGGCCCTGGTTTTCCTCGAGAGGAATTCTGTCCTGGTTGTCGCTCATCGCGTCACCACCCTGACCCGGGCAGAATGAACTGAACGCACACCGCTGCCCCAGGCACATCGGGGTCAGTGCCGCCGGAATGGACCTCACCAGGGGGGTCGTGCCCTGCCCTCCCGAGTCCTCACCAGTCCGTTCGGGATGGTCTGCTGCCCTTGATTCAGGTACATGTAGTGGTCGTTGTAGCCCGTGCAGGTGTACACGGCCATGCTGGGGGAGACGCAGAACAGGAAGCACCTGTCGTCCCCTGAAAGTGACCAGAGTGAGAAGAAGCAGGGTCACCCACCGGAGCTGGGCACAGGAGGAAGCAGGAAACGAAACGGGCCCCGGCTCAGAAGGCCGAGCGGGGAGCGGGGAGCGCTTCAGGCGGGTCCTCAGTGTGCGTGCGGCTCCCGCCCGTCGGGGGCAGGGCCAGCGGACCGGCGGGTTTATCCCGGACCCCACGGCTGCCCGGGACCGTAGGATGAGCTGCAGGTGCAGGGTGAAGAGGGACCACTAAAAAGGAAGGTGACACCTGCTTGCTGGGGACGCCTGTGAGCGCTCAGCAAGGCCGATGGGAGCCTTGCCCTGTCTCCCCAGAGTCAGAGCAGCCTCGTCTTAACTTAGAAACAAGGGGCAGGTGGTCACTCCAGGTACTGGCTGGGCTTGCACGGTCTCAAGTAGGCACATCATCCAGAGGGGAGAGGACACCTGCAGACACAGCCGCCCACAGGGAGGGGAGGGGACACACAGCAAAGGTGACCCTCGACTTTCATCCGGGCACAGGCGTGGGCACGCCGCCACTCAGAGAAGGTACCAGTCAAACCCCAGAAATGGACAGCGTCCTCCGTCTCAGAGACTCCTCCCTCTCTGCACTCACTGAGGAGGGGCCTGGGCCAAACCAGGGATGTGCCCCATGGCTGTGAGATCCTGGCCAGAAGGACCGCCCCTCCATGGCCACAGTGTGAGGGCACCTGACACAGGACGGAGCTCAGGTACTTGGGGGTCGGGCCGTTCGTCAGGTGGGAAGGAAGCTCCAGGAAGCAGACCAGGAGCCTGAATGTGGAGGGCAGACACGAAGGGGGCTTTGAGCCCCAGAGGGGCCTTGGGGAGGACAGGCCTCGGCCGCACATGGCCCTCGACCGGCAGAGTCTGGACCAGCAACGCCCAGGCCCCCGACCCAGACGGACCCCAGGGGCCTCTGCAGGGACTTAGCTCCTCTAAAGTCAGATGTCCTGAGATGGAAATAGCTGGGTGAGGGCCACTCCATGGAGGAGGGACCCCGCAGGGACACGGCAGGGCACAGGGGGAACAGCAGGGCCCCTCGGCTGTAGTGCACGGTCTGTGAGCACCGGTGGGGAAGACGGGAGGTGAGCCTGCGGAGGTCACAGGACTGGGCGACACAGGGCTTCCCTCCAGGCTGAAGACTCCGGCTTGAGTCCACACGCCCCAGAAGGCTGGGTTTAGCCTGGTCCCACCTGCGGCCCTGGGCACTGGGCCTAAGCACACTTTGCCTTGCAGTCCTAAGGCCGCCGTTTGACCAACGTTTCCTGGGTCCCGGATGCTAAGTGAGGTGACAGGGCCACTAAGTGTGGGCCCCTAGCTGCAATGGACCCCACTCTAGTCCATCCTGGGGTCTGTGCCCAGAGGGAAGGGCCCCGTGGGGAAGACACCCCTCAAGGGTGCGGGGCCAGGAACAAGGAGTCGTGTGACCTGCAAGACCGTCAGTCCCGTGGAGGGGCTCCTCACCCGACTCTCACAGTGGCACCTCCACCCATCGCCCGATGGGTTACAAGCTGCCGTGCCCCGTGCTTCCGGGGAGCCGAGGCCCAGAGAGGGTAAATACCTTGCCCAGGACAGAGCCGGACTCAGCCCGGAGCTGCGGGCCGTCAGCTAACCCACGGACAGAGGCGAAAACGCAGTGACCCCGCAGCTGTCACATCACTTCAAGGCTCAAATACTCGAGGTGACTGTTTCCAGGACAAATGGCCAAGAAGGCACTGAACGTGACCGGAATCTGTGACGCTAGGCTGCCCCCTGCTGGAATCCCGTCCTCATGCTTCAGAACAGAATGAGCCCAACTCTGAAAACTTGGTCATTGCATTTTTCCACTGCTCTTCAAGATGAATCCTGCTTGTTACTAAAACATGAAGACAAAGCAGAGCTGACCTGGAGTTAACACGAAAGGAGCTCAAATAAGCGGAAATGTATACCGATTCTCAGGGTTTTCCCACATCCTCAAGCAGAGCCTCCAACCACACAGAGACCCAGCCCATCACCCCCCCGAGCCTCCTCCCCGTGACACCGCGACAGGGAGAGTGGGCATGCAGAAGCCCAGGCCAGAGACCGGGGTCCCCAGAAGGGCCGCCTTCCGAGGTCGGCCCTCGGCGGGCGTCTGGGGACTTGGATGTGGGGAGGCCCCCACTCCCGGGACCGATGAGCCGCTCCCTGTGCCCGGACCACGTGTGCGCACAGTGGGGGTGGTGCCGGGCCCCTGCCGTCCTCCTGCGGGTCTGGGGTTTGGTGGGTGTCAGGCAGAGAGAGGGTGCTCGTGCGATTGGCCCCTGATAAAGACCCCGGGCGCCGAGTCTCTGACGCGTCCCTGCTGGAAACACTGCACACGTGCTGTCACAGCTCGCGGCTGCGGGGAGTTAACGCATCCCGTGCGACCTCCCTAGAGAGGATGCTGGGGGCTGGAGCCTGGTTCCCCTGGGTTTCACCCCACCCCCCACCCCACACCCGGTCCCTGGGCTGACCTTGCTGTGTATCCTCTCACTGTAATAGATCAGCTGTGATGACAGCTCTGTGCCGAGTCCCCGAGTCCTCCTAGCGACTTACTGACACATGGGTGGTCTTGGGGACCCTGACATAGTGGGGAAGGGCTGGTAGCAGCAACTGGATTAAAGATTTGGAACAATCTGAAACCTAGAGAAAACCAAATCCTGGAAACAACAGGATCTCGGGGACAGAGGCACCCATCCCAGACAAGGGCCACCCCACCGCTGCTAAAACCTCTCCTGTAACAGCACCTCTGCACCTGGACACGGCTCCCGAACGGGCAGACGCTTCCCTGGTGCTGGGAAGATGGGAACAATTCCAGAAGCATGCAGTCCCATAAAGCAGGGGTCCTCAACCCCTGGGCCAAGGACCAGTCCCTGTTAGGAACCAGGCTGCGCAGCAGGATGTGAGGGGCGGGTGAGAGGGCGAAGCTTCACCTGCCACTCCCCATCGCTCACATTACCGCCTGAACAAACCCCCGCCCCCCTCCCAGCCCACAGAAAGACTGTCTTCCACGAAACCGGTCCCTGCTGCCAAAAAGGTTGGGGACCACTACCACCGAGGACCACATGGCACTCGTGTGGTCGGGAAGCCTTCCTGGAGGAGGCGACCCTGGACTGGGTCCCGACAAGGAGCTGACTGTGCAAACAGGTGGAAGAGGGAGAAACAGCAACGTGTGCCGAGTCCTGAGATGAGAGCGCAGGCTGTTCTGGAAACGTCGGGAATTCAGTGAGACTGAGCACAAGGCAGTCGGGGCTGTGAGTCTGGAGGTAAAGGGTGTACTGTCCTGAGCACAGTGGGGGCCTGTCCAAGGTCTCCAGGGGACAAGCACCATGTCAGGTGTGCTGGGATGTGGCAGATGGACAGGATGGTGAGACCAGGAGCCGAGGGCCAGTTAAAGGTACCTGCAGCAACGTGGGTGAGAGCGGGCTGGAGAGAAGGGGGCAGGGACGCACGCAGAGGGGACACAACGGATGGCCATCTGGTTCCGACAGGCAACCCCCGCCCCAGTGGGGCACGTGGCTTCTCCCCCGTCTTTCACGTCTCAGGACCCTGGGGCCTCCCTTCCACCGATCCAGCCAGGGAAGGTATTAGCCTGACCCCCTCACTGGGAGGGACCCTCCCCGGAACTGCTACAGCCGGCCTACCCCATTTAGCCAAGGGGAGTGAGGACAGGCCTATATCTGGCCGCTCCGAGCACTAGGAAAAGCCCTCCATCTCACAGCTGCTGGCCCCCGGGACACCCTCTGAGAACAGACTTAGGCAGCCCAGACCAGGTACCCAGGGGCACACGGTGACATCAATCCTGGGAAGACAGGTTCACCTCTGAGTATGAGAACAGCTCACCGCCAGGGGATGAGCGTTTTAAAAAAAAGAGGCCTTTAAAAGCATCTATCAGGGACTTCCCTGGCAGTCCAGCGGTTAAGACGCCACGCTTCCAATGCAGGGGGCGCAGCTTTGATCCCTGGTCAGGGAACTAAGATCCCACAAGCTGCGCAGTGCAGCCAAAAATAAATAAATAAACAATTTAAAAAAAAAGTTTATCGAAGTCCTTTCTTTGAGGAGGGGAAGGATTTCATCAGGGCCTTTCATCCACAGCATTCAAGGTCTAGCAAAGAGCTTCCAATCTTCAGCAAAATCACAAAATCAAAAAACTACAGGCAGAAGCAGCAAAGCAGACACACACAGGGGGTTCCCGGAAAGGAAGATGGTCCCCCAAGAGAAAACACCCCACCTGCAAGAGTCAGTATCTCCCAGTCCCTTATGTGGCACCCACAACCCAGCCTCTCCCATGGTCAGGACCCGGTACCATTTAATGATGCTAAGCCATTGATTTCTCACCAGAAACCCAGGGCTGAGGACACCTGTCCTGCTTACCTTACCCTGCAGTCATAATCTATTAAGAAACCCATGAAGTTAAACCACCATAAAGAAATACCATGGGGACTTTCTAGGTGGCGCAGTGGTTAAGAATCCGCCTGCCAATGCAGGGGACACAAGTTCGATCCCTACTCCAGGAAGATCACACATGCCACGGAGCAACGAAGCCTGTGCGCCACAACTACTGAGCCTGCGCTCGACAGCCCATGAGCCACAACTATGGAGCCCATATGCCTCAACTACTGAAGCCCATATGCCTAGAGCCCATGCTACACAAGAGAAGCCACCAAAATGAGGAGCCCGTGCACCATAATGAAGAGTAGCCCCCGCTCACAACTAGAGAGAGCCTGTGTGCAGCAACGAAGAGCCAATGCATCAAATAAATAAATAAATAAATACATTTATTTATTTATTTAAAAAAAAACAAAAAAGAAAGAAAAAAGAAACACCATGTCCAGGACTTCTCTGGTGGTTAAGATTCCATGTTCCCAATGCAGGGGGCCCAGGTTTGAACCTGGTCAGGGAACTAGATCTCACATGTATGCTACAACTAAGAGTTCACATGCCACAACTAAGGAACATGTGAGGCACAACTAAGGAGCCAGCACAACCAAATAAGTAAATATATATTAAAAAAAAAAAAATCATATTTCACTAACCTCCCAAGCACATCTGGAAAAGCACTTGCAGGAGGAGACAGAAGAAACAGGCGCTTCCCCTAGTGGAGCTCAGAGGTCTCCACGCAGCAGCTGTCTGACCAGAACTTGTAATGGTCACTGTGCTACCACTTGGGGTTTTGGTGGCCAAGGCTCACCTTGAAACTGAGGCTTGACCTCCCAGGAGCAGGAGGCGAAGCCGCCGAACACGTGGCCGTCGTGGTCCTCAAGCAGCAGCACGCAGGGCCCCCAGTGTGTGATGCGCCCGCAGAGCTGGGAGAAGCTGTGCCCGTGGAGCTCGGACGAGAAGAGCAGGCGCCAGCGGTGCCGCTGCTCCTGGGGCAGGTGGGAGTTGATGTAGACGACGGACAGGACGTCCAGGATGCTCGCAAACTCCTGCTCCTGGTTGACCTGGCGCTCGGGGACCAGGGTGGCCAGATCCAGGGACGAGCGCAGGAGGAGAAAGCCTTGGTGGATGACCACGCTCAGAAACGTGGCCACGTGGGGGGCCCTGAACACCCAGTCCTCGAGTGCAGCTTGGTCACAGTCACAGTCCAGCCGCTGAGGCCCCGGAAGCTTCTCGCCGTCTAGGGGAGGAGAAGACAGTACCAGTGGGTGATGACCTCGCCTTCTGTCTACTCACCTAAACCTGCCCTGTCCAGCAGGGGAGCCACGCGTGTTTCGTCTGCATTGCGATGTGCGGTAAGTGTAAAATGCATCCCTCATTTCAAAGGCTTGGCATGAAAAAAAAAAAAAGACTGTAAAATATCTCAGTCCTTTTTTTTTACATAGGTTGCCAATGTTAAAGTGTATTTTGAACATATTCTTAAAATTAATTTCACTTGTTTCTTTTTGCTAGTTTCACGTGGTCACTAGAAGACTTACAATTTCATGTGTGGTTGGCTTCGGCATTCACATTCTGTCTCTGTTGGACAGTGATCATCTAAACAATTCACCACCAACATGCTTACCTTCTCTCTGTGTTCCAAGCTGCATTTCAGAGGCCCAGGAGACAGCTACCCCCTCACCCCAGGACCCTGAGACCCCCCAGCAATCTTTCCTGAGAGGGCCACACCAAAAGCCACTAGTTCCAACAAAGTCATTTGGAAAAGATTGAGAAGTGTGTCATCTTCCAGCTAATCAGCGTAGTGGTTGGTAACTCCCTGGGCACCCGTCTAGTTTACCTGGGGAGAACGGGTTCCATTAACCACAAATGATGCTTAATTGTTTCCAATTGGCACCCATCATTCTGATTTCCATCTCTTACCTACTAAGAACAGAGGTGACGTGGCGGTGGTGCCAAAAGACAGACTACTGGTACCTCATATGTATGTTATGGTTTTATATAGTGTATTATTTCATTCTTCTCTCCAAGTTCCAAATACCCCACTTAATTTTTCAAACTGTGTTTAAAACTCCAGCTTTATAATAAAACAGTAACACGTTTATGAAACAAATCTCTACTTTGCAAAGAGAGTCACAAGGTATTTTTAAATCCCAAGTAAATTTCAATATATATTGTTTCTCAGCCAACAACAGCAGAATACACATTCTTCTCAAGTGTACCTGGAATATTCTCCAGACAGACCGCATGTTAGGCTATAGAACATGCCTCAATGAACTGAAAAAAACTGAAATCATATAACGTATGTTCTTCAATCACAATATAATGAAATTATGAATCAGTAACAGAAGGCAATTTGGGAAATTCACAAACACGTAGAAATTAAAGAACATACCTCTAAACAATCAATGGCCAAAGAAGAAATCATGAGGGAAGTTAGAAAATACTGAGATGAAAAAAAAAAACCACACACACAATATACCAAAACTTATGGGATTCAGCTAAAGCAGTGCTTAGAGGGAAATTTATAGTCAGAAATACCTATATGAAAAAGGAGAAAGATCTCAAATCAATAACCTAACCTTCTAACTTGAGAAACTAGAAAAAGAAAAATAGAGATCAGAATCAAGATGGCAGAGTAGTAGGACGTGGAACTCACATCTTCCCATAAATACATCAAGAATACCTCTACAAATGAAATAATTCCACAGAACACCCACTGAACAATAGCAGAAGGCCTCAAACACCTGAAAGGACAAGAAAGATCTCCATGTAACCATGGATGAAGGGAAAAAAAAAAAAAAAGAAGCAGGATGGATTCTGCAACCTGGGAGGAAGCTGAAGGAGAGGAGAGGTTCCCACACCCTGGGAAGTCCCCTCATCAGCAGGGCGATCAGCTGGGACAGAAAAGGAGCTTCAGAGGCTCAGAGGAGAGCACAGCAGCTGTTCAGTGGCAGGCAGGATGGAGAGAGACCTACACAGACGGTCGTGCCACCGCCCTGCATGTCCCAGCCTGAGACGCATGTCCACTGGTGTGGGCGGAGGCTGGCTGCTGGAACACAGGGTTTAGAGGACAGACCTGGGGAGAGCACTGCTGTTGGCTGCGTGGAGACAGCCTGAAGGGGCTGGAGTGTGGGGCACAGCAACTAGGAGTGTTCGCGGAAGAACACCAGGCCACTGTAGAAGTGCAGCACCATTGTTAAATGGCGTGCCCAGGGAGAGGTGGGGCCGCCACTGCAGCCGCTTTCCCCACCCGCTGGCTCCTGCCTCCGCGGCCTCCAGGGGAGGCTCTCACCCAGGTAGGCTCACACACCCCAGCCACTGCCTCAGTGGCCCCAGGAGCAGAAACCAGGGGGTTGACCATGCACAGAGGTGGTGCTGAAATCACAGCTGAGCCCCAGCGGCCATGCATCTTAGGAAGCAGAGCTGAAATCTCTCCCCACAGCTGCGCAAACCACAGACTTACACCTCCACTGCCAGCTTTGTAAATTCAGTGTTTGCAGAACATCTGAAAGGACAACTGGTGCTCCCGCAGCTGGGACAGGTCTGGCCATAGCAGCCATGGGCTTTGTGGGCACGTATGGGAGCTGAGCTGGGCCAGGGTCTGAGCTGCCTTTGTAGCTCCCACAGTGGGTCCAGGCGTGAGACTACTGCGGCCCTGGGACCTGACCTCAGTGGCTCTGCACTGGTGGCCTTGTGAAAACAAAGCCCGAGAGGCACCTGGGCCAATTTCCAGCATACCCATGGTTGAGGTGGGGCCGAGGGCAGTGCCAACAACAGTGTGCTTTGTGAGCCTCCACAGCAGGTGAAAGAGGACATGCTCACAGATGAACAACTCTAGCAGAGGAATACTCAGTGGCTCCTCTCCCAGTGGGAGCACTCCAGTCCCACCTACCTCAAACCACAGCTCAGAAACGGGTCTGGGGCTTCTACACCAACAACTAGAGAGCAGACCCTGCCCTAGACAGGGCAGTGACAACCACAGAGGAGAGAGGAGGCCCCGCTCCCTATCCAGTGCAGGCCCTGGTCACCACAACACCAGTCAAACCCCCATCAAGGGGAAAGGGCATCATACACTGAGCACAGGCATCCACACCAAAAACAGCCCTCACACCAAAAGTATTAAGCCCACGCAGGCTACACAGGGATGACCCCACATATAAACAGCCCTCCAAGACCACAGTAGATAACTGTTTCTCCTAAACTCATAGAGCAAGAGAAATATATGTAAAATGAAGAAGCAGAGGAACCACTCCCAACTAAAAGATCGAGAGAATCCCCTTGAAAGAACAAACAATGAAATAGGCCTCTTCAGTCTAATAGATACCGAGTTCAAAAAGGAGATTGAAAATACTGAAGGGATTAAAAAGGGCTATCGACAGAAATGCAGATTAAAAAGGAACTAGAAACTATAAGGAGGAATCAAGAAAAATCAGAAAGCTCATTTGCTGAGACGAGAGTTGAGCTAAAGGCTATGAATAGCAGAATGAATAGTGCAGAAGAAGGAATAAGTGAAATGGAAGATTGAATAATGGAAATCACCTAATCAGGAAGCCAAGTTTTTTTAAAAAATGAAAGCAGTACAAGAGACCTATGTGAGAACATAAAGTGTGCCAATCTATGCATAATAGAGATCCCAGAAGGAGAAGAAAGAGAGAAGGGGATTGAAAATGTATTTGAAGAAATTATGGCTGAAAACTTCCCAAACCTAAAGAAGGAAACAGACATCCAGGTATCTGAGGCACAGAGGGTCTCAAACAAGATAAACCCAAACAGACCTGCACCAAGACATGTTATAATAAAAATGGCAAAAGTTAAAGAGAGGATTTTAAAGGCAACAAGAGAAAAACATAAAGTTAATGACAAGGGAACCCCCATAAGGCTTTCAGCAGATTTCTCTACAGAAACATTGCAGGTCAGAAGGGAGAGGCAAGATTTATTCAAACTCCTGAAAGGGAAAAATCTGCAACCTAGGACACTCTACCCAGCAAGATTATCATTTAGAATAGAAGGAGAAAGAAAGAATTTCTCAGACAAGCAAAAACTAAAAGAATGCAGCAATACTAAACCTATCCTAAAGGAAATATTGAAAGGTCTTCTCTAAATAGAAAAGAAGCAAGAAGCTATACGAAAAAGAAAATCACATTTTTTTTTCCTAGAATGTGTTTGAGTCCATATGACTACCAGTCTAAAGCAAGTAGATATAGGAAGGGGTTAACATACTTGAAAAATAGGGCAACCACAAATCAAAAACATAACAATAGATTCACAAAAATCAAAAAGAAGAGAATATAAGCATAATACAAAAGTAAAGCATCAAACCACAATAGGAAAAACAAAAAGAGAAAGAAAGGGACAAAGAAGAAATATAAAATCAATAGGAAAATAAGGTTAAAACAGCAATAAATACATATCTATCACTAATTACCTTAATGTCAATGGACTAAATGCTCCCATCAAAAGACACAGAGTGGCAGGTTGGATAAAAACAAGAGCCTATGCTATGCTGCCTACAAGAGGCCCACTTTAGGGCAAAGGACACACGTATATTAAAAGTGAGAGTATGGAAAAAGATATTTCATGCAAACAGAAATGAAAAGAAAGCAGGGATCGGGCTTCCTAGCTGGCACCATGGTTGAGAATCTGCCTGCCAATGCAGGGGACATGGGTTCGATCCCTACTCCAGGAAGATCCCACGGGCTGCGGAGCAACTAAGCCCGTGCGCCACAACTATTGAGCCCATATGCTGCAACTACTGAAGCCCACGTGCCTAGAGCCCATGCTCCGCAACAAGAGAAGCCACGGCAATGAGGAGCACGCACACTACAACAAAGAGTAGCCCCCACTCACCGCAACTACAAAGAAAGCCCGTGCACAGCAAAAAAGACCCAACACAGCCAATAAAATAAATAAATAAATAAATGTATTTAAAAAAAAAAGAAAGCAGGGGTCACAATCCTCATACCAGACAAAATAGACTCTAAACAAAGGCTATAAAGAAAGATAAAGAAGGACAGTATATAATGATAAAAGGATCAATACGAGAGGGTATTACACTCATCAACATATACGCACCCTAACACATAAAACAAACACTAACAGACATACAGGGAGAAACTGACAGGATTACAGTAATAATAGGAGACTTTAACACCCCACTCACATCAATGGACAGATCTTTGAGGCAGAAAATCAATAAAGCAACAGAGGTCCCAAATGATACAACAGAACAGTTAGACTTAATTGATATCTTCAGGACATTACATTCAAAAAAAGCAGAATACACCATCTTTTCATGTGCACATGGAACATTCTCCAGGATTGACCACACACTTGAGCACAAAACAAGCCATGACAAATTTAAGAATACAGAAACTATTGCAAGCATCTTTTCTGACCACGACGGCATGAAACTAAATACAACCATAGAAAAAGAAATGAGGAAAAAACAATTACATGGAGACTAAACAATATGCTACTAAAAAAACCAATGGGTCAATGATGATATCAAAGAAGAAATTTAAAAATACCTTGAGGCAAATGACAGTGAAAACACAAGAACTATGGGATGCAGCAAAAGCAGTTCTCAGGGAAGATACAGGCCTTCTTTAAGAAAGAAGAAAAATCTCAAATAAACAACCTAACCTACCACCAAACAAAATTAGAAAAAGAAGAACAAACAAAACCTAAAGTCAGCAGAAGGAAAGAGAATAAAGATCAGAGAGGAAATAAATAAAAGAGAGATTAAAAAACAAACAAGAAAATCAATAAAACCAAGAGCAGGCTCTTTGAAAAGGGTAAACAAAATTCACAAACCTCTGGCCAGGCTCACCAAAAAGAAAAGAAAGAAGACCCAAATAAGCAAAATAAGAAATGACAGAGGAGAAATCACAGCAGATACCACAGAAATATACACACAAAAAAAACCATAAGAGAGTACTGTGAACAATTACATGCCAACAAATTTGATAACCTTGAAGAAATGGACAACTTTCTAGAAACATACAGCCCACCAAAACTGAATCACAAGGAGGGACTTCCCTGGTGGTGCAGTGGCTAGGAATCCATCTGCCAATGCAGGGGACATGGGTTTGATCCCTAGTCCAGGAAGATCCCATATGCTGCGGAGCAACTAAGCCCGTGTGCGACATATATTGAGCCTGTGCTCTAGAGCCCACGAGCCACAACTACTGAACCTGTGTGCTGCAACTACTGAAGCCCATGTGCCTAGAGACCATGCTCTGCAACAAAAGAAGCCACCACAATTAGAAACCCATGCACTGCAACCAAGAGCAGTCCCCGCTAGCCACAACTAGAGCAAGCCTGTGTGCAGCAACGAAGACCCAACACAGCCAAAAAATAATAATAAATTTTTTAAAATTGAAAAAAAAAAAAAAACAATCACGAAGGAGACAACTTAAACAGACCAATTACTAGAAAGTAAATCAAATCTGTAAAAAAAAGAAAAAAAAACCTGCCTAAAATAAAAGTCCAGGATCAGATGGCTTCACAGGGAAATTCTACCAAACATACAAAAAGAACTTATACTGATCTTTCTCAAATTCTTCCAAAAGATTGAAGAGGAAAGAGCACTCTCAAAGACATTCTATGAAGCCACCATCACCCTGGTAGCAAAACCAAAGACACTACCAAAAAAGAATATTACAGGCCAATATCTTTGATGAATATAGATGCAAAAATTCTCAGTGAAATATTAGTAAACAGAATCCAACAACACATTAAAAAGGTCATATACGACCACCAAGTTGGATTCATCTCAGGATCACCAGGATGGTTCAACATATGCAAATCAATCAACGTGATACACCACATCAACAAAAGACAGGACAAAGCCACATGATTACCTCCATAGATGCAGAAAGCCAACTTGATAAAATTCAATATCCATTCATGATAAAAAAAAAAACCCTTATGAAGGTGGGTATAGAGGGAACATATCTCAACATAAGAAAGGCTATTTATGACAAACCCACAGCCAATATAATACTCAATGGTGAAAAGCTGAAAGCCTTCCTGCTAAAATCTGGAACAAGATAAGGATGGCCACTCTCACCACTTTTCTTCAATATAATATTGGAAATCCTAGCCACAGCAATCGGACAAAAAATAGAAATAAAAGGTATTTAAATTGGTAGGGAAGAGGTAAAGTTGTCATTATACACAGATGACATGAAAAAATATATATAGAAACCCCTCAAGACCCCACACAAAAACTACTAGAACTGATAAACGAATTCAGCAAGCTGGCAGTATACAAGATCAACATACAGAAATCAATTGCATTTCTTTACACTAATGATGAAATATCAGAAAGGGAATGTAAACAAATAATCCCTTTTAAAATCACACCAAAAAAAAAAAATACTTAGGAATAAACCTCACCAAGGAAGTAAAAGACTTATATGCACAGAACTACAAAACTTTCATAAAGGAAACTAAAGATGACTCAAACAAATGGAAAGATATCCCACACTCTTGGAAGGAAAGAATATTATTTAAATGGCCATACTATCCAAAGCAATCTGTAGATTAATTGTGATACCTATGAAATTACCCATGACATTTTTCACAGAAATAGAACAAATAACACTAAAATTTATATGGGACCACAAAAGACCCAGAATTGTCAAAGCAACCCTGAGGAAAAAGAACAAAGCTGGAGGCATAACCCTCCCAGACTTCAGACAATACTACAAAGTTACAGTAATCAAAACAGCATGATACTGGCACAAAAACAGGCATGCAGATCAATGGAACAGAACAGAGACCCCAGAAATAAACCCACACATCTATGGTCAATTAATCTTCGACAAAGGAGGCAAGACTATACAATGGAGAAAAGACAGTCTCTTCAGCAAGTGATATTGCGACAGATGGACAGCTGCATGTATTCGTAAATCAATGAAGTTAGAACACATCCTCCCACCAAGCACAAAAATAAACTCAAAATGACTTAAAGACCTAAATATAAGACAAGACACCATAAAACTCCTGGAAGAGAACACAGGGAAAACATTCTCTGACATAAATCATACCGATGTTTTCTTAGGTCAGCCTCCCAGGGCAATAGAAATAAAAGTCAAAATAAACAAATGGGACCTAATTAAATGTACAAGCTTTCTCACAGCAAAGGAAACCATAAATGAAACAAAAAAGACAACCTACAGACTCGGAGAAAATATTTGCAAATGATGTGACCAACAAGGGCTCAATTTCCAAAATATACAAACAGTTCAGACAACTCAACAACAACAACAAAAAAACAAACAACCCAATCCAAAAATGTGCAGAAGACCTGAGACTTTTCTCCAAAGAAAACATACAGACAGCCAAGAGGCACATGAAGAGATGTTCAACATCGCTAATTATTAGAGAAATGTAAATCAAAACTACAATGAGGTACCACCTCACACCAGTCACAATGGCCATCATTAAAAAGTCTACAAATAACAAATGCTGGGGAGGGTGTGGAGAAAAGGGACCTCTCCTACAGTGTTGGTGGGAATGTAAATTGGTGCAGCTGCTATGGAGAACAGCATGGAGGTTTCCCCAAAAACTAAAAATACAGTTGATATGTGATCTGGCAATCCCACTCCTGGGCATATATCCAGACAAAACTCTAATTCTAAAAGATACCTGCACCCCTACGTTCATAGCATCACTATTCACAATAGCCAAGACACGGAAACAACCTAAATTAAATGTCCATCAACAGGTGAATGGATAAAGAAGATGTGGTCTAAATATACAATGGACTACTACTCAGCCATCAAAAAGAATGAAATAATGTCACTGGCAGCAACATGGATGGACCTAGAGATTATCATACTAAGAAAGGTAAGTCAGAAAGAGCAAGACAAACACCATATGATGTCACTTCTATGTGGAATCTAAAATATGACAGAAATCAACACATCTCTGAAACAAAAACAGACTCACAGACATAGAGAACAGGCTTGTGGTTGCCAAGGGGGAGGCAGGGGAGGGGAGGGAAGGATTGGGAGTTTGGAATTAACAGAGGCAAACTAGTATATATAAGATGGATAAACAACAAGGTCCTACTGCAGAGCAAAGGGAACTATATTCAATATCCTGTAACAAACCATAATGGGACAGAAAAAGAATAAATACATACATATATGTAAAACTGAGTCACTTTGCTGTACAGCAGAAACTAACATAACATTGTAAATCAAGTATACTTCAATAAATTTTTTTTTTAAAAAAAGGAAAGAAAACCAAACTAAAATCTAAAAGAAGCAGAAGAAAGGAAATAAAAGACTTGGATGAAGATAGATGAAATAGAGGTTAGACAGCAGACAAAATCCACAGAACCAAAAGATGGCTCTCTGAAAGTAACGGAAAGTGAACAAACTGTTAGCTAGGCTGAGCAAGAAAAAAAAGAGAAGACTCACGTGACTAACATCAGAAATGAAAGTGGGGATGTCAATCCTGACCTTGCAGAAATAAAGGTTATAAGGAAACACTATGAACAATTGTATGCTAACGATTAGATAATCTAAATAGTCCTCCAAAGTTGGAAGATGCACACTTGCTGATTTCCGATGTTAATACAAGGCTACAGTAATGCAGATGGCGTGGTACCACTCTGGACACCAAGGGCGAAGGACCACGGCAGGGCACTTGCCTTGAAGCTTCATCTCAGAGAACAGGTGAGCAGCCAGTGCCTGCACCCGGGACGGGGAGCCTGGGGCTTGCTTCTGAGTCCAGCCTCTCAGCTCCTGTCTGTATTTTAGCACGTGCACCACAGAGCCAACCAGATCCTCTGTAAACTTGAAGAGCACAATTTTACCATTAATCGCATTTCCGCTGTGACCTATCACCTACATCATATCAATATGGGGAAGGGCGTCTTCTCTCTTTAAGGTCAACTGGGATGGACCACTACGAATGTGGGAAAAGATCATGTAACCTGGGTCGGTATTCATTGTTCCAGTGATACCCTGGGCTGGTCTAGTTCACCAATGGCTTTTTGTCCAGGAGTTCTGACCTCAACCAGTCACGTGGTGTAGGTTCCCCCCAGGGTGGACTTCTGCACACTGCCTCCATCAGCTGCTTAATCGTCCTAAGTCCCCCACCAAAGGACACCAAGACTGCCTGGGATGGCTGCAAAGGGCCTGGTGGCCTCTTACCTGTTGGACCTCACTTGCTTTCACGGGACCTTCTGTGGCAGAAATCATTTTCAGGATCACGAGACTCTTCTCCTCAGCATTTCCTTTTAACAGGTGGGACATGGATGCTGTGAACTGCTCCTGGGAGACGCGCTCACTGGGCCCCTTGGCCCTCCCGGTCACGTCCATCCTCCGCATGCCATCAAACAGCCTGGTGACCATCTCTGGGGGAAGAGCTTCCCCAACGTGGCTCTGTGGGGACATGTAGGTGAAAAGGCCAGACAGGATGTCAGTCAAACGTGGGAGGATGATGGGAAAATAACGAAGGGACCAAGACCAACCACTGCTACCAGCACATAACCTTCCTAGACCCCCAAATGCACCAAATCTCCCCACCTAAGGGCATCACGCCACCCCAGGACCCACATACCTAACGCGTCCTGGCTTGGGGCTCAGACCCTTCCATCACCTGTCCCCATCCTGCCCTCCAGACGTCCCCGTCTCCCCAGACTGGCCGTGACATCCCTGCCTCCGGCCATCGTCTGCTCTTCACTCTGCTCACAGCAGCTCCTCCACTCTGGACCCTCACAGCTGTCATGTGCATGTCTGAATTGACTTCCACAAGAAACACACGGTCCATGTAGTGCTAAATGGGTCTCCTCTATGCTAGGGACGTCCGAATATATTAGCTAGCTTTATCTACCCGAGTTCTTTGTGCTCAACATGCATTGGGGGGGGGGGGGGGGGGGGCAGTGTAAATTGGGAAATTTGGAGTGACATATCCACCCTACTATATATAAAATAGATCACTAATGAGAACTCACTGGATAGCAGAGGGAACTCTACTCAATACTCTGTAGTGGCCTACATGGAAACAGAATCTAAAAGAGCCGATATGTGTATATGTATAACTGAATCACTTTGCTGTGCAGCAGAAACTAACACAACATTGTAAATGAACTCTGCTCCAATAAAAATTCATTTTTAAAAATCTGGTTCTTGGGCTTCCCTGGTGGCACAGTGGTTAAGAATCTGCCTGCCAATGCAGTTTCAATCCCTGGTCCAGGAAGATCCCGCAGGCTATGAGGCAACTAAGCCCGTGCACCACAACTGCTGAAGCCCACGCACCCCAACGACTGAAGCCCGTGCACTCTAGGGCCTGAGTGCTGACAACTACTGAGCCTGCATGCTGCAACCACTGAAGCCCGCTCACCTAGAGCCCGTGCTCCACAAGAGAAGCCACGGCAATGAGAAGCCCTCGCACTGCAACAAAGAGTAGCCCCTGCTCGCCACAACTAGAGAAAGCCTGTGTGCAGCAACGAAGGCCCAATGCAGCCAAAAATAAAATAAAATAAAATAAACAATGACAGGTAATAGTATGAACTCATGTTTTTCAGCATGTATAAATAAATACAGATATAAAAAGATCCAGTTCTTAATTGTCTTGCCAGTAACATTCTGTATCCTTTTCTCTTTGACTCCAACATCAAATCTGATTTGGCCCAGGAACTACAAATCCATGGGGAGAGAAAGCAAACGATGAACTAAATCAGTGGGGTCTGAAAACTGAAGTCTCCGGTAACAACTTACTGTGTCTACACGGTCTATGATGACATCAATATGGTCATAGAACCTGCGGTTCTTGTGAAGCAGGTTCCCGGCCTCACTGCTCAAAGAGAGGATTGCCATTTCTGTCAGTGTTTCCAAAGTTCTACTGGAAGAAAAACCTCTGATTCCTTCCCGAAGGAACCTTTATTTGGTCACCAAGGCTTCCTGATCAACTTTTCACCCTATTGATCTTGATAACACTTGTGAATGTTGTCACCAACTCAGCAGTCAAGTCCCTAAGTGGCCTGTCTGGTTCTGTCTGCTCCAGCTTAGTGGGTGACCAGCACACCAGGGTGCTTTTGGTCTAGCGGAGATAGACACATAACGCACACACACACACAGAAGCTGTGACCCTAATCACCTCCCTGGTCAGTTTCCTCAACTTCAAGGTGAGTATGTGGGGGGGCCCCCTAATGCCATCAGCTCCCATTACGCATGCTCTAAAAGAGGAGGCTCTCCTCCGAAAACTAAAGATAGAGCTACCATATGATCCAGCAACCCCATTCCCGGGCATATATCCAAATAAAACTAAAATTCAGAAAGATACATGCACCCCTGTATTCACAGAGGCACTATTCACAACAGCTGAGACATGGAAACAACCTAAATGTCCATCGAAGAGGAATGGATAAAGAAGATGTGGTACAGGG
This sequence comes from Hippopotamus amphibius kiboko, assembly GCF_030028045.1. NCBI lineage: Eukaryota > Metazoa > Chordata > Mammalia > Artiodactyla > Hippopotamidae > Hippopotamus > Hippopotamus amphibius. The sequence continues at coordinate 4,364,447 of NC_080201.1, read as the reverse complement.
AGATCAGCTCGATGCTTTGTGAAGACCTAAAGGGATGGGATAGGGAGGGTGGGAGTCAAACTCAAGAGGGCGGGGATGTGGGGATCTATGTATACATGTAGCTGATTCACTTTGTTGTGCAGCAGAAACACAATACTGTAAAACTATACTCCAAAAATGATGAAAAAACTAAAAAAAAAAAAAAGATGTGGTACATACATACACTGGACTATTACTCAGCCAAAAAAAATAATGAAATAATGCCATTTGCAGCAACATGGATAGACCTAGAGATGATCATACTCAGTGAAGTAAGTCAGACAGGGAAAAACAAATATCATATGATGTCACTTCCATGTGGAATCTAAAATATGACACAAATGAACTTATCTATGAAACAGACTCACAGACACAGAGAACAGACGGTGGTTGTCAAGGCGGAGGGGGGGTCGGGGAGGGATGGAGTGGGAGTTTGGGGTTAGCAGATGCAAACTATTATATGTAGGATGGATAAACAAGGTCCTACTGTAGAGCACAGGGAACTATATTCAATATCGTGTGGTAAACCATGATGGAAAAGAATATAAAAAAGGATGTACATATAAGTGAGTTACTTTGCTGTAGAGCAGAAATTCACACAACACTGTAACTCAACTAAACTTCAATCAAAAAAATAAGTTTAAAAGAGGCTCTGAAATGTCTCCACACACTGCACCGCCTCCCCACCGCCCGTGCGGACGGACTGACGTCTCTCCCCTGTTGTCTCGCTCTGTCTGAGCACCCAAACCACCCAACCGACGGTTAAGAGCCCCATGGAACGAGGCCAGAAGATGGGCAAATGGGCAGCTTTCACTCCTTGTCAGGTGAACCTTGACTCGGAAACGTCGTCATTTTGTTAGGAAAACCACGAAATTCCTAGGACATCAAACACTTACGAATCTTAAAGTCCAAGATGCACTTGAAACTTTGCAGTCATTGGCCCCACAAATACAGCCTGTCACCCACCTGGAGGGAAATGGCGGTCAGCCCCTCTGGTCAACCTCAAGTGGGAAAAGCCCCCAAAACCCTGCGGTATGAAACAGAGTGGAGCAGCTCCAACACGGACCCCAGAGCCCACAAAGCCGAAAACAGGTACTACCTGTCCCTTTCCAGAAAACACATCTCATAGTGTTCGCACACCCGTCTTGCAGGAACAGAGAGCCAATTGCGACCTGACCCCTGCTGCAAGCTAAACATGAACTTCTGACACTTGCCTTCAGCGCCTGCAGAGAGAAGGACCTGGGCGAGGTACTGGAGCCGAGTTCCTCCGCCGACAGAGCATCGAACAGCCTGTCAGTCTCGGCCTGCTCCTCGGGGAGAAACCGCGAGGAGAACCCCTGCCCCGGGTGGCTCTTGCTGTTCCCCATCTGTCCTTGCAGCTGGCAGGGTTCTCTGCAGAAGGAAAGTTCACACCCATTAGAGAGAGAAAGCAAAATGTAATAATTGCGGAAAATAAACATCGATAATTATATGGTCAAGGTAATCAATATTCATCTACTTGCAAAATGCAGCTACAACACATCAGAGCTACCTAATGCTGTTTCAACGTGCTACAAAGTAATAGTCGACACAAAGTAGGAAAACCCAATTCTGTTTCCTCACTTCTCAGAGGCTGCAATTGCCAACCAATAGTCTAGATTTCTTTATTCGAAAACAGTTTCTAAGCTAATGTAACTAAAAGGTAGAAAAAGCAGGATTTTAATCTAAATATTCATCTTTTAAAAGCCTGAGTTGAAAAAATAATTTACAAGGCTGGATGATCACACGTATTTAAATAAAATCAACACCTTGCAAATATCACCTACAGAGCAGAAGTGCTATTGGACACCTTCTTCCTTTGTGATCCCGGCTCCACCTGGCTGGCTGTGTGGTCTCGGGCAAGTGACCGAAACTCTCTGTGCCCCGGTTTCATCGCCTATAAAATGGGAATAATCGCAGCTGGACCTCAGATGGTCCAGCTGCGATCACGGAGCATGCTGGCCAAAGCTGTGAGATCCCAGCCTGGGCCTCATCTCCTGGAGGAGTATTAACCGAGGCTGGCGCCCCAAGGCAGGTGGCCCAGGGCCCTTGTTCATGTCACAGACCTCCTTACAGAGAGGGGTCCAGTGCCATCTGCCCCGGGGACTCAGGTGGAAAAGCACAGTCAGAGACGAAACAACCTCTTAAGAGGCTAAGTGCCAGGACTTCCTAATTCCCGTCTTTAGACTTTATCTGGGACCTGCAGTGACACTGCTGGGGAGACAAGCACCTTCCCCCAAGGCAACAGCCCACGGGCTCCCACCAGGTCACGTCCGGGGGGCAGGCCGTCCCCGCGGGCTGGGCATGCATTACAGGCTCAGGAAGACCTCAGGGGGAAATGGGGTGCAGTTGGGACCTTTCTTTTCTACGATTCTTCTTACCGAAGTGAGATTCACGTAACTTAAAATGACCCATTTTAAAGTGAACAATTCAGTGGCATTTGGGACCTTGACAATGTTGTGAGACCACCACCTCTATCTAGTCCTAAAGCACTTCCATCACCCCAAAAGAAACCCCACACCCATTAGCAGTCACTCCCCCATCCCCGATACCCAGCCGGCAGCCACTCAGGCGCTGTCTCTGCTGATTTGCCTATTCTGAATATTTTATGTAAATGACATCATCCAATATGGGGTCTTTGGGGCCTGGCTTTTTTCAATCAGCATAATGTTTTAAAGCATCATCCACACTGTAGCACGCTCAGTACTTCATTCCTTTTCATGGGTGAATATTATTATACTTACGGTGTATGGAGATACCGTCTTTGGTTTATCCATCCTTCTGTTGATGGACATTTGGGCTGTTTCTATCTTTTGGGTGTTGTGAACAGTGCTGCTGTGAATATACGTGTACGTGTACTTGTTTGAGTCCCTGCTTTCAAATTTGGGGGGGAGGGGTGCGGGGAATATTACACCTAGGAATGGAATTGCTAGGTCATATAATCTGATGTTTACTTTTTCAGGAATTGCCAAACTGTTTTCCATTTTCCATTCCCAGCAGCAAAGCACAAGGGTTCCAATTTCTTCACATCCTCTCCAACATTCCTGTTATTTTCCCAACTTTTTAATCCAGCCATCTGGAAGGGGGGCCCACCTGCCCCGAACAGGAAGCCTCCAGCAGAGGGCTCCTTGAAGGGCGGCTGTAGCGCACTTGCAAAAGCTGCTGGGAACAGGGGCTTCCGCAACCCAGTTTGGGGCTGTCACTCGCGGGCCATCTGATCGAAATGCTTCCACTTCTCAAGTTTCTCAGCAGCGTAAGAGCCCAGACGGAAAACCTCCGGCCCTGGGTTTGAGTTCCAGCCTACGTGAGGCTTTCCTCATCTGTAAGATACAGGGGGCAGCACCAGCTGGTGCCTGGTCCCCTCCAAGGGGCACAGACCAAGCGGCCACATCAAGGCAGACCTGCCCTCTTCGTCAACTCTTCTAAGAGCCCCAAAAAACAACCTGATCACGTGGGACTTGAGGAGGAGACGAGCCATCATCATTTGATTTTTCAATACCTGCCACTTCCGGAGGAGAGCAGGAAGGCGTGCTAAGCCAAGGCAGAAGGAAGGTACGAACATCATCGACTCTGCAGTTAATTTAATACATTCTGCCGACTGCAAAGCCGTGCTCTAAGTATTAAGCATCTGAAAACAACGGCTAAAAGAAATCCCAACAGAAAATCGGTCGATGCCCCCAGCTAAAGACAAGCAGGTGTACACGTGTGGTCAGAGCTGCATTTCCAAACCGTGGTAGCCAGGAAGCATGGGGGACTTGGTGAGAGGGTGGAGGCGGCTGCCTTCTTGGAAGGCTCAAAGGAGGGGTTGGTGCCATCCAGTGACTGGGTAGCTTAATCCTTTGCATCAAGGATGCAGGAGGAACAGAGCGGGGCTAGGGTGACAATGAAGAAGTGTGCTGCACTGTTCTGTTCACCAGGAAGGGGGCTGCGGGTTACTTCGGGACCCCGCACGATGACCTGATCGGTCTGCACAGCGTGGTTTTGCTTTTGCTTTGTTTCACCCCAGCTTTACTTCCATGACTGGTGAATCACGATAGCTTTAGTCAAAAGTATTTTTAGACTCATACCCTCCCCAAACAGGAAAATGCAAGATTCTCTCAAAATCTGTATTCATTGATTAAGTCAACAAAAGACCTGTCACACAGCTCTCCCTGCGTCTCTATATTTTGTTATCCTGCTGAAATCCTGGAAATGGTAAATGTGTAAAAACGCACCCTAGTGAAATCCATTTGTTCTTAGGGTCTTCATACCAAAGATTATCACGTTTTTTCACTTCCTCTAGAAAACCTTAAGGTTTGTGACAAGAAAATGCCCGTGACTCACCTAAATGCTGGAAGAGATGACGGCCTTCTGAACACCTGAGGGGAAAGGTTTCTGAGATGTTAGCATAGCTTACATCAGAGCTGGACCCTCCAGGCCAGCTGACAGCTGTGTCCACCCAGGTAGGCTCCCAAGGCCGGCCTGGCAGGTGCATGTGGTCCACTCAGAACGTCAGACACCAGTCCCTGTGGGCAGTTCCCCTTTGCCCCTTGACTGGCTCAGAGGGCCCTCATGTCCACCTCTGTACACCCCACCAAGTACTCAGCCTCGGGTTTCAAGACTACCCGCCATTCCTGACTTTCCTAGAACTGACTGTTGCCTTGACGTGGAAACAGGCCCCTCCTCGCTCACTCTGCTTGCACCCCCCCCCCCACCTCCACGCCTAACTCACCTGCCGTAGCATCTGAAAGTCATAAAAGAGACTCTGCCCCACGGCCACCTGGCCAGCACCTGAGCCAGCCTGGTGCACGCAGGCACGGGGACGTGCGGTCCAATGGCTGTGTTGTTCCTCGCCCACCCCTGGGGTGGACGGCCCATTCTCCCACCACCTCGTCAGACCCCGTGTGCAAACTCCAGGAGGCCGGCCTGGCCTGGGTCCTGAGAAAGCCCGGGCCCCCCACGTTCAGCCCCCATGGGACTGACTCCCAGACCCCAGGCACTTGGGGCCCCTTGGATCAGTGCCACTCACTACCACCGTGACTGGTCCCCTGCCCACCTCTGTACCCCACGGCCCACCAGGCCTGGGCCACCAGGGAGGGCTGACAGCAGGCCGGGGGCTCCAGCCGACGCCACCTCCAGCCCCCCTGTAACGGCGATGCCATCTAAACGCCACACCTCAAATTCTCAGCATCCTGGGAAAGCATCCTTTCTTCTCGAAACCAAGGAATGGCTCTACCGGGGGGATACCAGCCTCTTTAAGGGGGACGCCCGGGGCTAAAAGGCTGCCAACATGTAGGTGTCTCTCTTCAGACGTTCCCAGATGTTGCATGACTCAGGCCTCAGTGCAGCCAGGGGCTGGCCACTAAGAGGTCACGGGGCCTGCCCCCTCCAGGACACTGGCCTTCCTGACATCAGCACATGCATCCAATTCCTTCAACAGATAACTCGGCGTCTCCTGGGCCAGGCACCATCAGAGGGCGAGCAGACAGAAGCCTCGAGCAGGCCCGGGGCCTGCAGGGGCGTCCTGCCCAGCAAATGCTGCAGGGGTTGGCGGGCAAGGGGCACGGCGAGCACCGGGGACGAGGGGGCTACAGAGCAAGGCGGCCCTCGTCTGCCTCCACCCGGCCCCTCCCTTCCAGCCCGCCCCAGCCCCCTCCTCTGTCCCACCAGAAACAGCCTCCTCCACTGTTGTCTGGACACAGCAGCCAGGCCTCCAGGGGGTCCAAATGCCTGAGAGAAAGGACCAGGGCTGGGGCAGGCGCCCACAGGGAGGACCAGAGAGCAGAAATGCACAGGAGAGGTGCAGCCCGTCAGCACGGGCGCCCTCAGGGCGGCACCGGGAGAGATGCCAGGGAAGGCCCAGAAGCAGGGCAGCCGGCAACACTGGTTTTTCTTCTAGGAGGAGGGAGAACAGGCTGTAGCAGCCTCAAGCAGGAGCCACAGGCCTGAAGTCAACGAGAGGGGGGAGGACGGGCAGCCCCTCAGACCACGCCCCTGGCCCACCATTCTTGGTGTCCACAGGGCGCTGGTGAGAGGACGCATCTCAAGGACACACTACCTCCTGTTAAAGAGCCCCCGCGAGGCAGGATGAAGTAACGGCAGGGGTACAGCGTTCCCAAGTCCATCCAGCCTGGACGCCACTGCTCCAACCATTCCATTGCTGAAATCTCTTTAATCAACTTCAGGATGGAACTGAAGGCCCTCCATGATCCCTGCTTCTCCCCAAATGCATGTTCCTGAACTTTCTTTCAGCCCCTGGCAATGGTTTTCTCACAGAACTGTCCTGGGTGCGCCTGGAAACGTGCAACGGACTTTTTTTTTTCCTGGAAAGCTGTGCCTAAAACAACCCAGCGCAGGCCTGAGTCTCCTGCAGGTTTGCATATATCATGCTCTTTCAAGAGAAGCACCTCAATGTGCCTTTAAGATTGCCGACCCCAGCAGTTCTCAACTGGGGGCAGTTTTGTTTGACGGGGGGCAGCTGGCAATGGTGTCTGGTTGCCACAACCACGGAGAGGGGTGCTGCTGGCACCTAGTGGATCAAAACCAGGGGTCTGCTAAATACCCTACAATCCACAGGACGGCCCCCCACAACAAAGAAGTACCTAGCCCCAAAGGCCAGTAGGGCTGAGGATGAGAAACTGGCTTCCAAAGATGCGGGCCGTGGGCCAGAGCAGGAGGATGGGCACTGAAGTACCCTAATACCCGGACAGTGTAAACAAAGATGCGCAGATCTGAGTTCAAGTTCTGACACTGGTTGGTGTGACTGAGGGCGAGATACTAAGACTTTTCCAACCCTTGTAAGACAGGGAAAGTGCCACCAGCCCTATAATGAGGGGAAAAGGATTAAATGAGGTAACATGGGGCATTTACGAGGCTGGGTCAAAAAGTACCCGCACTCTGGCTATAGAATTTACAGAAGTTTTAATATAACCGGAGTGCAGATACTTTTTGACTCACGCTCTTAATTCAGCTTTCTGGAGGTCAGAGGAGATACATGAGCCCAAGGCAACTGAAGGCCGAGTTCTTGCCTTAGAACAAGAGAAACAGCCCGGCTTGGAAGGAACAAACCCGTCACTGCGGGCAAGGGAGCCAGGAGCCACTTCTCTGCAGAATGGGCTGCAGTTCCTGCTGGCATCCTAGCATGGCTCAGACAACTCTTGTCAGAGCCTCCCTGTGGGGCCTGTCCTCGGGGACACCCTGGATGCCCCACCTCCAAGGGGCCACTGTCCTGGGAGCGGTCATCTGGCCCTCAGCATGCCCTTTCTGGGAAGACTTCCTCCACCTCATCTGCTGCAAGCTTTGTTTACATCCCAGAACCAGCAGCCCTTCTGCGAAGGGTCAGCTCGAGCCTGGGCCAGCCGCCGGCTGCGCAGAGTCCCGGCTGGCCAGAAGGTGACCCGCCCTGCTCCTGTGCTACGCTGGCCTTGTTCCCTCCAGTGGCTGATCTGCAGGCTGTTAGTCTGGGAGCACTTTCTCCTCTCCCCGGCGCCCTGAATTTACGCATCAGCTCCACTCTCCTGGCACAAAGCCAGTCGGTTGTGGTCAGAAGGAAGATGGCCCCAGCCGGGCACACACTCCAGTACAACCCCCTGCCTTGCCTCCTCCCACAGATGCTCCCCAGTTCTTCTACACAGCTCGCGCTCGCTATCTCTCTCTGTCTCTGTCTCTCTCTCGCTTTCCCTTCTGACACCTGGCCTCCACCCCGGGGACCTTCGGGAAAGCATCTGCCGGAACCCTCTGATCTCAACCACACGAAAAGCAGACGATGAGGAGTGATTCTGTGCTCCAACTGACCACGCAAGGAGACCCTCCCTCCCTCGCAGCTGTCCCCCCACCACTCCCCACCCCACCCCGGGGCAGAGAGGCTCGGGCTGCCAGGGAGGGGCAGAGCCCAGGTCCACATCGGCACCATTCGCTCCCAGGACCGGGATCATCGCCTCCGTCCCTACCCTGGCCAGGCTGCTCCCTCCAGGCCCCCAGGCCAGTGACCTTTCCCCTCCCGCACCCCCACCCGCACCCCTCCGCTCCCTGAGGCCCTCGCCCTCCGCCCCAGAACCGATCCGACCTGCCTTTCCGGTAGCAATCCACAGATTTTCCTCGGGAGCCGCACAACCCGTTGCCAGGCGAGGGAGCTGACGGACGGCTATCTGCCCCAATCGCAGAAGTGGAGCCGGGGGGGGGGGGGGGGGGCGGAGCCTTGCGAAGAATTCTGCCAATGAATATGCACCTCGCGGGGAGTGGGCCGGCGCAGGCGGACGAGGGCGGGGCCGTGGGCGGGGACAGCTGCAGGAAGGAAGGAAGTGGGATTCCCGAGGCGCCTCCGGGGCTGGAGCTGGGAAAGGGGCTGGCGGCGGCTGGGAAAGGGCGCGGCTGAGGGTTGAGGGGAGGAGCCAGGGAGGGACACCTGGGGAGGAGGGGGTGTCTGGGCCAGGGGGAGCAGCTGGGGTGTGGCTGGGATGAGGGCGGAGCTGGGAGAGGGGAGAGCGGCCCGAAGGAGGCCACCCAGCCGCGGGACCCTCCGCTACGGATGCCTCCGTCGATGAGGATCCGGGCCACCCTTCCCCGGCATCCCTCCCCCTCCCCCGGCTCCTGCCTCCTTCCCCGCCCCCCAAGTCGGCCCCTCCGCAGCCCAGCCCCACCTCTTCCCGGGAGGCCTCACTGCTGCCTGCCTTCTCTGACCGCCAGTCCTTTCCAGCAGCGCTTAAACAGGCTTCCGTCCGTCCAGTCTTGACCAATAAACTCATCTTGACCCTCAGGCCTTCTCCAGCTTCTCCCACCCCACCCCACCCCCAACTCCTTCACCCCCGCTTCCCTCCTCAATGTCTCAGGACTGTTGTCCAGATTTACTCGCCCTCCGTTCACTCCCCTGACCACCGAAACCTGGCCCCAGGGGCCCTGTCACTAAATCCACGGGCACCTTCAGCCCTTACGCGCAGAGGTTCACAGTCGGCACACCGGCCTTATTAAAACTTTCCTGCCTCTAGGTCACTCGGCCCTGGCTTTTCTCCCCTCCCTCCCTGGTAGTTTCCTCTCTAGGTATCCTCCCTGAGGTAACTTCCTTCCTCCTGACTGCCTTCCTGGTGTCTTCACTTCCCACCTGTCTGCTGTGCTGACCTCCAAACCTGCACGTCCAGCTAGAGTGGTCTAGCCTGCAACTCTGACCCTGTGCTTCCATGAGGCTGCACCTCAAAACTCTGCCCTGCCAAATCCAAACCCTTCCCTCCAAAACTGTGTCTCCCATTTACTTCCTTCCTGAGGGCCGGCCACCACCTTCCAGGCCCAGGTCAGAGACCTAGAACCATCCTGGATGTTTCCTCCTTTTTCTCTCCCCATGTTCCTTATGTACTAAATCTGTTTTACCTCCAAGATCTGGCCTGCATCCACCCACTTCCCTCCACGTCCTCAGGCCTCCCTGGTCTGGCCCAGACCCCAATAACAGCTTCCTTCCCTCCTCCAACCCAACCCCCAGCCAGAGCCAATGGAACAATTAGCACAGAAATCCTCAACCTGCCTCTGAGACCAAGCAAGCATCACAGGACCAGGCAGAGGAACAGACACAGATAAAACCAGCTGCTGGGTTTTGCTGTCCCCAAGTTCACGAGGAACAGCATTTCTCAAGGACACATGGCTGCAGCTGTAACGTGTCATAACGACCCCCCTTTTTGTGTCGTGACTTTTACTCAAAAAGAACTTTGAACTCTAAAATCATAGACGAGCAGAAACGTCGCTGTTTGAAAATTCTACCAGTCAGAATGAAACTTCCCGCTCCCACTGAAGAACTGAAGTCAACTTTGACAGAGAAGCAGCCTGGATTTCCAACCCAGGTGCGGATCCAGTAAGTGGTCTCTGGACGTGACGGTCCACAGCCCTCCTAACTTTGTGGTTCCCAAGAGAACGGGAGCCGTGAACATGTTGCAGCCCAGACTGGATGCTGGCCCCTTCGCACACGGTGGCCCTGTTTTGTCCTGAGCCTGTTGAAACACTGCTTCTTTTAAGTTTCACCCAAACCCTACCCTTCCACAAAGTTCTGTGAAAACTCTCTCTTTGCCTTTGTCAGTTTGAGCTGCCAGGGTTCCCGGCCCACTGGGTGAACAGGCCTGGTTTGTCAGACTGCAGGGTTGACCTTGGTGGTCTTGGGCCTGTGGGGCTAGGACAGCTGTAAGGTCCAAAGGGCAAGGGCAGTGCTGGTTGCAGGTCCGCAGACAGTATTGAGCAGCTACTCCGCCAGGTGTGATGATGCAACAGTGAGCATCCCTGTCCTGCCCTCAGCCTTCCGGTCCTTTATCACTCAGCTCCACCGGCTTCGTGAGTGGTGAGGAGGAGGATTAAACTGAGGGGAGGGGATGGCTGGGGGCGTGGCTGTGGAGGAGAGGCTGGAAGATAAGGAGGAGAAAAACAAGGACAGTGAGAGGCTATGGCGGGAAAATAGATGGGATATTAAAAAATACACAGACTTCGAGGCTTAAAAAGAACTCAGAGCTGGAGAACAGTATGGAGGTTCCTTAAAAAACTAAAACTAGAGTTGCCATATGATCCAGCAATCCCACTCCTGGGCATATATCCAGAGGGAAGATACATGTACCCCTATGTTCACAACAGCACTGTTTACAATAGCCAAGACATGGAAGCAACCTAAATGTCCATGGACAAAGGAATAAATAAAGAAGATGAATGTATATAAATACATACACATACATAAACAATGGCATTTACTCAGCCATAAAAAAGAATGAAATAATGCCATTTGCAGCAACATGGATGGACCTAGAGATGACCAAACTAAGTGAGCCAGAGACAGAGACAAATACTGCATGATGTCACTTATATGTGGAATCTAAAAAAAAAAAAAAGATACAAATGAATTTACTTACAAAACAGAAATAGACCCACAGACCAGAAAACAAACTATGGTTACCAAAGGGGAAGGGAGGGTAGGGATAAATTAGGAGTTTGGGATTAACAGGTACACACTATGTATGTAAAACAGATAACCTACAAGGACCTGCTGTACAGCACAGGGAACGCTACTCAATATTTTGTAACAATCTATAAGGGAATAGAATCTGAAAAAGAATGTATATATGTGTAACTGAATCACTTTTCTGTACACCTGAAACTACGGCAACATTGTAAATCAATTGTATTTCAATTAAAAAAAAAAAAGAATTCAGAGGCCATCTGAACACCTTCCTTTTTCATGTCAAGGGACTACTGCCTTCCAAGCTCTTTCTGTTCACCTTCATCCCCATCTTTCCTGCCAATCAGGTGCTTCCAGCCAGAGCCCTTCCTGCCTGCTGCCAGCTGGCAAGGCCCAGGCCCTCGTGCAGAGAAGGGTCTGAGCACTGAGGCTGTTCTGTGAGAGCAAAGTGTCCTGCAACCCAGCCACCCCCACCCGCCTGTGGGTGCAGCTCTTCATCTCCCCTCACTCAGGTTTCTGCCACTTGCAGCCAAGGGAATGGAAGGATTAGGTCCCCTGTACTTACACGGGCAAACCTCAGGAGTATACTTTCAGGAATATCCGGGGTAGCTGAATTCTATGCAAAAAGGTGATTTCCTATAAGCCAGAGCACACCAAGGGCAGGAGGCCAGGGGGCCGTGGTCCCAGGTGCAGGCATTGGGGGGGCAGTGAGGGTGCCACAGCTGTAGAGATCACGACGATAAAACCAACTAAAAGTCGATCTGTGGGACTTCCCCGGTGGCACCGTGGTTAACACTCTGAGCTCCCAGTGCAGGGGGCCCAGGGTTTGATCCCTGGTCAGGGAACTAGATTCCACATGCATGCCACAACTAAGAGTTCACGTGCTACAACTAAGGAGCCCACATACTGCAACTAAGGAGCCCTGGAGCCGCAACTAAGACCCAGCACAACCAAATAAATAAATATTAAATAAATAAAGTCTGTCTGCTTTTTATCACCAAGAGCCAGTAATTCTTAGCAACATCAAGCGATATCATTCTCCTCCCTGAAAAAGCCTTTTATTGGGCTAAGCACTAAACCAGGGGTTGGCAGACTTTTTCTGTAAAGGGCCAGATAGTAAATATTTTTGATTTTTCAAGCCATATCGTCTCTGTCACAGCTACTCAAAGGCGTTGTGGCACCAAAATAGCCACAGGCAATAGAAAAACAGTTGGACATGGCTGCGTTCCTCTGTGACTTTATTTATGGACACTGAAATGTGAATTTCACACAATTTTCACACGTCATAAAATATTATTCTTCGGGTTTTGTTTCCAACTGTTTAAAGTGTGAAAATTATTCTTAGCTCACTGGCTACGTGACAGCAGACAGTGGCCAGGATGCAGTTACTGTTATGATTTGTTTTGTTTTTCACTAGCACGATGAATTCTTAGAATTAAAAAAATAAAAATAAAAAACTTCACCCAAAGAAGAAAGGTGTTTGCTACTTCAAATGTCCCAGCAGAGGAACACATGAGGAGCCGCAATAACATGGTATCAGAAAAGGAAGATGTTAATTCTCCAGAAACCAAACATTAAGTCATAAAATACTATGATCTAACTGGTAAAGAATTCAACATAGCTGTCATAACGAAACTCAAAGAGCTACAAGTGAACTCAGAAGGGCAGTTCAATGAGCCCAGGACTAAAATGAATGAACAGAAGAAAAACTTCAGTAAAGATGTCGAATTCTAAAAAAAGAACCAAATAAATTCTGGAGCTGAAGAACTCAATGAGATGAAAAATGCATTAAAAAGCATTGGAAATAGAGCAGATCAGATGGCAGAGAGAATCAGTGAGCTCAAAGAAGTTTATATTATGTTTTAATAACATTTTTATTTATATATTTTAAAATGTATAATATTTATATAAGGTTCAAATTGTACATTTTTATTACACGTCCTTTAAAAACTGGGTCTACCAATCCTGTTTAAAATTGTGTCAAAAAAAATAATGAAATACGTAGGAATAAACCTAACCAATGAGATGAAAGACCTGTATGCTGAGAACTATAAAACACTGATCAAGGAGATAGAAGATGATGCAAAGAAGAAGAAAGATATGCCACACTCTTGGATTGGAAGAATTAATATTGTTAAAATGGCCATACTACCCAAAGTAATCTATAGATATAATGTGATCCCTCTCAAATTACCCATGACATTTTTCACAGAACTAGAACACATAATGTTAAAATTGACATGGAACCAGAAAAGATCCAGAACTGCCAAAGCAATCCTGAAGAAAAAGAACAAAGCAGGAGGCATAACCCTCCCAGACTTCAGACAATACCACAAAGCTACGGTAATCAAAACAGTGTGGTACTGGCACAAAAACAGATATATGGATCAATGGCACAGAATAGAGAGCCCAGAAATAAGCCCACACATCTATGGTCAATTCATCTTCAACAAAGGAGGCAAGAATATACAATGGAGAAAAGACAGTCTCTTCAGCAAGTGATGTTGGGAAACCTGGACAGCTGCATGTAAATCAGTGAAGTTAGAACACCCCCTCTCACCATGCACAAAAATAAACTCAAAATGGCTAAAAGACTTAAACATAAGACATGACACCATAAAACTCCTGGAAGAGATCATAGGCAAAATATTCTCTGACATAAATCATACCAATGTTTTCTTAGGTCAATCTCCCAGGGCAACAGAAATAAAAGCCAAAATAAACAAATGGGACCTAATCAAACTTACAAGCTTTTGCACAGTAAAGGAAACCATAAACAAAACAAAAAGACAACCTATAAACTGGGAGAAAATCTTTGCAAATGATGTGACTGACGGGCTTAATTTCCAAAATATACAAATGACTCATACAACTTAACAACAAAAAAACATACAATCCTATCGAGAAATGGACAGAAGATCTAAAGAGACATTTCTCCAAAGAAGACATACAGATGGCCAACAGGCACATGAAAAGATGTTCAACTCTGCTAATTATTACAGAAATGCAAATCAAAACTACATTGAGGGGATTTCCTAGGTGGCACAGTGGTAGGGAATCTGCCTGCCAACGCAGGGGACGTGGGTTCGATCCCTGCCCCAGGAAGATACCACATGCCACGGAGCAACTAAGCCCATGCGCCACAACTATTGAGCCCTCATGCCACAGCGACTGAAGCCCACACACCTAAAGCCCTTGCTCCACAGCAAGAGAGGCCACCACAGTGAGAAGCCCGTGCACCACAACAAAGAGTAGCCCCTGCTCGCCGCAACTAGAGAAAGCCCGTGTGCAGCAACAACACAGCCAATAAAATATAGATAAATAAATTTATTTATTAAAAAAAATACATTGAAGTACCACATCACATTAGTCAGAATGGCATTAAAATGTCTACAAATAGCAAATGCTGGAGAGGGTATGGAGGAAAGGGAACCTTCTTACACTGCTGGTAGGAACCTAAATTGGTAACTCCACTGTGAAAAGCAGCATGCAGGTTCCTCAAAAAACTAAAAATCGAGTAGCCACATGATCCAGCAATCTTACTCCTGGGCACATATCCAGAGAAAATTATAATTCGAAAAGATACACGCACACCCTCTGTTCATAGCAGCACTATCTACAACAGCCAAGACATGGAAACAACCTAAATGTACGCCAACAGATGAATGGATAAAGAAGAAGTGGTATAGGGACTTCCCTGGTGATGCAGTTGTTAAGACTCCATGCTCCCAATGCAGGGGCCCAAGGTTTGATCCCTGGTCAGGGAACTAGATCCCACATGCATGCCACAACTAAGGAGCCCACAAGCTGCAACTAAGGAGCCTGTGAGCTGCAACTAACCAAATAAAAAAGTAAATAAATAAATAAATAAAAGAAGATGTGGTACATATATACAATGGAATATTACTCAGCCATCAGAAAGAATGAAATAATGTTATTTGCGGCAACATGGATAGACCTAGAGACTACTATACTAAAAAAAGTAAGTCAGAAAGAGAAAGACAAACACTATATGATATCGCTTATATGTGAAATCTAAAATAGGATACAAGTGAACCTATCTACAAAACAACAACAAACTCAGACAGAGATCAGACTTGTGGTTCCCAAGGCGGGGTGGGGGGGTGGGTGAGGGAAGGGCTGGGAGTTTGGGATTAGCAGATGTAAACTATTACATTTAGAATGCATAAACAAAAAGGTCCTACTGTAGAGCATAGGGAGCTATATGCAATATCCTATGATAAATCATAACGGAAAAATATGAAAAAGAATATACACATATATATCAATATATATATGTCACTTTACTATACAGAAGAAATTAATACAACATTGTAAATCAACTATACTTCAATAAAAAAATTTTTTTAAATGGACAGGACACCATAAAATTCCTAGAAGAGAACACAGGCATTCTCTGACAGAAATTGTAGCAATATTTTCTTAGATCAGTCTCCCAAGGCAAAAGAAATAAAAGCAAAAGTAAACATATGGGACCTAACTAAATTTATAAGCTTTTGCACAGAAAGGAAACCATAAACAAAAAGACAACCTACGAACTGGGAGAAAATATTTATAAACAATGCAACCAACAAGGGCTTAATTTCCAAAATATAAAAACAGCACATACAACTCAATATCAAAGAAACAAACAACCCAATCAAAAAATGGACAGAAGGCCTAAACAGACATTTCTCCAAAGAAGATGAAAGGATGCTCGACATCACTCATTATTAGAGAAATGCAAATCAAAACTGCAGTGAGGGACCGTGGTATACGTTTTGAGGGCAGCCGACCCACAGCCTGTGCGCAGCGCACCGCCACCTATGGACGCTTGAGCCGGCTGTATAGCTTTCTCCTTTTGTCTCAGAACCATGTCCACCAATGAGAATGCTAATTCACCAGCTGCCCGCCTTAACAAATTCAAGAACAAGGGGAAAGACAGTACAGAAATGAGGCAGCGCTGAATAGAAGTTAATGTGGAGCTGAGGAAAGCTAAGAAGGATGACCAGATGCTGAAAAGGAGGAATGTCAGTTCTTTTCCCGATGAGGCCACTTCTCCACTGCAGGAAAACCGCAACAACCAGGGCACTGTAAATGGGTCTGTTGCTGACATGGTCAAAGGCATAAATAGCAACAGCTTGGAAAGCCAGCTCCAGGCTACTCAAGCTGCTGGGAAACTGCTTTCGAGGGAAAAACAGCCCCCCATAGACAACATAATCCGGGCTGGTTTGATTCCAAAATTTGTGTCCTTCTTGGGCAGAACTGATCGTAGTCCCATTCAGTTTGAATCTGCTTGGGCCCTCACCAACATTGCTTCCGGGACATCAGAACAGACCAAGGCTGTGGTAGACGGAGGTGCTGTCCCAGCACTCATTTCTCTGTTGGCATCTCCCCATGCTCACATCAGTGAACAAGCTGTATGGGCTCTAGGAAACATTGCAGGTGATGGTTCAGTTTTCCGAGATTTGGTTATCAAGTATGGTGCAGTTGACCCGCTGTTGGCACTTTTGGCAGTTCCTGATATGTCATCTTCAGCATGTGGTTACTTAGGTACTCTTACCTGGACACTTTCAAATCTTTGTCGCAACAAGAATCCTGCACCCCCCCTTAGATGCTGTTGAGCAGATTCTTCCTACTTTAGTTCGTCTCCTGCATCACGATGATCCAGAAGCATTAGCTGTTACCTGCTGGGCTATTTCCTACCTTACTGATGGTCCAAATGAACGGATTGAAATGGTTGTGAAAACTGGGGTTGTACCCCAACTTGTGAAGCTCTTAGGAGCTACTGAATTGTGACTCCCGCGCTAAGAGCCACAGGGAATATTGTCACTGGGACGGATGAACAGACTCAGGTTGTAATAGATGCAGGAGCACTTGCCGTCTTTCCCAGCCTGCTAACGAACTCCAAAACTAATATTCGGAAGGAAGCTACGTGGACAATGTCAAACATCACGGCTGGCGGCCAGGACCAGATACAGCAAGCTGTGAATCATGGATTGGTCCCATTCCTCGTTGGCGTTCTCTCTAAGGCAGACTTTAAGACACAAAAGGAAGCTGTATGGGCTGTGACCAACTATACAAGTGGCGGAACAGTTGAGCAGATTGTATACCTTGTTCATTGTGGCATAATAGAACCGTTGATGAACCTCCTAACTGCGAAAGATACCAAAATTATTCTGGTTATTTTGGATGGCATTTCAAATATTTTTCAGGCTGCTGAGAAACTAGGTGAAACTGAGAAATTTAGTATAATGATTGAAGAATGTGGTGGTTTGGGCAAAATTGAAGCTCTACAAAACCATGAAAACGAGTCTGTGTACAAAGCTTCATTAAACTCGATTGAGAAGTATTTCTCTGTGGAGGAAGAGGAAGATCAAAATGTTATGCCAGAAACTACCTCTGAAGGCTATACATTCCAAGTTCAGGATGGCACTGCTGGGACCTTCAACTTTTAGATTATACATCTGAGGCATAAAGTTGTTTGTTGTGGACTATGTTTGGTATAAGTTCATCTTATTGTTTCTCTACTAAGAACTCTTTTTAAATGTGGTTTGTTATTGTAGCACTTTTTACAGCTGAAACTATACTTGAACAGTTCCAAACTGTACATACTGTATGACGCTTCTCCTCTCAGTGGGTTTCTTATTTCTGTGTGGAATTTCATATCTTGCCGTGTCCTGTAAATAAAGATTAAATTCCACCCTTAAAAAAAAAAAAAAAACTACAGTGAGGTATCACCCCACGCTGATCAGAATGACCATCACCAAAAAGTCTACAAATTATAAATGCTGGAGAGTGTGGAGAAAAGAGAACCCTCCTACGCTGTTGGTGGGAATGTAAATTGGTGCAGCCACTACAGAAAGCAGTACGGAGGTTCCTTAAAACAGTAAAAATAGAGCCGCCATATGATTCAACAATCCCACTCCTGGGCATATATCCAGATAAAACTAGAATTCGAAAAGACACAGGCACCACAACGTTCACAGCAGCACTATTTACAATAGCCAAGACATGAAGGCAACCTAAGTGCCCATCAACAGATGAATGGATGAAGGAGATGTGGTACATATATATACGTATACATATATATGTATACATCCCTGCATATATATACACATACACACACACACACAATGGAATACTACTCAGCATAAAAAGAGTGAAATGATGCCATTTGCAGCAACATGGATGGACCTAGACATTATCACACCCAGTGAAGTAAGTCAGACAGGGAAAGACAAATGCTACATGATATCTCTTATATGTGGAATCTAAAAAAATAACACAAATGAATTTATTTAAAAAACAGACTCACAGGGAACGTCTATGGTGGTCCAGTGGGTAAGACGCTGCGCTCCTAATGCAGGGGGCCTGGATTCAATCCCTTGTCGGGAAACTAGACCCTACAGGCATGCTACAACTAAGAACCCAGTGCAGCCAAAATAGATAAATAGATAAATAAATATTTAAAAAATAAATAAGATAAAATAAAAAACAGATTCACAGACATAGAAAACAAATTTATGGTTACCAAAGGGGAAAGAGGGGGACATGGGATTAACAGATACACACCACCATGTATAAAATAAACAAGGACCTACTGTATAGCACAGGAAACTATATTCAATATCTTGTAATAACCTATAATGAAAAACAGCCTGAAAAAGATTACATATGTATATATGTATAACTGAATCGCCTGTAACTAGCGCAATATTGTAAATCAACCACACTTCAATAAAAAAAATTTTCTTTGAACACTGGATTTGGAGAATGCCCAGTTACAGATCTGGCCGCAATACACATGGATCCAACTACAGGCATTCAACTCAAGAGCCAATTTGAAATATCCAGAATTTTCAGAGCTCACTCAGCATACAGTTTGGGTCTCTGGCCCCCCCACTCCCTGGGGTACATGTTCCCATGTTGAAAGAGTAGATTTGAAATAAACATCAGAAACACAGCCATGGGAAAGACCAAGAAACAGGCCTGGGGCTCCTTCAGTGCCGCCCTTCTACCCGGCCACTTGGACTTTTCGTGGTTAAAAAGTCTCAGCAACAGAACAATCTAAAAGCCTTTAGAATAAATCCCAAAGAAACTAAGGCATACACGGTTTTTCAGCTTCCGGGCTGTCGCATATGATGAAATTTGTATGTATCTCTGTCAGTGTAGCCTTCGGCTTAAGGCTTTCCCTATTCATTTGTCAACAGCTATTGCTTCATGAGAGCAATCTGGAAAGCAAAGCTAATGAAACATGTTCACATGTACGTGATGGACTAAATAAAGGCGGAAGAGAAGGCAAACCTCCCTTTGAAAAGAACCGCAGTAATTTGTGTAGCTGCCCCCAAGGGGAGGGGGTGGAGCGTGGCTCCCTCTCCTCGGGCCTGGGCTGCACAGGGCCACTTCCTTCCAAAGAGGACAGGACGGAAGTGAGACGGGAATGAACTGCATAGCGGAGGAAACCGACCAGGCTGCCGCAGGCAGGTGATCACAGCCGACATCAACAGCGACAGATTAAGTGGGTAGAATGGGCCCTTCTGGCCAGAGGGCCCCTCCGTGACCTTGGCCTGGGGAGCCCTCAGCTCGTTACAGACCCGGCAAAGGCAGCTTCTTCGCTCTATCAAGCTGGCCTGCGGGCTGGGGACCCTCGACCCCCCGCTCCCGCCCGTGTGCCCGCTTTCTCTGGGAAGCTCCACGCAGTCCCCATCTCTCCCAGCCCCACTGGGCTGTTCTTCCACGGCTCTGCGCCTCTGCCGGCTCCTCCCGCTGCCTGGCACCCCTTCTACTATCTTCCCTCCCCTGAGCTCAGATCTCCACTGCACAGAGGGTTAACCCCTCCCAGGGGGAAGGTGTAAAATGGTCAAGGTCATGGAGATGGGGGGGGGATCTGGGGAGAGACTTATTGGAGGGCCGAGTCCATTTCCCCAGGAGGCGGGTGGGGAGCCTGCCTCCGACCTCAGGGCCTGGGGGTGGGCGCTACGGTGCCCCTCCGAGGGCTCCAGCCAATGGCCGAGCCACACAGGCCACAGCTGAGGTGCAGGGGCAGCAGCGCCTCCGGAGTCGGCTCCTGGCAGCGACCACCCTGCCACCCAGCAGCTGGTCAGAGGTGCAGGATCTGGGACGGGATTCAGGACACCACTGGGCGCAGCTGCCTAGGATCACAGTGAATCTCCCCGGGGTGCCGCAGTGACAGGCTGTAGGGCGTTAGCCAGCCCAGGGCAGACCGGGAACTGCCAGCCCAAGGACAGGCCCTGCCCAGTCAGGGGAGCTGCAGCGGCCAAGAAGCCGTCCCAAGGATGCACAGAGGTGGCCATGAGATCCAAGTCAGCTCAAAACATGGGGCAGGCCCAGATGGCCCGAAGCCAGCATGCCTCCTATGGGAGGCCAAACAGCAGCCCCTGAGGCCCTCCATGTCCTAATTCCCAGAACCTGTGGATAGGTAACCTGACATGGCAAAGGGGACTTTGCAGAGGTGATTAAGTTAAGGATCTTGAAATGGGATTATCCACCAGGATTATCCAGGTGGCCCAGGGTCATCACAGGTCCTCATAAGAGAGCGTGGGAGGGTCAGAGCCAGACAAGGAGCTGTGATGATAGAAGGGGGAGCGGGGAGAAGAGGGGAGGCGGGAGGGACTGGAAGATGCTATGCCCACTGGTTTGAAGAGGAAGGATTTCTAGAATCTGGAAAAGGCAAGGGAAGGAATTCTCCTCTAGAACTTTCTCAGGGAACACAGCCCCACAGACACCTTGATTTCAGACTTCTGACTTCCTGAACTGTAGGAGAATAAATGAATGTCTTAAGCCACTAAATCTGTGGTAATTTGCTCCAGCAGCAACGGGAAAGGAATAAACTACCATCTGTCAAGTAAAAACTTTCTGCCTACCCACCACCTCTCCTCCCCGGCTCCCGCCGCGAGCCTGGAGGGGGCAGAAACAGGATCGCCAGACGTAGCAAACAGAGATACCAGATGCCCATAAAACTGGAATTTCAGACAAACAGTGAATAATTTTTTAGTATGAATAGTCCCAAATATTGCCTGGGATGTACTTATACTGAAAAGAAATGACCTGTTCTTCATCAGAAATACAAATTTAACTGGACATCGTGGGTGTATCCGGCAACCCTAGCCAGAAACAGCAACTGTAGGGGCAGAAGGGAGCAAAGAAGAGGAAAACTGCCCTCTCCCTGATACCCACGGCAAGCGCTCCGGGGAGAAGAGAGATTTCATGTTAAGTCAAGCTCCAAGCTTTGTTTGCTGAAACTGGACAGTCTTAATTACCAAACTGGGACTGCTTTCAATCTCAAGGAACCCTGGGGACCTAATTTCCTAAGAATGGAGAGAAAAAAATCACGGGGAAGGTCTGGGCTTTTCATCCAAGGACAGGAAAGTGGCTCTTCCCCTACATCACACTGAGAAGGTTAGAAGGGCAGGGGGACGTCAAGCTGCTGCACCTGCCGGGCTGGCTTGGAGCAGTGACAGTGCGACCCCAGGTAAAGGTGCACATAGATGCTGGCTGCCACGAGGAGTCCTGTGCTTGCTCTGCACTTTCCCCACTGGATGTGCAGAGCCCCTGCGGGGCTGGAAGCAGGCCTTTCCCGTTTCCCAAGCCCAGTCTGTGCCCCCCCCCCCCCCCCCCACCGCGGTTCTGCGGACTCAGCACAGCTGAGGCAGCCCTGCGCCCACACGGTGGCGCTCACGATCTCGGCAAAACAATCTGCTCCAGTCACCCGTGTCACAACAACATATTTTAGCATCGTTGTAGATTTACAAGCTCGTTGAGAGTAGGATCCAGAGAGCTTCTCTGGTCCCAGACCGAGGTTCCCCTATGGTTAACGTCTTACATTAGTGTGGAACATTTGTCACCACTGATGAACCAGTACTGACCCCGTGTTACATTTGGTTGTCATATTTCTTTAGGCATCTCTGGGCTGGGACAGTTTCTTAGACATTCCTGGGTATTGAGGACCTGGAGACATGTTTTGTAAGGTGTCTCCCGAACGGGATTTGTCTGAGCTTTTTCTCATGATCAGACTGGGGTTGGGATTTGTGGGATGAGGACCCTAGAGGTCCAGTGCCCTCTCATCATGGGTACTGAGGGCACACGCCGGCCCCGAGACTCCTCACTGCTGGTGTTGGCCTTGATCACCCGGCCAAGGTCGGCCCTGTCCAGCTTCTCCTCTGTACTCTTGCTCTCCTTTCCCGTAATGAGCTCCTTGGATCATGTGTCTTGGTTTTTTTTTTAAGTTTCTTTTTTTTTTGGACACGTGACTAGCAGGATCTCAGCTCCCCGATCAGGGATTGAACCGGAATCACAACAGTAAAAGCACGAAATCCTAAGCACGAGGCCACCAGGGGATTCCCAAAGGTTTCCTTTTTTAGACCGTTTCCTGTCACCCCTGGCTCAGTTAGGACCGTGGGGGTGGGGAAGAGAAGTGGAGGGTAGGGGGTGCCCGTCACATGGCGTGAGAAATAAGTGGAGACGTGCAGCCTGGGGTTTACAAAGGTTGGCTCCTAAGACAGTTACTTGAGGTTCTTGCCTCTTCCCACGTCACCAGGGATCCAAGTGAAACTCCATCAGAATCCTTGAAGGAGTCCCAGGAAGGAGAGCCCCGGAGGGGGCAGCCAGGGAGCGTGGTGAGAGGGGACCCTGCCCCCCTGCCCTGGGAGCAGCACTAGGATGTGGGGTCCCCAGAGCGTGGTATCACGCATGCACTCCCCACCTCCCAACCACGACACAGGCGGTGCTCAGGATGGAGGTTGGCTGACCCACTCCGTCCAGGCTGGCCGCCTTGTAGCTCAGTGAGGTCCCACCAATTAAGTCAGATCACACCTCTCTGCTTCAAAAACCCTTCTGTGACTTCCCGCCATCCCAGGCCGGCCCTGCGGCCCCCACGTCCTGGGCCTGGCCATCTCTCCACCACCTCACCCCGTCCCTGCCCAGCTCAGAGCCTTCGCGGGGCCCTTTCACTCTTCCCAGGACAAGGGTCCCACTTTCACCACTCCCTCACCTTCAGGCCTTGGCTCAGATCCCACCTCCCACAGACCTTTCTGCCCTCTCCCCACCCCCACCTGAGATGCCGGGATGAACCGGAAGCCGAGAGGGTGATGTCCTTTGAAGACAGAACAGGGTTAAAGGACCATGTGGGAAAACCTAACCTGGCCGGCGAGGAAGACCCCAAGGATGAAGCCCTGAGGCTTGGGAGGCGGGATGGGGTTTTGTGTCCCATCCAACCACCCGCCACCCCCAGCTGACTCCTACGGCTGTGTTTTGCCACCCCAGGGGCACACGCAGCCTCCTTCGTGGTATTTTGTGAGCCAGGCACTCTGCTGAGTTAGTTACATCCTGGTTTTGCAATAAGTGTCTGGGAGGTCAGCCCAACATTTCTCACCACGATAAAGCTCTGTGTTTCTGCTTTTGTGGTACACGGTCTTTTTCTTCTTCTCTAAAATCATCAAAGGTGTCAAATCCCCTCCCGCCCCCCCGACTGAGATCTGTGGGGCACCCGCTCAGCTGGGAGCGTCTTGGGGGCTGGGCTGAGCGAGGCCCCTGCAGCCATCTGCTCACCTGTGCTTCGAGGGGTTGCCTTATAAGGTGAAAAGCAGCCGCCCGCCTGCTGCGGGTTCAGCCCAGGGCTCGGAGAGGAAGTCCTCAGTTTCGCAAGAGGCTCTGCACAGATCTTTGCAGGTCTGGCCTCCCAGCTCCCAGCCAGCTCGCTACAGGGTCTCTCAGTGTATCTGCTAACAACCAGGAGTTAGGTGCCCGAGATGCTCAGGGACACTGTCCTACTTCCTGCCCAGCAGTTAACACCAGAAGAGAGGCTCGGGCATTCATTGCCTGGGGAGGCCAGCAGCTAGCAGACAGAGGCAGGAGGGTTTTATAACATTAGGGGAACCAAGGAAACTGCAGTTTGGCGTTTCGAATATGACAATACTAGTAAATGTTGGCTCCCCGCGAATGACGGGCCAGGCCCGAACCCAGTGCCCGACACACAGTATCTCATTTAACCCTCACAACAGCTGGGTAGGAGAAGCACCACGATTAGTCCCACTTTACAGATAAGGAAAACTAAGGCTCAGAGGAAGGCAGTAACTTATCTAAGGTAAGACAACCAGCAAGCGGGAGAGACCAAAGAGGCCTCCAGGAATCCCTCTCTGAAAAGGATGGCTGTTCAACACAGCAGCCACGGGCCACACGTGGCTACTAAGTCTTTGAGCGGATCCCAGCTGCGATGTGCTGTGAGTGTGGAACACACACCAGAGCTCAGAGACTTGGTTGTACTTTTTAAGTTAAAAAAAAAACTTTAACTGTAAAATAGCTCCAAAATTTTCAGCTTCATTTTGAAATCATTATCGATTCATGGGAAGTCGCAAAGATAGTATCCAGAGGTCCCCTCACGCAGTTTCCTATGGTGACATCTTATGTAATCATAATTATTATACCGTATCAAAACCAGGAAACTGACAGGTGCGTGTATAATTCTATGTCCTTTCATCACACGTGTGGATTCGTGTAACCACCTCCATGATCAAGATACTCTAATTATAAAATAGACATGACATGTTGAAATAGTGTCTTGGCTGTGTTGGGTTAAATAAAACACATCATTCGGATTAACGTCGCCCGTTTCTTTTCACTTTGAAAATGCGCCACTAGAATGTTGAGAATTGTGTACAGGGCTTGCCTGTTTCCACTGGACAGCACTGGCCTAGAAGTTCAGACCCAGCTCGGCCACGAGGACAGGTCACCTGACTGCCCCGCGCCTGGCTCCTCTGGAGTAGACCAGGCCTTCAGGGTAAGTGTACAGTTGTTCATTCAGTCAATTTACTTATTGAGTGCCTGTTGTGTGCTGGGCTTTATTCTAAGGGCTGGGGACACAGAAGCAAAGACTGTGGCTCAAAAACATGGCTTGTCCCCGGCCCCCAGGGCGGGAGAAATCCAGCAGGGGATCCTAGAATCCCACCTGCTTCCTGACACCTCCCAGAACTCAGCGGGAGGCAAAGAGAAGGACGTGACAGTGGTAGAAAACCAAAGTGCCCACACACAAGAGGACCCAACCATACAGCTGCTGCTCCTCTCAGTCACAGAGGTCCGGGGCCAGCCTTGGAACCCAGCGCCCGACTCCCAGGCGTCCCCCATCCCCCACAGACTCTCCACTGTGGGAAGACATTCAGGAACCTTTCTGAAACCTTGAAAATGTTGAAGTATGTGGGCCGAACGATGGGATTCAGAATGTCCTGCTTGAGCAGTGGAGGAACTGAGGGTGCGGGGCGTGGAGACTAATATCACCCTGTTTGGTCCTGAAGGATGGCTGGTTAGCCAAAGACGGGTAAGATTCCTCAGAGGAGGAACAACCTAAGACAGGCACAGCCGCAAAGGGGTCAACAGGGGTGGTGCATAGAACCTTCCTTATATCACCGTGTTTGGCCCTGGAGGATGACTGGTTAGCCAGAGACGGGTAAGATTCCTCAAGGGAGGAACAACCTAAGACAGGCACAGTCGCAGAGGGGCCAACACGGGTGGGGCACAGACCCCTAATATCTGAGAGAGGTCTCCTGCCCCCAGGGCTGTTTTGCTCTCCACCCCCAGCTCAAATCCACACCTGCTCAACTCGGACCCAGGAAGTAAACAAAGATAATTGCCTGAGTCATGTGAAGCCTTTGATTGTTTATGAGTGTAACCTGAGAATGTTAGCCCATGAACTCAATAAAAGCAACCTGGGATGAATCAGCAGGGCTTTTGATCCTAGAGGTCTTGAGTCCCCCGGTCCCATCTTTCTCTTCAGTCTGTGTCTGTGTATTCTTCAAGCTTGCGGCACCCGTCACTCACCTCAAATCGCCGAGCTGGTCTCGGCACTCCACCTGTCTCTCCATCCATTTCAGCCTCACAGACATAGAGAACAGACTTGGGGTTGCCAAGGGGGAGGTGGGGAGGTGGGGTAGGGGAAGGATGGAGTCGGGCAACCCCACTGGAGGCTGGGGTTAGCAGATGTTAGCTTTTGTATAGAAAATGGATAAACAACAAAGTCCTACTGTAGAGCACAGGGAACTATATCCAATATCCTATGATAAAGTATAACGGTAAAGAATTTTTTTAAAAAAGAATGTATATATATATATATATGTGAAACTGAATCACTGCTGTAGAGCAGAAATTAACATTTTAAATCAATTATGCCTCAATTTGAAAAAACAAACATTCACACACACAAAGAAAAATTTCTAACACAAGGAAAAGTAGACTAATAACAAACCTTCTAGATTCGAGCTAGATTCAACCATCATTAACATTTTGCCTTATTTCCTATTGTTCATGAGAGTATTTGAAAGAAAATGACAGTCATCCTAACATTTTAGCCTTAAATATGTCTGTCTGCATCTCTGTAAAAAGTGACACCTTCTTACCGAACCACAACACCATTAACAGTATTCCCTAGTCTAACCTGGTCTTCACTCTTTGGACTCCAATCAGAAACGCTGAGTCCTGGGCCTTGCCCCAGACCTGCTCAGAGTCTACATCCTAAGGTCCCCGAGAATCCATGTGCACATTAGCTGGAGAAGCAAACTTTACATCCAGTCTCTTATTGAAGTGTTTCCCTCAAAATCCATGCGCTGAAGTCCTAACCCCCCAGGACCTCAGCCTATGACCTTATTTGGAAACAGGCTCATCGCAGATATAATTCGTTCAGATGAGGTCAGACTGGCATAGGGTGGCCCCTAATCCAATATGACTGGTGTCCTTATTTTAAAAATTAGAGACAGATGTGCATAAAGGGAGGATGATGTGAAGAGACAGAGGATAGAAAAGAATGAGATAATGCCATTTGCAGCAATATGACCTAGAGATTATCATACTAATTGAAGTCAGGCAGGGAAAGACAAACACCATATGATGTCACTTATATGGGGAATCTAAAAAAAAATGATACAAATGAACTTATTTACAAAACAGAAACAGACTCACAGACACAGGAAAAAAAATTATGGTTACCAAAGAGGAAAGGTGGGGGGAGAGAGATAAATTAGGAGTCTGGGATTAACATATACACACACTACTACAAATAAAATAGATAACCAACAAGGACCTACTGTGCAGCCCGGGGAACTCTACTCAATATTCTGTAATAGCCTATATGAGAAATAGAATCCAAAAAAGAATAGATATATGTTTATGTAAAACTAAATTACTTTGCTGTACACCTGAAACTAACATAACACTGTAAATCAACTATACTCCAATATAAGATAAACATTTTTTTTTAAAAGAGAGAGAGAGAGAAGACCACTTTCAAGCCAAGGAGGGAGGCCTGGAACAGACCCTTTCCCCACGGCCTCAGCAGGACCACCCCTGCTGAGAGCCACCTTCAGTTCACACTTCCGGCTCCCAGAGCTGAGACAGGATACATTTCTGTTGTTTAAGCCACACAGCCTAGGGTGCGAAGCCCTAGGACGCTTAGTATTCGAAGCTCCCCTGAGGGGTTTTTTTAAACTACCCCCAGCTGAGCCCACACTGAAAGCTTCTGACATAACTGGGCTGAGGTGGAGGCTCAGGTGTGGGCCTCTGTAACACTCCCCAGGGGCTCCCGGCTACAGCCCGGCTGGAGTCACTACTCTGCTTCCCCAGTTAACCATCACAGCGCCTGGGGAACCCCCCATCTGCCGTGTACTGCTCTGTGGGGAAGGGCCAGTTATTTGGGGAGAGAAATACCCAACACCAGGCCTGGAGGCCTGAAAGCAGAGGTCCTCATCGTGGGGTCCTGGACCAGTAGTTCAGCACCCCTGGGAGCCTGTTAGAAATTCAGATCCCCGGGACTTTCCTGGCGGCCCAGTGGTTAAGACTCCATGTTCCCAATGCAGGGGGCCCGGGTTCAATCCCTGGTCAGGGAACTGGATGCCGCATGCTGCCGCTAAGACCCAACACAGCCGAATAAATAAACTAACATTTAAAGAAAAAAAGAAATCCAAACCCTCATGCCCCAGCAGCCCTGTTTCAGAGACTCTGGGGTGAGGCCCGGCAAGCTGTGTTTGAAGGAGCCCTCCACCCTGTGATTCCCATGCATGTCAAGCTTGAGAACAAGCCTTAGAGAGGTGTGGGCCCTGAGCTCTGTGTGCTTTTAACAGCTTCCATCAGTCCCAGCCAGCAGGAATTTTTAAGAACCACCAGCGTAGAGAAGCAAAATCCATCACTAGCCACAGACCAGATATTTTCTTCCCGACCTCCTAACTCACACCCCGCTCCAACTCTGGTTCCCAACAATTTGTTGGTTGAAATATTAATACACGAACGCAGTAACAATTTCAAGCAGTCCGAGAGAGGAAGGAAATCTCACTGTAGTTCCCAGTCCTGCTCCCCAGAGGCCACCACGGCCAGAAGCTTCTTGTGGATTTTCCCAGAACTCTTCACAGCCACCCATTTCCCTTAAACACACCCCGGCAGCCGACTGCAGCTTTATACGTCCCCTGCCTCCACTTCATCGTGGAGCCGCACCAGCCTCTGCTTTCATCACATGCCGCTGCCTGGGACACAGAACTGATGAAGCCAGTCCGCTAGGATGAGCATTCCGGTTGCTCCCCATCTTTTGCTTTTATGCGCAATGCCGCGTGTTAACGCCTTTGTGCACCTACCTTCATACCAACGGCCGAACGCTGAGGTCCCAGATTTGTGGATTTCACGGACAAATGAAAACACCAAGGGGCTGATACGCAGGCTGCCTGCTTCTTATTTATGTTAAAGAAAGGGACGTTAAAAAAAAAAAAGTAATGCCGTTTAGCATCGCCTCTGTTGCATAAAGCAAAACCACTTTAACACCGAAATCTTAGAAAGACAAGACTTTTTAAGAGGCAAAAACAACCACATGCTTCCATTTGTAGAACACTCGCATTTCTCAGTTACTTCCTCCTGGACTGGTTTTCAACACCATCCTTCCAGGGAAGAAGGGGTCCAGGATTGTACACGTGCACTCACCCACCAACGTCCCCAAGGGCATCGTTTGTAAAGAGAGGCTCCATCAGGTGCCCCCGCCCTGCTCTCAGTGCCTCCGCCCTGCTGTCCCAGGCGCCTCTAGCGCATAAATGAGCCTTCCGACCTCACGAGGAAGGGCCAGTGAGTTGCTCGGGAAAGATTCCAAGCAGGTGCCTGATGAGATCTGCAAGGCAGCTGGATTTTGTTTTCAAAGACATCCTTTGGCAGGCTCTCATCCACTCTTAACTCTAGTTGATGGAGCCAAAGTCTCTGTAATTCGATCACATGGTCTCTGTTACGCAGGTGTTAAAAATGGCTGGAAAACAGGATGGCGGTCTGACCCTCCCCGTTTCCCTGAGAGCGTGTGCTCTTACACCTCCCATGGGTGTTTGCAGAGGGCCCCTGCGGATGCCTCCTAAATGGGGCCCATCGCTGCCTGGTCTGAGGGCAGCGGTCAGCACCACCTGGGAGCCGGAACCCAGTTTCCCCAGGTGACCCGCAGGCACATGAAAGCTTGAGCAGGGCTGCCTAAGGGCTGCCGAGCTATGCTGAGGCCCTGAAGGGTGTGCAATCAGATGGCATGACTGTGGGGGCCGCGAATTGTCCAACAGCTGGCTGTGGACCCCGCTCCACCATGTCTGTCTGTGGACACTAAGATGCCTCATCTCTCTGGGCCTCAGTTTCACCGTTTGTAAAACGGGGGCAAAAGTAAGAGCAGCCTCCCAGGAGCCATTCTGAGGATTAAATATACTAATGAACAAGCATGGATGCTTTGTCCCCTGCCTCAATAAAGGGACAAACTCCCTCAGGGCCACTGTCTACCAGCCCTGACCACCCCTAGAACCCCACATGGTCCTGTAGACCTTAAATTCAGTGGTGGTAAAGCTATCCTGGGGAGGCGGTTAAACAGGCAAATGCAGGGCGTGGTCCCAGAGAGGCAGAGTCTGCAGGTTAGGAGTGGTGCCTGGGGGAATTCCCTGGCAGTCTAGCGGCTAAGACGCTGCGCTGTCACTGCCGTGGGCCCAGGTTCAATCCCTGGTCAGGGAACTAAGCTCCTGCAAACTGCATGGTGTGCACCCCCCCACCCCCAAAAAAAGAGTGCTGCCTGGGATGTCTCCATCCTTCCTCAGCGTTCAGGTGGCCCTGGCACACGTGGTCCAGGGAGCACTCACACATCCACCATCCTAAGGCCTCGCGGCTCAGGGTGGTCCTCGGCCTGCAGCATCACCTGGGAGCCTGTTAGACATGCAGGATCTCAGGCCACCCCAGACTATTCACTCAAGATCCCTAGGAGACCCGGCATCACCCAGGTTCAACCTGGTTCACTAAAGGCAAAAATGCAAGGACACAGTCAAAGTGGTGGCCTCTCCAGTTTGGGCCACCCAGGCCTCCAAGCCCACCTAGCCTTCATAGGACAGGTGTTAGCGCTCATCCTCCAGTGCGGAGGCCTGATTTTCCTGGAATGGGACTTGTCTTATTTCCTTCCTGGAGCTGCTCTAATGAAGCACCACAGACTAGGAGGCTCAAACTAAAAGAAATATCTTCTCTCTCGGCCCCAGAGGTCAGCGTCCAAAATCAAGGGGTGGGCAGGGTGGGTTCCCTGTGGGGCACTGAGGGACCGTGTGTACCAGGCCTCTCTTAGCTTCTGGTGGCTGCCCGCCATCCTGGGCCTTAGGGACCTTGTAGCCACATCAGTGTGGTCTGCGCCTGCCTCATCACACGGCCTTGCCCGAGGCTGTGACTTGTCTCTCACCAGGACACCTGTCATTAGATTCAGGACTGCCCTAATCCAGGATGAGCTCCTCTCCAGAGCCCTAAGTACATCCTCAAAGACCCGACTTAAAACGAAGGTCCCGTGCCCAGTGGCCAGGTGGAGGGCTGGGACCTATCTTTTTTTTGGGGGGTGGGGTGGGGAGGGCATCCTTCAGCCCCCCACAGGTCTGCTCTGGGGCTTACACCTCTGAGTATTTAAGCCTCTCTTCTCTGGAGGTTTTAAGTCTCAGCTCTCATCTGGGAGCAAGAAAGGCTGTGTCCTCCTTTCAGAGATTTCGGTCCCCGAGAGCTGATGGTGGAGGCTGCCTTCATCCCAGACAGCTGCCACCAGCCTCCATGACAGTGGCACCACCAGGAAACAGAGGGCCAGACACGGGCTGCCAGGTGGTGCTCCTGCCCGAGGGGTGGGAGCGTGGCCCTTGAGATGGGGCCCCACCCACCAGCCAGCAAATTTCATGGAATAAACTGGAGCACCAACACCCAGGAGGCCACCAGGGAACCATCCGGCCCCAAATAAGAGGATGTTCAACTGGTGGTGCTTTTTGAAACACCTAACATTCGACACTGGAGGATCTGGGAGTTGGTGTGATGAGACCCACTGAACGTGAGGGTCCCCAGGCCGCGGGGCTCAGGCACTAGAGGTCACCTGGACTGGGCCACGTGCGACACACACACTCGGACAGCACAGGCTGTTGGATCCAGAGGACAGTTGAGTCAAAAGATCCAACTTCCCGTCGCTCTTAGTGTAGACCGGCAGCTCTAAGCCCGCCTGCACGTGGGAATCTCATGGGCAACTTACACAGGTCCTGGTGTCCACGCCGCTCCCAGACCAACAGTGTCAGGAGCTCTGGGAGACGGGCTCAGGCACCGGGGGTCCAGTGCACAGCGGCCTGGAGAACCACAAGTGTGTAATCACCAGCTGTTGCCACACCGGCTGGGGCCTCACGGGAAGATGTGGGGCCTCATGGCGTCCAGGGGCATCTTTAAGAACTATACAGCGAGGGGGTGGCCCACGTGGCAGCCTATTTGAAACAGCACTGGCATCAAAATCTGTGCTTCTGCCTCCGTCCCATGGGGCCCCCCACAGCCCTCATCCTGGGACCCCTCCTCACCCTCTAACCTGGCTCCTGCGGTAGATTTTGCCTCCAGAACCCGCCCTCTTCGGGGCTACTCTGTCCGTGCTCTTGGGTTTGTGTTGGCCGTGGGGGTGCGCTGCTCAGATCTCCCTCCAGGAGAGAACCCGGCAGCCTGCCTGCTCCCAGCCTGGGACAGAGCTGGAGGAGTGGGCCGTTCCGGCCCCGCATGGGGCTCCCCTGTCACCTCAGCTTCTCTCTGGGGCTCCCTGTCAGCCTGGAAAGGCTCCTGCTGGCTGCCCTGCAGGCTGAGCCTCTTCCTTCTGCTTCTCCTTTCCCGGGGGTCAGGCCTGCACCGTGGGTCTCCCCTCCTGCTCCCTCCCCACCCATCCATCACAGGCTTCCCACCCAGTCAGTCTCTTGCACGTCTAATTCCAACCAGGCATCTGAGTTGGCACAGAGTTCAACTTGGCTTCTACCTCAGGACTCAGGTGGGTGGGTCCCCACATCCAAGAATGGGATTCGAGACATGCATGGCCACGACGTGACACGTGTCCTCTGTGTTCCTCTCTCTCCCCAAAGTCCCACCCCAAGCAGCAGCCGACCCCATCCCTCCCTCCCCACCACCCTTGCTCTCTCCACTCGCCCATCCTTCCCCCTCTTTTGAAGACCTGGTCTCCTCTTCCCTGCATCTTTCCACTGTGCCCTTTCTCATAGACACATAACCTGTTTCCCTGATCAGATCTGTAAAGATCTGAGAGGTGCCAGTCAGGAAATCCTGCCATCAGTTGTACTTGGAAGAGCAGAGAAGGATGTGCATACTTTTAATATTTTCCCCGTCCCATGGACACCAACTGAATAATTACAATAACTTAATAACTCACTTTCTGCGTCACTGCTAGGCATCCCTTACTTTATTTACGTAAAGATGGAAGTCCAGGGAATTGCTGACCATCTGTCCAGAGGAACCTAAGGAAGGCCCCTCCTGACCGGCCGGTGGTCCCCAGACCACACTTTCAGGAGCTCCGTCTTAGAGGCGCCCCCATCACCCCTCGCCCCAGCCCAACCTTGGAAATGACAGCACACAACCCACGCACCCCCAAACCCTGCCCCACAGCCTTGTGTGCAGAGAAGCATCTCAACCCCAGGTTGGGGGAAGGTCCCCCCTCTCCTGCTCGGCCCCAAACTCCCTCCTCACCTCCCTGCAGCCGCGTGGCCCCAGGGCTCTGCCTCCATCTTTTGTTCAGCCGCACCAACCAAGCTAAGAGCATAAGCAGATTCCATGCAAATCGCCCTCAGAAAGCACAATCTGCCCTCGCCAGCCCCGCCAGTCCAAGAGGCTGCCCTGACCTTCCAGAACCTCCAGTTCCGGAAAGCCACGGGACACCCAGAGCGGGGGTGAGTGGCCCGAGCCCCAGCACATTCGCGGTGGAGGCCGAGGGTGTGTTGCCTCCTTGGTCAGGACTGAGAGTTCCTGATGCTCTTCTAATGCCACCAACCCCAGCCCCTCGGCAGCCCACGAGGCGGGAAACGGAGACAGAGGCTGTGCCATCAGTGAGCTAGGGGCTTTCCAGGGTGCACGTGCCAGGCTCAGACAAACTTGGTTCCCCCCTGACATCCTATTTGCCCATGTGAGTCTTAAATCTTTGGTTCCAAGGACGAGACTCTCAGGTTGAGGCCCTGACTCTAGACCCAGTATTTCTCTGACTACTCAGAGGCATCTTGTGGGAAGGACGACCTCTGATTTTGCAGGTGGGAGAAACGGTGCTCAGAAAGGTCTAGGAACTTGCCCAACGTCACACAGCTGAAAAGGGCACGGCCAGGGCTGAAGCTCAGGTCCCTGGTTCTAAGCAGAGCAGATGTTTGTCTGGTCACCCAGGAACCCACCAAAAGAGTCTTTCAACAGATCTCTGTTCTTTGAGCAAACATAGGTTTGCTGTTACTTTAAAATATACCACCACCAGACACAGGAACCGTGCTCACGAACTGCGTGGCGCTGCTCTGAGCCCTTCACTGGCTGATACGTTTGCGCATCTTGGAGGCAGGTTCAGCCATCAGCCGAGTATGACATCCGAGGAAACCGAGGCACAGGATGGTTAACTGACTCCCTGGAAGTCACACAAGGAGGTCAGAGCTGGGATTTACGCTCCGGGGGGATTTGGTTCAGAATCAGTGAGTTAATTGCTGCCCTCTGCCACAGAGGAAGGCAAGGAAACACAAAGAAAAGAGAAGCAGGTTTGCCTCATGAACGGGATCAAAACTCACTGAATTTACAGGCAAAAATCCCCTTGGCCTGTAGCATCAAACAGCTTTTGTGATGCCCCCACCGTCAACCAGAGACGTGGTCAAGAGAGGCGGCCCAGGAGCCAAGCTCTGCAGCTTCCCTAGCTGTGTGACCTGCGCCCACTCTTTAGCTGGTCTCAGTCTCCCCATCTGTGAAATGTACGTAATCACGTGATCACAAGTGCTGTGAGGGGTTATACAACAGGGGCAGGAGAAAGGGTCACAGCAGGGTGGGACCTGGTCAGGGAGGGTGGGGGCGTAGGAGACGGACAGGAGGGAGAGAGGGCCAATCAGACCAGGCTACAGCACAGCGTGGTCATGGCCCTGCAGCACCAGCAGCATCTCAGCCCCCACCCCCAGACCTGCCAAACCCGAATCTACGTTTTCAACAAGACCCCCCAGGGAATTTGGACGCACATTAAACTTTGAGACGTCCTGCCCTGCCTCATGGGATTCTCGTTTGGAGTAAATAAAATCTAACGTTCCTGGTACATTACTGACCTCGATAAAGGTTAGCTCCTTCCCCTGCTCCACCCTCCCCAAGCACGTGATCACGAGGACCCTGAGAAGCCAGTGGTTAGCAACAGTTGCCTGTCGGCACTTCGGGTACACAATTTCATTCCATCCTCAGTGTCCCTCAGGGTGAAGTAGAAACTACTGTCGCCATGTTACAGATGAGGAAACAGACGCTCAGAGAGGTCCCATTCACTGTGGCCGAGGTGGGCGGGAGGGACCAAGTCTGTCTGATGCCCCGGCCCTTGTTCTAACCTCTGTGCTCTCCCGCTGTGTCGCTCAGCCTGCACCATTTGGGACCCTGGGCTTGTGTGCTGCGTTTCTAAGAACCACCCCCGGGGCCCACTCTCCCTCCCTCCCTCTCTCCTCCATCCTTGGCTTCCACAGGCCGGGAGAGGAGGCAGCATCTCCCGGAGGTGTGAACATGGCCCCTGGGGACCAGCTGGGAAACTCTGGACAAACGCGCTGTCCAAGCAGACAAGCCAGAACTGGCACAAAGAAACACAAAAATGTCACCAACTTGCAAATTTCTGAGCACTCTGGGCTGCCGGGTTTGCATTTTCGGCACAGTGACCTTTTGCCCGCGCTGCTTTGCTGAGATCACTCTATTCTGATTCTCTCATTCACGGGCGCAACCAGGACAGTTAATGTGATGCAAGCAGTGACCTTTCCAGGAAAGAATGGCCAGTCGCCTCTGCATTCCTGAGAGGAATTCCCCAGGAGCAACTGAGGACCTTGTACCGTTTCTGGAAGCCCCCTCCTCCCCTGCTCACTGTCTCCGTCTCTGCTCCGGAGTCCAGTTCCTGGCTGCACGCACACTTGGTTCCCTTCCAGGGCCGAGGCCCCGCTCCAGGACACCCCAGCCATTTCCTGGCTGCAGTGGCAGGAGAGGTGGGTGTGGGTTCTGACCATCTCATCATAGGAGGGATGCCGGAGCCAAGGGCCGGGAGTGGGAAGGAAGCCACCCCGCTGAGCGGCTGCCGGAAACGACGGACACGGGTGCCACACCGACAACGTGACCTCATTGCGGAAACAACATCGTGGCTGCACATTCGTTCAACAAAATCTTAAAGCGTATTTGTGTGTTCCTTGTGAAAGTAATATAACTACCTCCCAGAAACAAAAAGCAAAAAATCACACACATCAATTGTGGCAGGGGTCCCCAGATCACGCCCACATTCAGAGACTCACTGGAAGAAGTCACGGGTTTCAGCAGAGTTATTTCCATGCCAAGGATGTATTTACACCAGTGGAGTCAGGATACACAGGCAGATGAGAAGGCAGAGACCCACAGCTGGGTGTTATCACCTGAATGTCTGTGTCCCCTCAGAATCCGTATGTTGAAGCCTTAACCCCCAAATGTGACACCAGTTGGGGATGGGCCTTTGGGGGTGTAGATGGGATGGTAATACTTGAACCCATGATGGAGAATGAGAAGAGGATTTGGTTTATTCCTCAGTTAATTAAACAAAGCAGCAGACACCAAAGGACAGATGCGCAGCTGCCTTCCTGAGAGGTGCCCATGGTGCTTTGCGGCCCTGCTCTCTGCACTGCTGACAGAAGGGCAAGTTTCTCTCTTTGCTCTGATCTGGTCCAGACTCTCCCTCCTCACTGTCATGCACTGTGGTGGCCCCCTTTGGGGTCCTCAGGCCGTACTACTCTGCCCGCATGTTCCTCCCCTGGACCTTGGGCTCTGTCTGCACTTGCCCGGCAGCAGGGAATTGAAAGGTGTTTGCTCCCAACTCCCATCCCATCCCAGGGCTCCCTGCGAGACGCCTGCCTGGGAATGTCTTTTCCTTCATTTTATTCCTGGACTTCTTTCTTTTCTGTCCGTTCTGGTTTCCTGGCCTGTGGCTGCCCCCTTGGGTACAGTTCTGGGAAGAATTTTGAAATGCCTTTTTTTTTAGGTGGGAAGACCACCTTTACGGCCAGCTCTGTCTGTCTTGCTCAAGGCTCTTTGGGGTGCAGGTAACATGAACCCAGGATTGGCTCCCGTGGCCCCAGGGCCTGGCTTAGAACAGCCCCCACTTGGTTTCTGGTCTGCTGTTGCCACCTTGAAATTTTTTAAATTGTTTGAACAAGGGTCCCTACGGTTACCTTTTGCACTAAGCCCCCCGCATTATGTGGCTGGGGGCCTTAGTGCACATTAGGCCATTCTAGAAACCTCAATTACCAAAGGAGACTGAGTGGAAGGTCAGGGGATGTCTCAGAGAACCCAAAGGCACGCGTGTGGTTAGGTGTCACGGTACTGGAAGCAGGGCCTAGAAAATCAGAAGGAGGTCTTTTTCTCTTTCTCTCCCCTGCCCCTGCCTCCCCCTCGAGCTCTCCCTTCTGCACCCCGCTGGTTCTCTCTCTGAGCAAGACACACACACGCCATCGGCCCCACCCAGGATTTCATCCTCCCTGTTCCAGAATCAGTCCTGATGGCGTTTCAAGGGGCAGAGACGCTGACTGGCCCAGGCGGGGTCAGGTGTCCAGCCCTCGTGCAATCAGCTCTGGCCCAGGGGGCAGGGTCCTACCAACACAGCTTCCAGAAAGCAGAAAACAGAGTCAGCAGCTGGCAAGAAACAAATCTGCCTTGAAACTTCCCGTGACACTCGGT
Organism: Hippopotamus amphibius kiboko; assembly: GCF_030028045.1. Lineage (NCBI taxonomy): Eukaryota > Metazoa > Chordata > Mammalia > Artiodactyla > Hippopotamidae > Hippopotamus > Hippopotamus amphibius. The sequence goes on along the minus strand of NC_080201.1, from coordinate 4,327,306 downwards.
CAACAGCCCCCTGGCTGCCTCAGCCTGGAATTTATGGCTCAAACGCCCCGCGCCCACTCTCCCATGAACTCCACTTCTAGCGGGGAGCTCCTCAAAGCCTATTTGGTGATTGATTAGCTGACCTTTGACCCGAAGTCCATGTCCAACTGAGCTATTGATGGGAGCAAACCCTCTCTCCGCTTCTCATTTTCTTTCTCCTCGGATTTAAAAACAAACCAAACTGAAATATACAAACAGAACTTCACACAGAGGCCGGAAGGGTGAACACGATAGATATCGGTGAAGTGGCCGGCCTGGAAAGAAGCTACACACACACGTACACACACACATATACACACAATAGAATGCGTATTTTCTAAGATGCCGTAAGCAAGCTATATATCTTCGGCCTTTCAAAGTCTGACCGTTAGTAACTCAGGGCAAAGCATCCTCTGGGGGCATTCAGAGTTCTGCTCGGGACAGACAGCGGCCGCCCCGAAAGGAAGTGGATTAGACTCTGGGAGATAAATCTTGCTCGCTTCCTTCCTCTCTGAGATGAGTGCAAGTGCCCCCGCGGTCCTCGCCGGGAACAAAGGCCCTGTGTCCGGAGAGGCAGCCCCACCCCACCCCTCATGCATGGTGAATCGCGACCTCATCATCATTTCATGAAGCTTTCCACGCCCCCAGGCTGCTACCCCCGCTGCCCCATGCCAGCCCCCGGGGACTAACCCGCAGCCACAAACACCAGCCGGGCCTTCTGCTGATGCCCGCGGCCACAGGGTCCCCTCTCCACGAGGCTCTTCTGCTTGCCCTCGACAAGCTGGCCCTCCCTGTCTGAGGGGGTCCAGACCTGCAGGGAGGCCGGGTGCCCTAAGCGGGTGACACACACAGGCTCTGGGGACGGAAACAGCAGCCTTCAAACCTGCCCAACGCCCACTCCCCGGCTACTGCTCGGGAGGGTCACGTCCACGCTCCCTGCCTCCGGCTCCTTGTCTGCAAAACGGGGATGCTGACCACGAGGCTGATTCCACAGGGGCGGCGAGAGGTTCGATGGGATCACGTGTGTGACGCGCTTGGCAGAGGGCCCTGGCCACGCGGCGCAGGGGATAAACTCCAGCCGGGGCCGCTGCAGAATCTGTGGGCTCAGGCGAAGTGAAAACGTGCAGCCAAGGCTCAAAAGGCAGAAAAAACCTTTTCCTCTTCTTTATCATACCCTTCTTTCTCTCTCTCAACCTGGCACAGTGTTTTTCATTTGCTATTTAATGACATGCTCCCTCAGACAGACGATGCTCATGGGACAAGTGGTGGAGAGCAGTGGTGATGACTGGGGGGGCGAGGGGGACCCGGCAGCTGTAACTCATTCTGGAAAGCAGGGAGGTGACGTCAGGCAGGCCCGCCAACCGCACCCCCCCCCCCACATGCTCCGTTATCCCATCACACATCACTTACAAAACACAAATGTAAAGATAAAAGTATTAAGAACTTCAAGAAGGCTCTTGCACAGCATTCAATCCCAAGCCCAGGACCATCTGAGCACAGGGCCATTTGCCCAGGAGGCCAGCCTGACTGCAGTGAGGACTTTGATTTATCCATCACCCTGATCCTTGGATTCAAGAAAGTCATTCATGAAATAAACACGCCTAACCATTTGCGAGTATCGGTTAAAGCTGCACATAGACATATGCCATAAGCCAAAAATTCCACTCCTCTGTATACATCCAACAGGAACGCCTACATGTGTGAGAACTTGTGCCACCGTGTTTAATGTAGCACTGTTCACAAGAACCCTACATTGGAAACGCAATACCCAAGTGCCCATCAACCGTAGAATTCTTAAACAAATGTGGTTTTTCCAGGTGATGGGACCCACACAGAAGAAAGAATGCCTTACAGGTACACACGACAACAGGGCTGGATCTCACAGACATCACTGTGGGGATGATTTAGGGGGTTAAGGAGCTGACTCGGGGCCCTCCCCCAGTGCAGCCCCCAAGTCCTAGGTTTCCTTTGCCTTCTGCCTATCTCCTTACACTGAATGTGATTTTGTGACATTCAGACTGTCTCTTGGAGGACAATGGCGATGAGAGAGAACTGGCAGGTTCAACACCATCCAACACGGTGCCGAGGCATCCCCTTGATTTTACTCACGGACCCTGTTTGAGTCCAGCTAACGTTGGATGGGCACCTACTACGTGCTCGGTGTTAGGGATACAAGGATGAGGATGTCCCTGCCCTCAAAGAGCTCAGAATCTGTGACAGAGAAAATCCCAGGGGCTCAGGATCAGCGCGGTCTCAATCTACAATGGGCCTATTGGTATGCCAATATCAGCGTCCCGTCATTCCTTGGAATTTCTATTTATGGTATGGAAAGGGTCACATGAGAGCCAAGCTTAGCTACAAGACTGCTCATTGCAGCATTGTTTAAAATAGCAAAAAAATTAAACAAGTGCCTACTGAATAACACAGGGAGCTATATTCAATATCATGTGATAAGTCATGATGGAAAAAAGTATGAAAAGGAATGTGTAGGGACTTCCCTGGTGACGCAGTGGTTAAGAATCCACCTGCCAATACACGGGACACGGGTTCAATCCCTGGTCCGGGAAGTTCCCCTTGCCTCAGAGCAACTAAGCCCGTGTGCCACAACTACTGAGCCCATGTGCTGCAACTACTAAAGCCTGCATGCCTAGGGCCGGTGCTCTGCAACAAGAGAAGCCACGCAATGAGAAGCCCGTGCACCGCAATGAAGAGTAGCCCCTGCTCGCCTCAACTAGAGAAAGCCCGTGTGCAGCAACAAAGACCCAATGCAGCCAATAAATAAATAAGTAAATAAATAAATGTATATGTACATATAATGACCACTTTGCTGTACAGTAGAAATTAATACAACACTGTCAACCAACTATACTTCAATAAAATCATTAAAAAGGGTTAAAATAGTAAAAAAGAAAAATTAAAAATAACCTACGTTTCCAATGATGGGAGATTGGTCCAGAGAGTGTAAGAAAAGCAAAATCAGGGCCTACTGCACAGCCTCTGGAAATCACGCTGGAGAAGACGGTGGAAATGCTCTCTAGGCCTGTGATGAGCAGGGACTGTACCTCACATGCAAGTCCACAGGTGTGCCTGGAGGAGACACGAGACTCCTGGAGCAGAGACAAAGGACTTGATCACCTGCAGCACAGCAGGCAGCGTGAGTGTCAGGTGTGCAGTGGGCCCCAGCAGGATGCCACACATGCTGCATGCCCTCCCCTGCTGGGGAGCCCTGAGCTGAGGGCACCTGGATCTCTTCTGCTGGGCGGGCAGCCTGGCTAACCTTGTCCTGGAGGGAGTTTCTGTATTATATCGAGCAGAAAACAACCCTGGCCTTTGCTTGAAGGGAAGCACCATGTCTAACCACCATTATGCAAACATCCTTGAACAAAAGGTCCAGGCTTCTGCTTGAAAACATGCAGAAACCTGAGAAGCCCACAGAGAGCAGCTCCCAACAATGAAAGAGAAATTTGGGGTCACCGAGAAACAAGTTACCAAATAGTCCCCACACTGTGATCTTGAGTTTTGGGTAGACACGCATGCATGTTACATAAGCACTGATACCAGACTGGCAAAATACACCCATAAATGTTCACAGGGGGTTTCTCTCTGAGTATTCTAATGTTTCTGTAATGAACAAGTATTGGTTTTGTATGCTGAAAAATACACGTAAAAAAGAGTTCTTGTCACAAAGAAGACATAGCCAGCCTTTGCTGTATGTTTACGAAATGCTAAACCCTGTGCCAAGCACATGGCGTGTATCATCTCATTCAATCCTCGCAACAAACCATGAGGCAAACACTGTTTATTGTTCCCATTTTCCAGGTAAAGCCAGCTGAGGCCTAGAGAGGGCACACAGCAAGGAATAAGTGCAGCCAGGATTCTGAACCCGAGTAGCGTGGCCGCAGACTTCATGCTCTTAAAAGCGCTTTCCCATGCGCATGGAATAAAGCCTCATTATTGAAAGAGAAAAAGCTCTCTTCCCAGCAGCCCTTTTATTTATAGATGTAATCATAAATCTAAAAACAGACAAGAATTGTTTTCTCTCCACCCAGAAAATTCAATGAATCTAAAACCGACCACAGTTGGATAGGAAGACCGAGTGCAAATGCTTACGACTGAGTCAAAAAGGCAGAAGATATAATTTATGCAGCGCAACATTGCACATTTGTAAGGAAAAAAAATACATATATCCACCGGGGGGAAAAAGCACTAGAACACTAGTATACAAAGATACTACCATGTTTGCTTTAGGGGGATGAACTCTCGTAGGTGTTTTTTACTTTTCTCCTTTTTCTGAATTTTCTATAACATGGTTATAGTTCTTTTATAATGAAAAGTGTTATAAAAATGTAAGAAGCAAGACAAAACACAAGTGAAGCTAATTGCAGACTATGAAAGCTAATTCAGAGTGTCAAGTTCAACCCAGCCTATAGTTTATGAACTGGCTGCCAGCAGGCCTAATTTCCCCGAAGAATGTTTTACTTGGCTGAATCCCTGTTTAAACAAATATTCATTGCTTTCTGTCACTATAAAGTAGGGAGATTTCAGAGCAAATTCATCTTTCTCTGAACGCTTGCCTTCCTATGACCCAGCAATTCCATCCCTTGAATGAATTCGATAGAAATGTGTTCGCCTACACACCAAAAGGCACAGGCTAAAATCAGCCTCACACACGAAACCACCCTAATGCCCATCACAGTAGAATGACTAAACCAGAACTTGAGAGTGAATGGTTTACAACTGAGCCCTAAATTTGCCTGAATTTCAGACAGAATGTAGGGGAAAGAAGCCAGACTCAGAAGTACACCCTGGGGCTTCCCTGCTGTAGTAGTTAAGAATCCACCAGCCAATGCACAGGACACAGGTTTGAGCCCTGGTCTGGGAAGATCCCACATGCCACGGAGCAGCTAAGCCCGTGCACCACAACTACTGAAGACTGAGCGCCTGGAGCCCAAGCTCTTCAATAAGAGAAGCCACTGCAATGAGACGTGCACACACTGCAACCCCACTCACTGCAACTAGAGAAAGCCTATGCGCAGCAACGAAGACAATGCAGCCAAAAATAAAATTTTTTTTTTTTAAAGAAGTACACCCTGCATGTAAAGTGTTAATACAAGCCAGCAGAGCTGATGTCTGGTGTTAGAGGTTGGGACAGTGGTCACCTCTGGGGATGGGGGATGGTGAGACACCAAAGCAGTGATGGTGGGGGTTGTGGGGAAGGTGGGATCTGGGGGCAGATTTGCTCTGTTTCTTGATGCAGGTGCTGAACTGTGTTCAATTCTCAAAAATCCATCTAGCTGGAGACCTTTGAACACCTTTCAGGGGCATGAATGTTGTATGTTAATTAAAAACTTTAAAATGACAAAAGCAGGACTCGCCTAGTGGTGCAGTGGTTAAGAATCCATCTGCCAATGCAGGGGACACGGGTTTGATCCCTGGTCCGGGAAGATCCCACATGCCACGGAGCAAATAAGCCCGTGTGCCTCAACTACTGAGCCTGCACTGTAAAGCCCAAGAGCCACAACTACTGAGCCCGCATGCCTCAACTACTGAAGCCCACACGCCTAGAGCCCGTGCTCTGCAACAAGAGAAGCCACCACAATGAGAAGCCAGTGTACCGCAACGAAGAGTAGCCCCTGCTCACCACAACTAGAGAAAGCCCATGCACAGCAATGAAGACCCAATGCAGCCAAAAAAAAAAAAAAAGGCAAAAGCAAGTATGATAAAAATCTTAAAAGTGAAAAAATTCCTGGGGCTTCCCTGGTGGTCCAGTGGTTTAGACTCTGTGCTAGATCCCTGGTCAGGGAACTATATCCTGCATGCCGCAACTAAGACCCAGCACAGGCAAATAAATAAACATATAAATAAATAATTTATTTTTGTTTTAAATCCAAAGTTCTAGTTTCTCTCGAAAAAATCAGCAGCTCCAGAAACCCAAGCCCTCCTTCCCACATGGTAAGGGCAGGGGTCTCCCAGGCTCACTTAGCCCGGGCACAACTTCCGCATCTGCTTCACCCACTCCCTGGCTCCTGGAGGCACCTGAGTCTCAGAGTCTCTCACTTCTGAGGTGAGGAAGCTGAGACTCAGAGAGAGGAAGTGGATTGTCTGAGACCACACAGCGACAGGGGCAGCAGAGCGGTAGCTGGAACCCAGGTTTCTGGGCCCTCAGGACATCACCCCGCGCAGGACAGGTGAATTTCATCTGGGCTGGAAGGAGGCAATGTCAGTTTCAAGGTTAAAGCTGCGTTCTGGCTATGACTGCAGTGCACAGAGGCGGGGGACCTTTCCCTCTGGATTCGAACTCCACTGACTGCCTGGAAGAGTACATGGCTTCAAGCCCTGCGGCTCTTGATTTTTCTCTCATTTTTAAACCAACTGGGACCCATTGAGAAAGCAGTACTAACCCCCTTGAGAGACCTAAGCCTAGGGGTGACTCTTCTGGGAGCAGGAGCATCAGGTACCCTCCCCAGGATCTGGGGGGCCTTGGGCATCAATGCAGGCAGGTGTCCCATGGGCCAGTAAACCACAGAGACACAGAAATGGAAAATCTTGTGTTCCGATCCTTCCCCAACCCATGTTGTTTTTTTGCTACCAATTTCACGGTGAAACTTCCAGGAGCATGGAAAGTAGGGCTTAGAATCTTCTCCCCAACCTGAAGCCTGAATTTTCAGCACAAAATCTTCCATCCCCATCATCCTTTCTCTTCCCCTGGCAGGGCGCTGCTCTGCTACCATCAGTCCTTGGTCCTTGCCGTGGAGGGAGGAGCTGAGAAGAAGTGTTCCAAGGAGGGGGCCAGACACCTGAGATCGGAGGTAGGGAAGACATGGGTCCCCTCCACAAACCCCACTGAGCACTTCCTGCGTTTGGGGAGATCCTCGTCCTCCAGAGAGGGCACCAGATGCACGGAGATTATAGGGTAGCGGACAAATCTCCTGGCACACAGGGCAGAGCAAATGACACAGGTGGGAAGAGGGTTAAGATGGCTTTACCCTCACGCAGCCTCCGTTCCCTTATCTGCAAAGTGGGGCGAACGCGAGTGGCCTCTGAGGAGGACTGGCGTGAAGATGGGATGGGAAAGTCAGGTCAAGCACTAGGCACAGTGCCTGGCAGGCGGTAGGTGCCCAATCAATGCCAGGTGGGGGGGGGTGGGCGGAGCCCAGCCGGGGGAGCCTCACCAGCTGAGGATGAAACTGAGTCCACCTAAAACTGAATTCCCTTACCAAGTTTATGACTAGTCTCGCTATCCTAACCCTAACCCTTTCCTGTCCCCTCTGACCTTAATTCTGTGCTAACTGAGCACTAATCCTCCAGAATCAGGTGACTATGACCACTGCTGTCGATAAGATCGTTAATGTGCTAACGTGGCCATTAAAGACTCATCATTAATGTACAAACTCAGGTCGTTTCTCCAGGGCAAGATGAGTTCACAGACACCCCTGCCCCAGCCATGGACCACCTGGCCAGATAATTGTAAACCGGAGATACCCTGACTCCCAAAACTATGACCAAGAAAATGTCACAGACATGTCACAAGACGGTGATTAACCCCAGCTTCTCTGTTCTTCGCCCTTCAAACACCCCCAACTCAAAGACCAAGCTCCAGGGGATCTGAGGCTGGTCTCCCACCCCCTTGCTTGGCGCCTGCAATAAACCCTTACTTTGCTGCAAACTCCCGCTGCCAGAGTCTGGCTTTCCGGGCCTCAGGCACGTGAGCCCTTTGCTGGGTTAGGCATTACGGGTGTAAACGCCGGCAGCTGGCTTAGCCCTCACCCCTACCTGGTGGAATCAATTCCCTGGCCTGGAACAAGGTGGGTAACCTTGCTCTTTATCTTCCCAGCAGGTCTCCGGCACCCAGAACAGTGTCTGCACACGGCTGACACTCAGTATCTGGTGACTGAATGAATAAATGAATCTTTTAAGACTAATTCAAACACCATCTTTTCTCTGAAGCCTCTGATAGGCCCCTGCCTTGGGGCCCTGAGCCCCTCACATCCCCCCACCATAGTCTCTCAGCATCGGGAAAGCATGTTTTCTCAACAGTCGATACTTGCAGGAATGAATACGTGAATGGAACGAGCTACCAGAGTGAAGGAGAAGGGGAGTGATTAGCTGATACACCCATGTGCTGAGCCTCTGGCTCCCTCCCTCCCCTCCCAGGCCCTCTTCCCGGCTCTCCACCTGGTTTAGGATGCAGAGAAAACACGCACGCAGGTCCTCCCTGCCCCTCGGCTTGGTGGGGATTATTCCAGCTCAGAGGGACCTTCTAAAAAGTGGACAGGACGAGCTCTTTCCTTCCCTGGGCCCATCCAGGCTGGGGGAGAAAGGCTGATAGGATATGGCAAAGGGTTCATTATCCTTACAAAGGAAGCTACCTGAGGTCTTCATTCCTGAATTTCAGGCTGTGGATGGGGTCCTCACAAGGGGTCTGCAATCCACAGAATTAAAAAACGGTTCCAATATAGAGTCACTATTTCACAAATGTACGTAAATGAAGTTTTAAGGAATAAAACACATGCTCCCTTACCATTGGTGTCTTAAATCTGCAATGGCTTTTTTGTCCTTGGGCACTTTCTGCATCCCCGGAGGATGGAAAGCACAAGTAGGGGCCCCATCCTTGAGCCCACCAGCCCCACCTCCCCGCAACTCTGCTCCCAGCCCCTGGGGCTCTGACCCTGGCCACCATATTTTCATCTCGCAAGTCAGCTGCTCTGGCTGTAGGTGATTGGACCAGGGGTGGTCACCTGACTCAACCTGGGCCAATCAGGTTCTTCCCCTGAACACAGGCCTTACCATATTGTGTCCTGGATTTGTGATTCATAATTTCAGGTGCTGCGGGCAGCTCTCTGCCACGAGGGTAGAGAAGAGTAAGTAGATTGCTAGTGAGAGAAGATGGAGAAGGGATACTGCTAGGGTCTCTGATGGCCTTCCGTCTAGTTCTGACTCCCTCCTGAGGCACAGCTGCCCTCGGTCCCTAGGAGTCAACCCTGTATCTTCCAATAAATTCCCCTCATTTCATCTTAAGTTCGCCCAGGTGACTCCCAGCAGCTCTAACAGCTGTGCTCACACTTTCCATGTTTGCCTGAAGCAGGGGCTGGTATTTGAAAGGGTTCAGAACTAATGGTCTCAGCTGCGTAGAAACCCAAACTTCTGTCATTAAATAATTGAATGTTAAAGCAACATCAGAGAAGATCTGGCTTCTCTGCATAATAGGATTCTTGCAAAATAAACTAGGAAAGGGATATTTATCCTTCCTTCTAAAGACAATGTTTTTTAGCTTCCTTGTTTTGGAAAAAAAAAAAAAAAAAGTCAAATGTCCTTTAATAGGGCAGACCTAGTAAAACCTCAAGAGCAGCTGTGTCCTTGGCCCTTCCCATTTGCCAGGGGGTCTTGTTACTTGTCCATGGTCTCTTGTTCGAGAAGAATCCGAGACCCTGTCATAGAAATCTTGGAAGGGGTGGTGAGGCGGAAGAGGGTGGGGGCCAGACAGATGTAGGCACGGGTGAACAATGGTGGTTCACGGCTTGCTGCAGGGCCCTGGAGAAGAATCTCAGTCTCTGGGCCTCTTCCGTGACATGAGGGGATGGACTCAGAGGTACTTAGCTCCCTTCCCATGGGGCTCTGTACATCCAGAGAGGGCCATCCTCACCCACGGCTCCCTCGTGGGCACCCACAGGCAACGCTGACCCCCTCACAGGCACCCTGGAGGACCAAAGGGCAAAGGACAAAGGGCCCTGCCCTGGGTCCTGTGTCCTTGGTACTTTGCGCTCACCAAAGCCATGACTTCTGCCCACTTCCCGGCGAAGCTGTCCCCATCACTTCCTAGACACACCTAGAGCTTTTAAAGCGTGGATTCATCCCAAACAATTAAAATTGAGAAATTTCACATGAAATCCAAATTTCTGACTCTTCTTGAAATGTTAGATGGTCTGGCAGAACTGAGCCCCGCTCCCAGCATGGTGAAATTCGCTGAGCTAAGTGGGGGCTGTCACTTCAGAGGGAGCACCTGCTCTGCATGGCCCCATAGTCCCCACGAGGCAGGAGGCAGGGAGACCAATCATTCCGAATTGCCTGGGACATGGGCCTTCCAGTTTTAAACCTGGGCAGTCCTGGGGCAAACTGGGGCAGGTGGTCCCCACCCAGACCATTTGCTTATTTTGGTCCCTCTGGCCCCAGAGTCACAGCTTGGGGCCTTGTTAATGATATGTTAATGACATGTTAATCACACACACCCCCTCTCTTTTATCACTCTAGCCCCTGACTTGCCTTTGACTTTATCATGTGATGTCCCCACCTGCCCTTGACCACCAGCACCTGCATTTCTCTGCCTGGCAGCTCTCTCTGGCGGGGACCCGCTTTATCCACGTGTAAGGCTGGCCCACCAGACGGGCGATAGCAAGCCTGAGCCAGTGCCTGACCTTGGGTGGGAAGACGCTCAGGTGCGTCCTGCAGGGTGGCCTCATGCAGTCACAACCCCTCCCGTCACTGTCTCCTTCCCCTCCTGTCTCACCCCCACTCCCCTGCGCACTCTCCAAGACCACCTCCTAAATAAACCCCTTGCACTTGAATCCTTGCCTCAGGCTCTGTTGGCTTGGGAACCCAAACTAAACCAACCACAACATCCCCAGCGCAGAGTCCAGGGGCAGGGGCACTTCAAAACCATTTTTGAACAAACTGCTGACGAAGCAGTGTTCCCAGGGTATGTGATGCCTCTGGCTGAGCGAGAGGTAGCTCATCATGAACTAAGAGCTGGGCTTCAGAGTCTGACTTGGATTCCAGTCACCTTTGTGTCGCTTACCAGAGTCAGTTACTACCCCTCTGAGCCTCAGGACCCTCATCTGTGAAATGGGAGTAATCACCACCCCAAAGGGTGCCGAACGGATGAGCAGGGGAGGCAGGAAGGCTCACGGCATTGTCTGCACGGGGTGAGCGCTTCCAAAATGTTTACTCTGTGTGGTTCCCATCCACATCACTGGTGTCTCGACCCGCAGGACCCCCCAGCTGTCCCATAATGAGATTGTCCCAACCCTGGGGGACAGGTTCCTAGGCACTTGGGCTCATGCGACCTCAGGACACGAGAGGCTGAGGCATCTCCACCAGGAAGAGCCAGATTCCTTTTCAGCAAAACACACCTGGTGGACAAGATGTCTGAAATGCACTCTGCGTAAACAACTTCTGGTGGCCCGTGCAGAAGCAGAGATCTAAGAGGAGCCCAAGGAGCATCCCAGAACAGACTCTGGATCTCAGGGATAGAGGCAGGCTGAGGAGGGAAGGACTCGTGTATCAGAGCCCAGCTCTGGAGGCCCACATTCCCCGCCTCCGGCAGGGGAGAGCTGCCGGGTTTGGATGCACCCCCACCATGGCCAGTGGTGGAGACGCTGTCCCTGTGTCTCCATGGCTGGCATCCCCCACCCCCCATCATTCTCTGTGTCCCAGCGACACTGGCTTTAGTGAAGCTCCCAGCACATCATGTGACTTGCCTACCACAGGGCCTTTGCGTTTGTAGTGGTTTCCTGTTGCTGCACGAAAAGCTTGGGAATCGCAAACTACCCCAATTCCGACACCAACTGCACCTGGGGGTCCCCAAGATCACCCCTCGGTTTGATAATTCACTGGAAGGACTCACGGAATTCAGAAAAGCCATTATACTCGTGATCACAGTTTCCTACCGTGAAAGGATACAGATTAAACTCCGCGAAGGGCAGAGGCTGGGAGACCAGGCACCAGCACCCAGGTGCCCCCCCCCCAAGGGAACTGTGCAGACAGCACTTATTTCTCCCAGCCCTGATGTGACAACAGTGTGTCACTAATGTGACAACAGCACTTATTTCTCCCAGCGGTGATGTGACAAAACAGAGCCTCTCTGTTTGAATACTGCCAGACAGGGACGCTCACCCGGCGTTGACATCCAGAGTTTTCTTCGGGGTCCATCATATGGGCTTGGCTGACCACCCACACGGTTGACCTTAACCTGCAGCCCCTCCAGAGGTTGAGTCCAAGGCCTCCGCCATAAATCACATTGTTTGTACAGACGATACAGCTCCAGGTAAACAAAGACACTCTTAGGTAGGATACTCCAAGGTCACCTCCCAGAACTCAGGTCAGATCAGCCAAGGTTACCCCTTTACTGCTCACCATTGTAGCATATCATCACAAAGGGGGGGGCCTAGAACCATACGAATGACCAGCTCATCAGGTCAGAATTCTGAAATGGGTCTTGCTGGGCTAAAATCAAGGGGTCAATGGTGGGGGTGGGGGGTAGGGGTGGGGTTCCTCCTGGAAGCTCCAGGGGAGAATCCATTCCTTGCCCCTCCTACACCCAGAGGCTCTCACATTCCTTAGCTCACAGCCCAATCACTCCAATCTCTTGCTTCCATCACCACACCTACTTCTGTTATCAAATATCCCTCTGCCTCCCTCTTAGAGAAAAATGTGCAATTACAGAGGCCCACCTGGGTAATCAAGGATCACGCGCCCCATGTCAAGAATCTTAATCTCACCCACCGAGTCTCTTTGGCCTACGAAGTCACATTTACAGATTCCAGGGATTAAGACCTGAACATCTTCGGAGGCTCTTATGCAACCCACCACCCTTCTCCCCAACACACCCAGATCTTCCATGGACCACACGTCCTCAGCCTAACTTTCAGCTAAAACTTCACCACCCAGAGGGGCCTTTTAGCATCACCCTGTTTAAAGGGGCTCCAGCATCTCTCCCACCCACGACTACACCCTTACACTCTTGTTTCTTTCCTTCGTGGCACTAACTAGAATGATGTGATTTTTTGTTTGTTTTGCTGTCTATGTCTATATCGTTGACTTCTGCTAGCCCAACACACAGAACAAAGCCCACAGCACAAACACAGTAACTATTTGCTACATGAATAAATGAGTTGGCATTTGGTCTTTGAACAGACTCACAAAGCTTTCAGTTGATCGAGAGGCGCTGTGACAGCACAGTTGATGGGTAGGAATTTGAGGTCCGAGAGTCCCGAGTGTGAGTTCTGGATTTCTCAGTGGGCAGACAGTCCTTATCACGTAATGTATGCACCGAACACCCACGATCCGCCCAGCACATCTGAGGTGTGCAGTCGACACTGCTTCTGGTCCCACGAGAGCACGTGGAATCCCAAAGACCTTCATTCAAGGCCACCTGGACAGATGTCCCCATTTCCAGGCATGAAGTAGAGAGGATTTTTAAAGTCTTGTTTTCTATTTACATATTGATAAGATCTTGAAGGAATGGGCATAGATCCAAATTTTAGGACAAGGTCACGCTGGCATCACTGTTAAAATTCAAAGTCGTGGGACTACCCTGGTGGTCCAGTGGTTAAGACCCCGTGCTCCCACAGCAGGGGGCCCAGGTTCAATCCCTAGTCAGGGAACTAGATCCTGAATGCCGCAACTAAAGATCCCATATGCCACGACTAAGACCTGGTACAGACAAATAAATACTTAAAAAATAAAAAATAAAATTCAAAGCTGTAACATGTATCTCGGAAACATCTAGAAACATCGTCTGAACACGTTGATCCCCAAGAGTCCCCTGCCTGTCACCTGCTATGACCCTCTACCACTGTGGAAGTGCTTTGGAATCTTTTCTCCAAAGGAGGGCACACCTTTTCCTTATAAATAAGCCCAAGAAAGCCCATCTGAGTTAACTCTTTTGTGTGCAACACAGCAGCACGATTGTTTTTAATTTATTTATTTTTATTGGCTGCATTGGGTCTTCATTTCTGCGTGCAGCCTTTCTGTAGTTGTGGAGAGTGAGCACTGCTCTTCATTGCAGTGTGCGGGCTTCCTATTGTGGTGGCTTCTCTTGTTGCAGAGCACGGGCTCTAGGTGTGCAGGCTTCAGTAGTTGCAGCATGAGGGCTTAGTAGTTGTGGCTTGTGGGCTCAGTCGTTGCAGCGCACGGGCTTAGTTGCTCTGCGGCATGTGGGATCTTCCCAGACCAGGGATCAAAACCATGTCCCCTGCACTGGCAGGTGGATTCTTAACCACTGCGCCATCAGGGAGGCCCAGCCGCACTATTATTCAGTTCATATTTTTTAAAAAATCTTCCTACTGTGTTTTTCCTTTTCTTAGCCTTACCCTGGGCTATATCCATGAAATCAGGGTTCTGATGAGCTGTGTAGTTCAATGGTTAAGAACACAGACAGTGGATCCAGAATGTTTAAGTTGAAAAGCCCGGGTCAGTTGTGTGATCTTGGCAAGTTACTTAACCTTCCTGGGCCTCTGTTTCCACGTCTGTAGAGTGGGAATAACAATAGCACGTACTGCCTGGGGTGGTTGAAAGGAGTCAATGAGTTCATACGTGCGCAGTGATTAGAATGGCTCTGGGCCGGCAGTGGTGTGCTGGTAACTTTAACAACCGGTTCTGAGGTGAGCCTCTGCCCTGTAGCGTTTGCTGATTTCCAGTCCCCCTGGTGTAAATATTTCCATCACGGTCAAGGTGAGGACACCGCACGTGGTGTTGGAAGGGATGAGCACCCGGTCGAGCCGGCTCCAGCACACCTGAGCACATCGCCCCGGGGGAGCAGCCTGTAAGTCGGTGGTTCTCAAGGTAGGGTCCCCCAGCCCGCAGCATGAGCACCACTCGGGGCCTTGTTAGAAAGGCAGATTCTTGGGCCCCACTCAGCCCCACTGGATCAGAAATGCTAGGGGTGGGCCCAGGGATCTTCGTTTTAACACGCCCTCCAGGGGGTATGCGCATGCCCAGGTGTCAGAACTGCTGGGGCACATGTTGGATCCCATCATTGCATGTTTAATACATTCCAGTTATAACACAGCTGTTAACATTAATGACTGTTCCTCTGCGCCATGAAATCACCACGCAAATTCCCAGTCTCACACCCGGCAACTTTGGAGGAGACGGACCTCATCCTGGGGACACCAAGAGCCATGGAAGCAAAGGGACTGTCCTAGAGCCATACAGCTTCTCCCCAGCATAACCAGAGTCCGAGCCAGGACCCCACAGCCCTGACCCTCTCTCCTCTGCCCAGGGCCCATCTCAGTGACACGTGGGGTTGAGCAGATGCCTTTGGCATTTCAACTTCTCCTTTTGGTGGGCGTGTTGATTCTCAAAATTCCCCTGGCTGAGGGGAACATGATTTCAGGTGAGAAAGCGCAGGTTTTGGGGTCAGACAGACAGCCTTTCACGTGCCGGCTCCACAACCCTGGGCGGGCAGGCTTCCATTCCCAGCACAGCAGATGGGGTCGTTGGACCAACACCTGGCACCCGAAGACCAAGGGGCCCAGGGTCATCCCAGCATTGAAATCGACACTGAAACCAGAACTCAGAAGCAGCATGTCAGAGGGGACCCCGAGGACCCCACGACCGTGGCCTCTGGCATAAAGTTTTTTTTTTTTTATCTGAAATAAAGTATGAATCATGAATAATTAAATAGCTTTCTTGTCCCATCCTTAGGATAGATTCCCAGGGGGTCCCAGAGCATTTGGGGATGTGTGGATGTCGGTCGTCATTGCCGGAGGCCCCCAAGAGTGGGGTCCTGCCAGGGGTCCCTAAGGGGGAACATTCGTTACACCCTCTCCCTCCTGACATGGAGCCCGCACCCCTGCCTCCCCCACACTCTCCTTCCAGGTTTATTAAAGGCTCTTTGGACTTCACTACTAGTGAAGTCACAAGTCTGGCCTTTGGAGAAATTGATACACAGCCCGTCTCAACCTTCCCCAGTTTTTATGTCACAAAAGTCTCACCAACACGAGGTTTGAAAATGTTCCCACATTCCCTCCCAGCCCTTGTCACACTATTGATATCCTAGGGCGAAGACAGTAACCCCGTTTACTGAGCACGCACCGTGGCTCAGGTGCCCTCCTAGATGCTCGGAAGGGAGAAGGCCTGGACCCACCGGAAACCACGTAGCACCCCCCACCCTTCCATTCAAAGTCAGCAACAATGTCCCCAGACGTTGCCAAACATCTACGAGGGGACAAAGTCACTTGTGGTTGAGAATCACTGGTCCGACCTCAAGTCAAGGGCACTAAGACAAGGTGAAATAAGGCGGCACAGAGTGAAACAAGGTCATGGAACTGTAGGCAATTTTTTAACCCCCTAAGCTATTTATCCATACAGCTAGAGTCCCAGATAGACAAGCAGACAGACACAGATAAACAGCTGTAGATACAGATGGAGATGGAGACATACATGCAGACACGGATGCAGAGAGAGATGCGTTCTGGTGTAGGTGGTGATTAGTGCTCTGAAAAAAAAAAAAAAAATCAGGCTCAGGGCCTAGAGAAGAATGCAGGGGGGTGCTGTTTTAGAACAAGGATCAGGGCGGGCCTCTCTGATACAGTGACACTGGGCAGAGAGCTGTGTGAATGAGGGAATGTCAGCGTAGCGAGCTCCAGACACAGGGAGGGGAGGGAGTCATGCAAAGGCCCTGAGGCTGACCCCCACGCACAGTGAGAAGGCTGGTGTGCCTGGAGCAGAGGTGGTGATGCAGGGGCAGGGGGTGAGATGGGTGAGACTACAGGGTCCCAGTCACATTTGGCCTTGGTGCCATTGTAACCACTTTGGGTTTTGTTCTGTGTGAACTGGGGCACATACAGGATCTGAGCAGAGGAGGGATGGGATCTGACTTAGATCTTGAAAACCAGGCAAGAAGGGAGTCAGGAGACTGTGGTGATGGTCCACGTGTAGAATGGTGGTAACTTGGACCACCTCTACCCGTTAGGCTTGAGAGGCTGGTGGAATATCCAACACAGAGTATAAAAGGCCATAGGATGGATGGTTCTGGACGTGATGGGAAGGGAGAGGGGGAAGGAGGGAGAAAAGGAGAAAGAAGAAGGGAAAGAAGGAGGGAGATAGGGAGCAAGGGAGGGAGAGAAAGATATAAGGGTGGACTTTTGAGCCAACAGACTCGGGTTCAAATGCCAGCTCCACCACTTTCTAGCTTTGTGACCTTAGGCAAGTAGCTTGACCTCTCTGAACCTCAGGTTCCACATCTGTGAAACGGCTTAATAGTATTGCAACCCACCTAGATGAGAATGAGGTAGGCTTGTCACATAGTAGGCCCTCAGTTAAAAGGGTCTTCCTTCTGCGGAGGGGTTCTTGCCAATTTCTCCTCTCAGCATAGTGCTTTTAGGCATTGGGCTCTGCAGGAAGCCCAGAGCTAATGCCTTCCCATGTGGAAATGAAACCTGAGACTTTAAGTGACAGCAGACCCTGGGGCCTAATAGCTATTGTCTAGAAGAATATTTTTTTTTCTTCCTTTTTTCTTTTTCTTTTTTTTTTTTTTTGGCTACACCACGTCACTTGTGGGATCTCAGTTCCCCGACCAGGAACTGAACCAGGGCCTGCAGTGAAAGCACCGAATCCTAACCACTAAACCACCAGGAAACTCCCAAGAAGAGCCTTTTAGAAAAACTCGTAAGTAGGAGCCAGGTTCTAAGCCCCCCAGGGCTTTGTTAGAGGCAGCCTTCCCTGCCCCCACCCCCAGCACCCGGCCCTGCTCCCTGACAGCTGGTGTGGCCCCAGCCTGCTCCCAAAGCCTGGCCTGGGGCTGAGGTTTTCTTTCTTTCAGCTCAGTCACGGCCCCAACCCCCAACGCTTTCTCAGCACAGCTCACCAGGCTGGGCAGGTCGGAGCCCTCCCCCCGGCATCTGCTCAGAAATCCACCGCCCACCCCCGCGGGACATCACCCTGTCACAAGGGCTGGGGTGCTCGGCCCAGGAAAGCAACACCCAGGGGCCTGCTGCTCCGAAGACGCTCGGCAGTGCTATGGAAACAGCCACAGTCACATGGGCAGCTGGAGAGAATGTTCCAGAATCTTTAACGGGCCTGGCAGGAGGGAACAGAGCCTGGAAACTAGCCGGGGGGGGCCTGTCCGGGGCTTTTCAAGGCTCCAGCAACCTGGGACCCGCTGTGCCCACACCTTCCTTTGGCAAAGCAGCCGCCAGTGGGGCGAGATGGCTCCGGGCCCCCCCACCGCCCCCCTCTTCCCCCCCCCCCGGGTTGTCCAGAACACGGAGAGCTTGCTCTCTGAGTGAGATGCCAATCCCGTTTATATAAATATCCAGATCTGGGGCTCCTTTTTGAACATCAGAAGCTCTGGGAACACGCAGCCACCATCGTGTGGGTGGGGTGCCCTCTTTCCCAGGGCATGGTCTCGCCCTCGGCCACAGTCCCCACCCCTCCCTGCTGCCTCCCTGGCACTCAGCTGCCTTCCCTGCCCCCTTCCCCCTGCCCAGAGAGGCCTCCGGGAGGCCAGCCCAGGCCAGAGGAGGGCGGGAAGCAGGATAAGAGGCAGGAGGCTTTCCCAGTTGGAATCAACAGACCTCAGACAAGAGAGAGGTGGGGAGGTGGTCGATGCGGAAATGGGGGTTGACAGAGGTGGGGAACGCGGGTAGGAACGGGAGGGCAAGGATGTGTCCCTCTGGTATTTGTTGAGCCCCAACTGAAACACACAAGCCTGAACTCAGGGAGGAGTTCAGGGGGTGCCTTAACTCAGGGGGTGCCTTATCCTGTGGTCAAAGCAGTGTGAAATAAAACCCCATTTGCATATCCGATTTGCAAAAAAAGTGAAAAGATTAATAATAAGACAGAAAGCAGATTAGTGGCTGCCAGGAGGTGGGGGTGGGGACAGGGAGCAACTGCTTAAAGGGGTATGAGGTGTCCTTTGGGGGTGATGGAAGGTTCTGGAACTACGTAGTGGTGACAGTTGCACAGTGTTCTGAACATAATGCCACTGAATAGTTCACTTTGAAATGGTAGATTTTGTTATGTGCATTTTACCGTAATAAAAATTTGGCCAATAGCCCGTGATGGTGAGGGTGTGGGGACACCAGGGCGGGGAGAGGGGGTGTAAATTGACACAGGGCTTCAGGAGGGCAGTTTGGTGGTTCATGTCGTAATCTAAACACCTCACCCAAAAAACTTTTAGAAACTCTGTGACGTAAATATGCGTGTGCAAAGAGGTTCAAGACAGAAGTGTGAATTAAAAACAAACACACAAAAGCTGGAAACACCCTAAATGCCACATTCATTTTCTGTTGTGTTCACAAATTACCCCCAACTTGGCAACTTAAAACGAGACCCCTCTAACCCCCTGCCCAACTAGGAGTTCCTGGTTCTGTAGGTTAAAAGTCCCGGCACGACTGGGCTGGGTTCTCTGCACAAGGTATCAAGGCCAAAACCAAGATGTCAGCAAGCTGCGGGTTAACCTGGAGATCACGGTCCTCTCATAAGCGCATTGGTGTTGGTGACAGAATTCACGTCCCCGTGGGTTTATAACTGAGGCCCTGTCTTCTTGCTGACCGTTGGTCAGGAGTGTCTATCCACTCCTGGGGACCTCTCTCGAGTCCTTCCACGTGCCCCCGACCCCTCAGCAGTGGAGAATCCCCCCACCAGGAAGAACCCCTACCTTTTAAGATCTCACCTGACTAGGTCAGGCCCACCGAGGATAATCTTCTTTTCTTAAAATCTGCAGTGCTATGTAACACACCCTAGTCACAGGAGTGACACCCCATCATAATTGTAGGGTCCTCCCACACTCAAGGGGAGGGGGCTATTTAGGGCAGGGGTCACCGGGGGTCATCACAGAATTCTGCCAGCCACAGCGTCCATCAACAGGGGACTAGCGGGACTTCCTAGGTGGCGCAGTGGCTAAGAATCCACCTGCCAATGCAGGGGACACGGGTTTGATCCCTGCCCCAGGAAGATACCACATGCCGCGGAGCAACTAAGCTCGCCACAACTACTGAGCCTGTGCTCTAGAGCCCGTGAGCCACAACTATTGAGCCCATGTGCCACAACTACTGAAGCCCACGTGCCTAGAGCCCATGCTCTGCAACAAGAGAGGCCACCGCAATGAGAAGCCCACGCACCACAATGAAGAGTAGCCCCCGCTCTCCGCAATTAGAGAAAGCCTGTGTGCAGCAAAGAAGACCCAACACAGCCAATAAAATAAATAATATTAAAAAAAAAAATAGGGGACTAGCTCAGTAAACCACTGTTACCTCCATGACCTTGAAAACTGAAGGGAATTTAAATAAAATGAGACATATCTATGTGCACTGATGGGGAACATCTTCCTTGAGGTGTTGTTAAGTGAAAGGAGTATATTGCTAAACTGTATATATTCTCTCTCTCCATATATATATAATTTCTCATATATGAGCAATTTTACATAAACAATTTCATTTTATCAAAAAATTTATATCTATGCATGCTGGTACATATGTGTATGTTTGTACATATACAAAGAAAAAGTCTTGAAGAATACAGATAATTGAGGTACTCACCATTACAGTTTGGTCTGTATTCTTCCAGACTTTTTATTTTATACACTTCCTTATATAAAATTAGTTACACTGAATATCTATTACTTTTGTAGTTTAGAAAGATTAAAACATTAATAAGAAAAAGCTCATGACTTAGTCACTAGTTGAATCATTACATTTTAAGGCACATAAAGGAAAACTGGTCTGCCTCCCCTCCTCCAGGCTTTTATGATATGACGATGTTAGGAGTAATTTCCAAGCCAGACTCATTATTTTTAGTTTTGAAATATTCCTTAGTGACTCTTGAACTTACTCATTGCTAAGGGAGAGCTCCCAGCAATCAGAGTAGCAAGAAGTTAGAACCACACCCCTGTACAATGTTCTCAAGGAGGGGTCCAAATGCCTCCAGGCAGGCAGGCTGCAGTCTATAGTAGGCTGTCTACACTGGAGGTAAGCAGTAGCCCCTGAGATCTGAGTCAGGCTTAGAGTCAGACCCAGCTGCTGATGGAAGGGCAGGGCAGGCACACACACCAGGTGGCCAGCAGGGATGGGGTATGGGGGTCATGAGTCAGGCTCCATGCAGAAGGCAGAAACAATTCTAAGTATCTCTGGCATAAAACAGTTTAGTACAAAGCACTAGGTGCATACAAAACTGTTGACTGGCTGGAGGAGCAGCCCCAGGCTCAGCTGCAGTAATG
Organism: Hippopotamus amphibius kiboko; assembly: GCF_030028045.1. NCBI lineage: Eukaryota > Metazoa > Chordata > Mammalia > Artiodactyla > Hippopotamidae > Hippopotamus > Hippopotamus amphibius. The sequence goes on along the minus strand of NC_080201.1, from coordinate 4,306,350 downwards.
ACCCCCAGATGCTGCAGAACTGACCCACCAGGGGAGCTGCCGCAATCAGGAGGGCTGAGAATCAGAAAGCTGCCAAGGGGACTGTTGAGTCAGGGAAACACCTTCAGAGCTGCAGTCCAGGGGTGAGAGCCCCCACTGCTGCCCTGCACCTGCCTCTAGACACCCTCAAACCTGGAGACTGGACACCAGCAACCCCATGACCTTGCTGGCCAAGAGAAAAACAGGCCACAGAGAAAAAGCTTCATCTCCTTCCCACCTTTTAAATTTCCTGTGAACGCATTTAATTGGTACAACCAAACTCATACGCAGAACCTGGGCTCCAAGGGAATTTGGAAAATTTGTTTTTAACATTTCAAAGGAGTTAGAATAAACACTGAGTACCCAGGGTCATTACCCAGGAGAGGGATTACACCACAGGAGGTCAAGGACCCTGATGGGGGCCTGGGAGACAGGGCAGAGTCCAGCTCCAAGGCCCAACAACACACTCTTAGGATGGCAAGGAGAGCCTTGGATAACCCCCGTGATTATTATTGACACCAAAATTTTAATAGCTATTCTGTATCGAGTGGTTGTCTCTATTAGCCAAGCACTGTGCTGAGTGCTCCATGCATTACCATGTATCAGATATTTTGTAGCAACCTTATAAAATGTGGATTGTTATTATTATTGTTGTTATTATTAAAAAGGTAATGAAATTGAGGTTCAGAGGGGTTTTGTAACTTGCCCAAGGTCACACAGCAAGTGAATGGCAGAGCCAGGATTAGAACCCATTTACTTAACCACAATATGACATCGGCTACCATGATTCATCTCTGATTTTCTTCTTAAATAAGAAAACAAATCTGTGCTTCCTAAGTGCAGTTTGTTTGGAAAATAACTGTTCCAAAATATGGGACACATGGAGGGGTAAATAATGAAAGGAATCCTTTGTGGGGGAGGAGCTGGCATCTACAGGACTAAATGGTACCTGTGCTCCTTTCAGAGCTAACATTCTGTTCTAAAAGCACACCTACTTCTCCCCATTAAAAAGCCACTGTAACTATAGCCATGCTGGAAGTGACTCCAACCGGCTTGGGATCTAAGGGAGGGAGGGATGCTCTGTGATCATCCCTGAAGCAATCTACAATACAGTCCCAGAGTTGCCATAGCAACTCCCCATCTGGGTTATTTAAATGAAATAAAAGAAGCATCTTCTGTCTCTAGGCTACTGTAACTTTGAAAAGTAATTCGTTCATTTATTCAATAAATATTTAAAACTGTCATCCGGGGTGGCAAATTCAAATGCTCACAGGATCAGACTATTGACATGAAGGAGTTCACGTAAAAGGATGGCCAGAGGTTTAACCAAAGAGTAGGGGGCTCTAGGGCCCTGAAGAGTGCACACACACCCCCATCTCTAAGAGCAGTCATCTCAGTCCCAGCCCTTCCTCGCTCTGCTGGAACGTAATCCCAGTGTTACTGGGTCTTCAGATTTGTCAAAAGTCAAGAGCTGGGTTTTTATGTGAAACCTTTCCATTTTTAAACATTGGCAACCAATTCAAGATTTGGGGTGGGGCTTCTGAGTACTGTTGTGCAGGTAGTACACTGCACAACACTGAGGTCACTAGTCTCATATAAGTTTGCGGCAAACTGTGCAGCTATATAAGTTCCATCCCATCACATCAAGGGGCCAAATCTGGCTCATGGGTCACCAGCTTTCCACTTGCAACTCTCTAAACATCCAGCCATAGAGTTCTGGCTAAATTAATGATTGTCCAACTATCCAGTATAGATCAGTATATTCATCGACATGTAAGAGTGTTCACCATATGTTGAGTGGAAAGAGCAAGTTACAAAAACATCAGCGTATTTCTCAATTTTTGAAAATAAAAATCTATATGCTGCTTTAGAAAATCTGAGAGGATATACCAACAATTGGGACAAGAGTTCTATCTGGGAAGTAGAATCTCAGATCATTTTTACCTTTATTTTCTTTATCTCTGTTTTCTAAACGCTTTTATGATGGCAAGTAATACTTACACAATGAAAAAATTTTTCATTTCAAAATTTCTTTTAAAATGGAGTCAAAGCTTTTTTCTAGCAAAAAGGTAGATAGTAGGGCTGTGGCCGAAAACCGGAGTTTCCAAACGCAAACATGTACCAGCACTGGCCTGAGGGCACGTTTCAATGCAGACCCCCCGGCCCACCCCCAGAGTCTGTGACTCAATAGTCCTGCGGCTGGGCTTGTGGAGTCTGCCTTGCACCACTTCCCAGGGGATGCTGATACAGTACCTGGACCACACACACCAAGAACCAGTGGGAAAACGCACTACTAGGCTCTACCCTCTGAAAAGACCTTATCAGAATCACTAGGGAAAGTTGCTGAAAACGCAGGTTCTGGGATGATCCCCAAAGACAGTGACTCACTGGGTCTGAGTCGGGCCTGGGAATCTGCATATTAGCACATATGCTAGGTGGTTTTGCTGTGGGTGCCTGGGGACACCCTTTGAGAAGCACGGGCACCTCATTTAGGTGGTATCCATTACTGAGCATTAAGTGGGTTCCTACTGTATGCCAAGCACTGCGCACACGCATAAGCCACACCCCTGCCCCCAGGGGCAACCCTGGGGCAGAGCCAGAAGCAGCAAGCACCTGGTGGAAGGTTTCTGCTGAGGCTGATGAGATGGGGTGCAGGGATACAGGAAGTGGGGGCCTGGGCAGTGGGTGCCCTGGGTCTTGAGAGAGGCAGCCTGGAGGAAAGTGCTGGGAGCATCTGGGGACATTCTTCCTTGTGATCTTTCAGACCACCAATCTGTTCTCAACAGCAACCAGCCTCACTTCAATTGGTGTTTGAATCTTCAAACTCAAAACAAGTGCTGTTGGGGCACATGAAAGATACTCAACATCGCTAATTATTAGAGAAATGCAAATCAACAGTACAACGAGGTACCACCTCACACTGGTCACAGCGGCTATCACCAGAAAGTCTACAAATAACGACTGCTAGAGAGGGTGTGGAGAAAGGGGACCCTCCTACACTGGTGGTGGGATTGTAAATTGGTGCAGTTGCTATGGAGAACAGTATGGAGGTTCCTTAAAAAAACTAAAAATAGAGCTAACATATAATTCAGCAATCCCACTCCTGGGCATATACCCAGACGAAACTCTAATTCAAAAAGATACAGGCACCCCTATGTTCAAAGCAGCACTATTCACAATGGCCAAGACATGGAATCAACCTAAATGTCCATCAACAGATGAATGGATAAAGAAGATGTGGTACACATATACAATGGAATATTACTCAGCCATAAAAAATGAAATGTCATTTGCACCAACATGGATGGACCTAGAGATTATCATACTAAGTGGACTCAGACAGAGAAAGACAAATATCATATGATATCATGTACATGTGGAATCTAAAATGACACAAATGAACTTCTCTATGAAACAGAAACAGACTCACAGACACAGAGAATAGACTTGCGGTTGCCAAGGCGGGACAGAGTGGGGAGAGATGAAGTGGGAGTTTGGGGTTAGCAGATGCAAACTATTATATTATACACAGGATGGATAAACAACAAGGTCCTAGTGTAGAGCACAGGGAACTATATTCAATACCCTGTGATAAACCACAATGGAAAAGAGTATGTGTGTGTGTATGTATTATGCGTATACATATATATGCATAACTGAGTCACTTTGCTGTATAGCAGAAATTAACACAACATTGTAAATCAATCATAGTTCAATTGGAAAAAACCCAACTCATGCTGTTGGGCAGCAGCCCTGCTGTCTGTTCTGGGTAGGGCCTCCGTGAGAACGCCCACCGCTCTTCGCTTAGCTTCCCCGGCCTCTTCCATCCGTTCTACTTCAAACAAAGTCACCTGTCCAGGTGAGCCCTCTGCGATTCCTCCCCGCCTTTGCTGGGTGTGCTGCGCGAATTCTTTTGTTTGTCTGTTTTAAATTTTCGAAACCCCCATATTCCAAACGGACAGGAAAACAGAGAAAATCATCGGACACATTCCCACCTGCCTGCGACACAGATGCTTCCATTTTGTGGATTTCTTTCGGCTCTTTCACAAATCAATGAAGGAAACAGACACAGCTGGAGTCTGGTGCTGACCCTCCCTTTCCCTCCTGCCCTCCCTCCCCAAGGCTCACCCCTCATTCTCACCGCTGATGATGTAGTTTTGCTCATGGGTATAGATGCACAACCCACAGATCATGTTATTTTGTCTGAAAATTTACGTCCGGTGTTAACATGCTCTACCCCCATCATTTTGCAACTTGCCCTTTACAACTTTCTTACACCCACATTCACGCTTTGGGACTTATGGGAAGAACCAGTGTGTCTGCCTGTGCAAGCCCTCCACGGCTCTGCATGTCCTTGGCAGTGACATCAGACACGGCCCTGCTGGGGATGAGCGCCGGGCATGTTGACGTCTGCGCTGCTTCTCTTGGCTTTACCAGAAATAACCTGTGGCAGACTCTCAGCCCTCAGTTCAAAGGGGCCTCTTTCATCCCTTATCCCCCAGCTGCAGGGCAGCTCCCCCAAACCATGGTTGGAGATAGGCTCCTCGCCTCCAGATCCCAGGCATGGGCAGAGAGGACAGCCCCCTCCCCAGGCTCACAGGGTAGATCCCGAGTGGACCTGCACGTCTCTGCAGGCTGAGTCCTCGGAGCCCCAGGTTCACTGGCGTGGCTCTTGGCCTCAGGGCCACCTGCACCCTCCTGCCCCACCCAGAGGGAGCCAAGGTCCCCCAGCTCCCCCAGCTCCCCCAGCCCTGGGGCACACTCGAGTCTCTGCAGCAGCCCCCCTAGTGGTATCTCAAGTATCTTCCAGAGACAATAAGCGAGAAGCAATCAGGATAACAGGCTTGAGACCCCAGAGGAGAAGCTGGACAGGTGCACGAGACGGGTGGGCAGGTACATAAGGCAGGTACCTGCCCTCCAGCAGAGACAGAGGTGGGAGCCGGCTCCCAGGGGGAGGAAGCCAGGAAACCTTTGGCGCCTCTGCCTGATCGAGCACCGACCAAGCCTGACCCCAGTCTAAGCAGGTCTGGGTTCTGTGCGGGGCTCGTGGAGCAGGGCACAGCCCCACCTGCTCCAGGAGTGTCCCCCTCATGGATTGTTTACTGAGCATCTACTATGTGTAAGGTCCTGGGGACATCATCCCTGCCTTTGAGAGGTTCACAGTGAGTAAATGAAGGAGGGAAGTTTCCTGAGTCTCCTGTAACAAACGACCACGACTGGGGGCTTAAAACAACAGAAATTTACCCTCTCACCCTTCTGGAGGCTAGAAGTCTGAAATCAAGATGTTGGCAGGGCGGGCTCCCTCCAGATGTCAGAAGCTCTGAGAAGGGTCCCTCCTGCCTCTTCCAGCTCCTGGGGGCTCCAGGCATCCTTGTTTTGTGGCAGCCTCCCTCCAGTCTCTGCCTCCACCCTCACATGGCCTCTCCTCTGTGTCTGTCTCAAGCCTCCCTCGGCTTTCTCTTATAAGAGACACCTGTCCTTGGATTCAAGGCCCACCCTAAATACAGGCTGGTCTCACCTGGAGATCCTTAACTAATTACATCTACAACGACCCTATTTCCAAACAATGTCCTGAGCACAGGTTCCGGGGCGCAGATGTATCCTTGGGGAGCCACCCTTCAACCCACCACACAGGGTGTGGGGGAACCTTCTTGAAGAAGCAGATCAGGGCAGAAACCAGTCTCTCTAGAGGGAGGGAGTGGGGCCTTCAGGGAAGTAAAGGAAGGAAGGAAGGACGCCAGATCAGGGGTCCACGGAGGAAGTGGACAGAGTCCTGGCTGCAGCGACAAACAAAGCCCTCCCACCCCGCATTGGGAAGTTTAAACTTGACCACAGGGCAATGGGGCGCTCCCGGGGGGGTGGTTAGCAAACAGCTAGGACAGAGCTGCAGGTGGGGAGTGAAATTCTCTTCTAATTTTAGGATGAGCTTTTCTGATGGGCAAGAGAAGCCACCAGGGAAAGGAACCTGAGGTACAGCCCACCTGGCCGGCCACCTCCGACCTGACTCAACCTGAGCGCAGAGCCGCCTCCGGTCTCTTCATGAGTCACCTCCTCGCAGCCGACCTTTTTTGGTTCTTGTTTGCACCTCTCTTCTGTGACTCACTAAGATACCGGGAACAGGAAGCACCAGGGAGATGAGAAGGACACCCCATCCTGGGGGTGGGGGCAGCAGGGGGCCCCCCACCCCCACCAGGGTGGCGCTGGGGGTTGGGCTCCCCTTTCCAGCCTCCGCTAGCCCCCTGGAGGGTAAAAGGCCACGGGGAGGCTGGATAAAGTCAAGAAACAGAAGCCTCCCCCAGGGATCAATCAGCAACGAGCAGCACCCCCAGAGGGCACAGAAACGCTGGCTGCAGTTATTGGCTGGTTTCCATGCCGACTTCCTCTGCCCCACCCTCACCCCTGCAAGTCCCCTGAGCCTGGGACGCCCCAGGCCCAGCAGTGCTTGGTCACAGTAGGCGTGGTGCTTTAAAAAGATCACAGATCTTGGCACTACTTCTACTGAGAGATGGGATCATGTCCCCTCCCTTTGAATGGGGGGGGGGGGGGGGCTCATGACTGCTTCCCCCAGGAAAGTCCAGTGGAAATGCTGTCATGTAAGCCTGGAGACTTGGTCAGAAAAGGCCATGCAGCCTCACCCTGGTTCCTTTGGGATGCCCACTCTGGGGGAAGTCGGCCGCCATGTAAGCCTACAGCCCTTGAAAAAGGGTTGTTATCTATGTCTGCGAGTCTGTTTCTGTTTCATAGATAAGTTCATCTGTGTCATATTTTAGATTCTACATATAAATGACATCATATGGTGTTTGTCTTTCTCTGTCTGGCTTACTTCACTTAGTCTGATCATCTCCAGGTTCATCCATGTTGCTGCAAATGGCATTATCTCATTCTTTTTTATGGCTGAGTAATATTCCATAGTATATATGCACCACATCTTCTTTATCCATTCCTCTGTCAATGGACATTTAGGTTGCCTCCATGTCTTGGCTATTGTGAATAGTGCTGTTATGAACACAGGGGTGCATGTAGCTTTTTGAATTACAGTTTCGTCTGGATATATGCCTGGGAGTGGGATTGCTGGATTATATGGTAGCAACCTAAATGTGCATCGACAGATGAATGGGTAAAGGAGATGTAGTACATGTAGACAATGAAATACTACTCAGCCATAAAAAAGAACAAAATAATGCCACTTGCAGCAACATGGATGGACCTAGAGATGATCATACGAAGTGAAGTAAGCCAGACAGAGAAAGACAAACACCATATATCACTTATATGTAGAATCTAAAATATGACACAAATGAACTTATCTATGAAACAGAAACAGACACAGATAACAGACTTGTGGTTTTCAAGAGGAAGTGTGGATGGGGGAGGGATGGGCTGGGAGTTTGGGATTAGCGGAGGCAAACTATTACATACAGGATGGATAAACAAGGTCCTACCGTGTAGTGCAGGAACTATATTCAATATCCTGTGATAAACCACAATGGAAAAGAATATGAAAAAGAATGTGTGTATATGCAGGACTGAATCACTTTTCTGTACAGCAGAAATTAACAACATTGTACATCTACTGTACTTCAATAAAATACATTTAAAAACAAAAAAGCAAAAAGAAGGTCACAGCCTGATACCACTGTGGCAGGAGGACAGGCTGGGTGCTCGGATCCACGGCGACCTCAGCTGCCGGCCACGTGAGAGGGTCAGCCTGGGCAGCCAGCCCAGTCCATCTGACCACAATCAAAGGAGAGACCCTGCTAGTGAGAATCGCCCTGCTGAGAACTTCCTAAATTCCGATCCTACAAAATGAAGGGCAAAACAACATGGCGGTTGTTTTACACCCTTTGGTTTGGGGTACCCTGGAACAGCTGCTGAATGCCCAACAGGTTCAAGTCATTCAGAGCATCTGTGAGCATCTGTGAGCGTCTGTGAGCATCTGTGAGCGTCTGTGAGTGTCTGTAAATATCTGTGAGACTCGAGTACCCAGAGCTCCACCCCAACCCCTGCTGGGCTCTGATGGAGGCCAGAGCCGGGTGTCCAGGCCCCGGAGGCCAGAGCCAGGTGTCCAGGCCCCGGGCAGTGTTGGGAGCAGGTAGAGGTAGCTCCAGGCAACATCACCGGATACCTGCTGACGCTAGTTACAGGGGATAAAGAGATAAAGGCAAGGTCTCTCTGCCCTCGAGGACCTCAAGATCCCATCAGGCGCCCTCTGAAATCCCAGCAAAGGCCTGAGCTGCAGCTTTCAATTAAAACCAAGCTCCTTGACACACAAACCCAGCTCCACCCTCTTTGCTGTTCCCCTCGGCAAATATCCCCACGGAGCCTTCGTCCCTGGTCCCCTTGTCCCTTCACCCCTTAGCCTGCTTCACTCCTCTTCTTCAGTCCTCAGTGTCACCTCCTCATGGAAGCCCTCCTTGATGCCTCTGACCCAGCTCAATCCCTTTGTAATTTCCTCTCCTAGAACCTGGCTTTTCTTCCCGAGGGGGCTTACCTAAGTGTGTAATCATCCCAAGTTCTCTGACCAGAGCTAAAAGCCCATAGACCAGGAAGCCAGAGACCTACTTTGGTTCTAGGTTTAGGGAAAAACTGGGGCACCCAGAGCTATCGAGACCTAGTGGCAGGTCTGATGGGATGAGGACTGAGCCCTGCCGGACACCCTCATAATCTTTGCTGCTCCTTAAGGATTTCGCAGATGAGGAAACTGAGGCCCAGAGAGGTTAACTAACTTGCCCAAAGACACACAGCTGTGAGCAGAGGAGCATGGCTGGGGATGGACCCTGGGCGACCTCCAGCCTTGCCCACGTCTTGCAGGATTCCTTCCTGCTCTGATTTTGGTTTCCGCCCTCTCCCCACACCCTCCCCGGCCCACTCACAACTCTCAAACCCCGTTGTGCACCTGAAACTCCTCTGGCCTGATTCTGCATTCCCGCCGGGGCTGGCGTGCTGGAAATCCCGTTTTGAAACCTAAGACAACCTCAGAAAGGATGTCACAGCCCCGCTGAGGAGGACGCTTTCTCCCAGCTTTCCCTGAACACACAGAATGGAGGCTTCTGACCACACAAGACACATCACAATCCTGCCGTCTCCTCTCTGTCTCCAGTCCAGGGCCTCTCCACTCCCCTCACGAGCTACAGCACCAGGGCTACTGGGAGACCCAGGTTCAAATCTCAGCTCTGCCACCTTCCAGCTGGGTGGCCTCAGGTGAATCACAGACTCTCTGAGCCTCAGTTTCCATAAAATGGGGACGCCAACAGTACCTCTTCCTTCTTCCCTGCCTGCCTGCCTGCCTTTCTTTTCCTGGCTGCACTGTGCAGCTCACGGGATCTTAGTTCGCCAATCGGGGATCACACCTGTGCCGTCTGCACTGGGAACTTGGAGTCTTAACCACTGGACCGCCAGGGACATCCCAAACGGCACCTGTTTCTTACCATTGTTGCTAAAAATTAAATTTATGGAATATGAATACACCCAGCCCCCAACAACTCCGTGAATGCCAATTAAATCTGAATATGGCAAACACCTTTGTTTTTCCAGTAAAGAGAGAAGCTTTGTCAGACCAATCAGGGCTTCCCTGGTGGTGCAGAGGTTAAGAATCCACCTGCCAATGCAGGGGACACAGGTTTGATCCCTGGTCTGGGAAGATCCCACATGCCTCGGAGCAACTAAGCCCGTGCGCCACAACTGTCGAGCCCGTGCTCTAGAGTCCGTGAGCCACAACTACTGAGCCCGTGAGCCACAACTACTGAGCCCGTGAGCCACTGCTACTGAAGTCCACACACCTAGAGCCTGAGCTCTGCAACGAGAAGCCACCGCAATGAGATGCCCGTGCACCACAACAAAGAGTAGCCCCAGCTCGCCACAACTAGAGAAAGTCTAGAGAAAGTGTGCAGCAACAAAGACCCAACGAAGCCAAAAATACTTAAATAATAAAATAAATCTTAAAAAAGACCAATCAGCCTTGTTTTTTGAAAAACAAAAAACCATTTATTTCTGTAAACCGTTTCGAGTGCAGACGCTCTTCACGACCCCAACACAGCACAGACTTCCCCCAACGAAATGAACAAGGAAAAAAGAAAGAGAACGCTACCAAACGTGCTCATGAAGAACCAAGCCAATCTCATCTTTCTTTGAAAAAAAAACCCTTTCGCCGGTGTGGTGCCACCGAGGATTAAAACCACAGACTTTCTGGTCCCGCGAGGGCGGGGCTCCCGCTGCACACGCTCTGTCCCCTGCTGTTCTTGCCGTCGGGCAGAGGACCAGCTGGACCTGAATGCCCATCCCGCACCCTGGCCTCTCTCCCTAATGTCATCCCATGGGGAGCCCAAGACGTGAACCCTGAAGGACTCCTCCTGTTGAATCTGGACTTAGGCCTTTGCCCCCACTCCATGCCATCGTTAGATTTCGATCAACGGGCCACTTCAGACCGGTGGCAAAGCCAGGCAAGTTTTAAGGCAAATTTTCTCTCGTCTCTTTTGGTCTGAGTCAGGCCTGCACATCTCTCCACCGAGCACCGTCTCTGATGGGGGGGTGAGCTCGGGGCTCTGGAGCGACTCTCGGGGGCGTGAGCCTGGCCAGCGGGACACGTGTGTGCTTGTGGAGGCCGCCGTTGAGGGCACAGCTCCTGCCTCCTCAGCGGGAAGCAGGCAGGCCGCAAAGAAAACCGAGATCGCGGCCACGGCCCAGGCGCCAGAGGCGACATGAGGTTGGCGGGTGAGGCCGGGCAGGCTGCTTGTGCGTCAGAGAAATACCAGGCAAGGGTCACCACGGGAGGCACCTCTGATCGGATGATGTGCGTGACCTTGGCATCAAAATGATTTTTCTTTAGAACAAGAAAGGGGGGGGAGAGAAAGAAAACAAAGAGGAAAGAAAGATGTTGCATGAGCTTCATGGGCTAGGACACAGCAGGTGCACAAGGGAAGTGGGGAGGGGAGCTGGGTTTTCGGCGGGGTGGCGGGCGTTGCCTCGCATTGCGTCTCCTCTCCCTGGGCTGGTGGGCTGGTAGCTGAGGCCGCGGTCCCCTCCCCCGGGGAGCAGGCAGATGACTTCGGCAAGGGGCGGGGTGCGCAGGGGTTACTCCGTCTGGGCATCGTAATTGGCTCCCCCCGCCTTCTTGAGCTCGCTCTTGATGAAATCTTCCTCCAGCTCCTTCCGATCACTGATCACAAACTCTTTGGCAAAATTCTGCAGGAACAAAATAAAACACAGAGTTCCCGTTAAAAAGGAGGGGATGCGATCTGAGCGTTGCTCAGGCAACACACCAGGAAGTCTTGGCACCTAAAATACTAAGAAATGATCAAAATGAAAATCTGGTGGCAGAATGGTTTGGCAGGGGAAGAAAAACAAAAAACAAAAAAACAAATTAAAAAAAAAAAAAAAAAAAGTGACCAGAGATCAGGAAATGGATCAAGTCGAGATACTGTGTAGGCCTATGACCATGGGGATGGGCCAAAGTCAGGTCTGGGTTCGGATTCTGGTTCTGTCATTTTCCAGCTGTGTGGCCTTGGGCAAGTTCCTTCAACTCTTTGTGCCTCAGTTTCCTCATCTGTGAAAACCCACCTTCTCAGGAGAATAACAGAAGAGGAAGTTGGAAAGGCAGGCTGGTCCACGGGTAAATGTCTAATACCAGGCTCTCTCAAAAACAGGGCTTGGGGGGTGATCTGTAGCTTTTACCCATTTCCGTGGTGTAACTGTCCCCCAGGTGGCTGATTATGAGCTATCAACAGGGGACTTGCACGTGGAGCTGGGAAGAGACACATGATTGGCTGTCAGCTGGTAGGAGGTAGCTTCACGCACCCTGTCATAGGGATGCAGGGCCTCTGCTCCCAGGTCTGAGTGATCAGCGCAGACACTGAATGCACTAAAGCAGGTACTGGGGCTCCGCGCACCCTGACTAGAGAGCCCGTGTGCTGTGGAGCCTCTGAGCTACAACTAGAGAGCCCATGCACTGCAACTGCTGAGCCCAGCTCTCTGGAGCCCGTGTGCTGCAACTAACACCTGACACAGCCAAAAAAATTAACTAACTTTTTTAAAAAGGATGTACTGGGCTCTCCAGCCACACTCAGTTACTTGAAGGTGGGGGGGGTTGGTTACATGGATTTAAGAAACACCATGCCATGTGATGGGGCTACAGTGATTAGCCAATGGTTGCGCTCGCTGTGCCCTCTTAGGGTACACATTTCAACCATGAAACCCCACAGGCCTGGCACACATGTGGCTCATGGCATGAATGAATGACGCAGGTGATCTGGCGTATCAGGTAACCCTGAGCCATGAAGCATCTACAGTTATGTCAATACATGCATCATTAGACTCCCATCAACAAGGAAAAATTCAGGATGGGGACAGATAAGAATACAGAGAGGGGCTTCCCTGGTGGCGCAATGGTTAAGAAGCCGCCTGCCAATGCAGGGGCACAGGTTCAATACCTGGTCCAGGAAGATCCCACATGCTGCAGAGCAACTGAACCCGTGCGCCACAATTACTGCGCCTGCACTCTAGAGCCCGTGAGCCACAACTACTGAAGCCCGTGCACCTAGAGCCCATGCTCCACAACAAGAGAAGCCACTGCAATGAGAAGGCCGTGCAGCACAATGAAGAGTAGCCCCTGCTCACCGCAACTAGAGAAAGCCCATGCACAGCAACAGGCCCAATGCAGCCAATAAATAAATATATTTTTTTAAAAAAGAGAAATTTACGAAAATAGGAATAACAAGTTTGAAGGTCAGAAAATCATCCGCATTAAAAAAAAAAAAAAAGCCCACAAGGAAATAAGGTAAACAATTACCACCATTTATGAAGCACTTATGTATACCAGACACTGCCACACATTAGCAAACTTAATTCCTAAAACCTTTTAATATGACCCAGCAATTCTACTCCTAGAAATCTGCCCAAGAAAAAGGAAAGCATATGTCCACACAAACACTTGTAAACACTAATATCCACAGGAACATTATTCATAACAGTCAAAAAGTGGAAACAACCCAAATGCCCATCAACACATGAATGGGTAAATAAAACATGGTCTATCCATACACTGGAATATTATTCATTCATAAAAAGGAATCCAGAGAGACAGAAAGTAGATTCATGGTTTCTAGGAGCTGGAGATTGGAATAGAAAATGATGGAAATGCTCTAAAACTGGATTGCAGTGATAGTTGCACAACTCTGTAAATTTACTGAAAATCATTGAATTGTAGACTTAGGATGAGTTAATTCTGTGGTATGTAAATTATACCACAATAAAGCTGTTTTTCAAAAAATCGTGTAAAATGGTCAATATTATTTCCATTGTGAAGATGAGAAAATAAAGGCTGGAGATTATGACACCTGCCCAAAGTCACACAGCTAGTAAGTACAGCTGACCGTAAAGCTGACCTTCTTAAAAAAGTGTCACCTTGAGGTGGGGGAGTCAAGGAAGGGAGGGAATACGAGGATATGTGTATAAAAACAGATGATTGAACCTGGTGTACCCCCCCCCAAAAAAAATAAAAATAAAAATAAAAATAAAAATAATAATAATAATAATTTAAAAAAAAAAGTGTCACCATCTCCTTTAGAAGTGATGGAAATATTCTGAAATTAGATAGAGGTGGTGTCTGCACAACATTTTGAAGGAACTAAATGCCACTGAATTGTATAGTTTTAAATGGTGGTTAATTTTGTTACGTGAATTTCACCTCAATTAAAAAAAAAAAAACAAGAGAAAGAAAAAAAGGAGAATGACTAAACCAGGAGCACTCTCAAGGTCAAGTTTTACAGTGTTGAGACAAAACGTTCACCATGCCAAGCCACCAAGAATACTAACAGGAAGGAGGAAATGGGAGGTTAATATTTATCAAGCAACTAATAAGTACCAGGTGCAGCCACACACATTTTCTCACTTAATCCTCCTTCAGTATATTAGCTTTTTTTTTTTTAAAGATAAGATCCGCAGGCTGGGCTTGGAGAGATTGTGTAACTAGCTCAGATGACTAAGCATCCTTTCTACGCCCAGCCCACCATGCTGTACTGCTAAGTGTCTGTGTAAGTCATCAGCACACGAGTGAAAACAAGGGGAACCTAGAAGGAACATGTTTCTCAACCTGAGCAGGGGGAGGGGCGATGAGCAGATCAGGAGGAGGAAGCCCACAGCTCAAGATGCCTATAGAAGGAAGTCCGAAGTTCCTCTGCCCTGTGATAGCTATATATGGCAATCTAGAGAAACAAGAACACTCACGCTTGTGTCTGTTAGCCATTAGACAGTTTAGATTAAGAAGACGTTTGATAAGGTCTAAGAAATCCACAATGAAAGTGCACATAGAGCACGGTCCACCTTAAAACCACAGGTATATGGGAAATCAAATCACAGCCAGAAGGAGCAAACTGGGATAGCAGAACCCAGTGAAACATAACAATAAATATAAATGAACAAAATTACCTTAAAAAATAGCTATGTCTCTGACTGCCAAAAAAAAAAAAAGCAGCCCCAAACCCTATACATCTGAGAATCTGAGACATTTAAAACCAAAAGATTTGCCAAAAAATGATTCTTTCAAACAAAAGTACACAGAAAAGCAACCCTCCCCCATGGGAACGAGCCCCTGCCCTCTAGAGGGCAGGCAGGAGGTGGCTGCCACATGCAAGTGGTCCTGGCAGGCCTGGTGGGCCTCCCCACCACAGGATGCTGGGGTCGGGGGTGGGGGAGGGCAGAGACTTCAAAGGTGAGCCGATGCTTCCCCGCAGGGTGTGGACTCTGCAAAAAGTCCCGCGAAGGTCTGAGTCAGCCTCAACCCAACTCAAAATGACTGTACACTTGTCCACCTCTGTTCCTCCCAGAGTCCCTAAAGGGCGGGCCTTCGATGTGGCAAGGGAGATGCCACCACCTCTGCGGAGTGGGCTTAAATGTGAGTTTGCAAAAACAGGCAGAAACAGAGCAAAAACGATGGGAGCAGCACCAGGGACCTGAGGGGCGTGTAAGGACTCGCCTGTGCTGAAAGCCACAAAGAACACATCTGCACAAAGCAGGGCCACCTCCCACCTCCCCACCATGCTCCCACCTCTGCCCTCAGCCACCGTCCCTGGCACCCTCCGGGGGCCAAACACCTCCCAGGGCAGAGGCAGGCCACACAAAAGCTGCAAGATGCGGGGGGGTGAGCGGACGGGGGCAAGTCCTTACCAGAAAGGAGGCCAGCAGGGCCCAGAGCAATGCTAACACACAGGGAATTTTAAATTTTCTAGTAGCCACACTGAAAAAAGTTATTCTGTTCTCCATACTAAGTCTGAGAAAGCCAGTATGTATTTTACATGCACGCACAGCACACGGCATAGGACGAGTCAGACTTCACGTGCTCTGCAGCCACGTGTGGCTAGTGGGAGCCCAGGCCTAGATAGAACAGGAAAGAGCCTGAAAGAATAAAGTGCTCTGTCAAGGATTATTAATCATAGAATAGTAGAGCCAATCTGAGTGGGGGAGGGGGAGCCTTCGGGGGTGGGGGAGGCAGGGTACTGGAAATGCTCCATGTCTTGATTTGGGGGGTAGTGCCACGGGTGAGTACAAAAACTCAAAGTTTCCAAATTCAGAAGTTTATCAATCTGTATACCTAGGATTTTTGTGTTCTCCTCTATGTAGCAATATTATACCTTGGTTAACAAAAGAAGCGGGGCGGGGGGA
The DNA here is from genome assembly GCF_030028045.1 of Hippopotamus amphibius kiboko. Classification (NCBI taxonomy): domain Eukaryota; kingdom Metazoa; phylum Chordata; class Mammalia; order Artiodactyla; family Hippopotamidae; genus Hippopotamus; species Hippopotamus amphibius. Next base: position 4,290,678 of record NC_080201.1, on the reverse strand, counting down.
CTTGAGCTGAACGAGCCTTCGAAACCCTGACATTCACCCCTTTATTTGATAGAGAAGTAGTAAGAGACCTAGACAGGGGAAGCAATTCACCCCAGGGCACACAGCAGCCTCACCTCGGGGCCCTGGGGGCAGGTCCTCTCTCCTCTGCACCCTACTCGGTGGGCTGCTCCAGACTGCCCGTCCCTCCCCCGCCAGCATCCGTCATGCCCTGAAGGCTAAGAAAGCCACATGCCACAGACTTCAAAGCAAAATGTGCCGGTCTGGGGGCACTGTCACCTGCGGTTCTAGAAAGATCTTCATCATTTCTGGGAACTCGGTGTCCCTGGTTGATAGCCTCCAGACAGGGCAAGCGTGCCGGTCTGGGGGCACTGTCACCTGCGGTTCTAGAAAGATCATCATTTCTGGGAACTCAGTGTCCCTGGATGATAGCCTCCAGACAGGGTCTCTCCCTTTTCAGCCAGCGCAGGACTTTTCAAAGGAAGAGGCCCCATCCAGCTAAATAGGACTCCAAGATGGTTTGGAAACACACACCAATCAAGTTAAGGACATGTTCTGTCCCTGTGACTTTTCTCAAGTGCATTTAAGTTCATGCTTCAAAGATATAAGATGGACATCGGTCTGCTCCCAAGGAGGGCAATTCTAGAGAAGGACTGGGGTTAGGAATTGGGGCTCTGTACACAGTCAAGAATCTATTTGCAAGCCTGGTTTAAAAAGTGCATGAGTGTTTTCCTATCCTTGGTTTTAAATCACCTCATTTTTAAATGGCTCCCAACTGCCTGGGGTTTACGCCCCGGCTTCAGTCCTAAAACGTGCTGGGAGTCGTTCGTGCATCTCGGGCAGCCTGACCCTCCCCAGAAACTCACCAGCCCTGAGCCTGAGCCTCCTCATCTGCCAGCAGGGGACAACAAGAGGACCTACATCCTAGGGCTGGTTGTAAGGACCTGATGAGCATGCAAAGGAAGTGCTCAAGAATGATTAGGTAGTATTTTAAACAATCCTGGGTTACCTTCGTCCTCAAAATTGTTAGGGGAGTCTGAGCTATAAAGAGGTTGTCTGAAACACTCAGAGCAAATGCACAGGGAGTGGTTAGTTCCTCTTCTCTCACCCACACTGGTTTCTCCATCCCCACCGTTTACTTTTTAATGAAGGGAAGTCTGGGGAATTCCTCGGAATAAGCAGGGTAGTGACACTGGCTCTCCTCGTTCCTGCAGAAAGAAGACGGCAAATCCAGCTGCCCACCGAAAAGCTGAGCACGGGACTAGCCACAGGAGGACAGAGAGGAAGCCTGTCAGGGTAGAAGTGTGTCTGGCCTTCTACCTAGATCATTAGGACCATGGTGGGTTGCTACCCTACACAGACAATGCAGGTGCAGGGACGGTCTGGGAAGAAAAACTGAGTAGGGAGTCTCTGACAGTTAAGTTTGTGATGCTAGAAATGCACATATCTACAAGGCAGGGCCGGGGAGGAGAGGTGACCTTTGTTGCATCCAAAGACAATTAAGAGCTCATGCAATTCATTCTTCCAATAAACACATGCTTACTGAACATCTATTACATGCCAGACACTCTCCTAGGCCCTGGGAAGTCAAAATCTGGTACTTTTGAGTCCCTCAAGAAAGAGAACCCAGGGGCTCTAAAATACCCGGAAGGAAGCAGTCAATGGCTCTGGGCCCTGGTGTCCATCTCTGTGAAAGAAAAGGGCTGGACAACAGGTTCTGCCAGCCCTTTCCCCACCAGCCATCTGTGGATTTGCAACTGAGCCTACAGAGCATGTGGGACAAAGTTCCACCTTGGACACCAGAATCCAAGGGGCAATGGGGAAAACTGGCACAGAAACAACAACTTTGGGATCAGAGCATGGCTTTTGAAAAGGAGACTGTGTGCTAGTAAACTCTTGCCAAAAAGTGAGGGATGGAACCTCCCCTCCCACACGTGTGAGACGGGGCAGGGGGTGGACGAGACACATGCTGGCCACAATATTGTATCTTTTCCCCCAAGTAGGTGAAGATTAATTATAAAGCCAAGACCTTGACTGCTAAGGAAAAGCAGTTGGTCCCCAGCAGGCTGCATCTTGCTAGGAGAAAAGGTACCCTCCAAGGAACCTGAGCCAGATGAAAACGCACAGTAGCAAACTTGCCAGCCCCTCCTGGGCCCCCTACACCTTCCCTCCTACAGCTATTCTACAGCGCCGCAGAGGCCAAGGTTTTAAAAATCCTTCCAGCAAGGTGTAATTTACTCAAAAAGAACAGGTTCTTGTAACTGGCATGAGTCATCACAGACAAGGGGAAAAACAAATAGGTCAAAATGGTACGGTCCAGTGTTTGACAGATACAGGAACACAGGCACCTGCGTCACCGTCACAGGGCAGAAATGACACGACCCTATTTCACTAAGGAGAGGACAAAGGACGAGAGAGAGGCATCTGGTGACATCTCCAGTGGACACAAGGTAATTGCCCAACACAGAGGGATGGGGGGGAAGGCATGCTGGGGTAGGTTTGGGTCCAAACCAAATAGGGGCAGCCATCCCTATGTCTTGAATCCTGACCCATGCAGGGCCACCCACTTTTTTTTTTTTTTTTTTAATATTTATTTATTTGGTTGCACTGGGTCTTAGTTGCAGCAGGCAGGCTCTTTAGTGGCAGCATGCAAGCTCTCAGTGGCAGCATGCATGCAGCATCTAGTTCCCCGAGCAGGGATTGAACCCAGGCCCCCTGCATTGGGAGTGTGGCGTCTTAGCCACCGGACCACCAGGGAAGTCCCCCTCCCACCTCTTCAGCATTTGAGTGACTGCCTGGATTCTGACCCCTCCTTTCCTGACCGGGGATATTTACAGAAGCCCTGCCCCCATTCTTCCTGATTTCTGACCACAGCTCCATCCAGATCAGGGATGGTAAGAATGGGAGAAACACACTCCATTCTCTCCTCCAGGGTCCACGGCAGACGTGACAAATCCATCATGGCACTTTCCCCACTCAGTCCAGACTTAACCTCAGAATCATTCTTAACCCAGACCTCCAAACAGCCCCTGCTATGATCACTTGACAAGCAATATTCAATCTGGGTTTAGGACTTCAGTTTCTGCCTGGTCGAAATCATGCTTAGCATTTCTTGTTTCTCAGCAATACCACTTTGGGGACTTTTTCCCAAAGAAATAATTCAACAGAATTTTTTTAAAATTACAACACATATCCTCACAGATGTTCACAGTCAGTAAATACCAGACTGCTTCCACTTTCCAACAAAAGCTGGGTAAATAAGTAAACAGTATTGAATGCTTCACACGTAGCAGGCACTTATACGGTAGTTTACTTAATTTTTACAATTCCATGAGTTAGATATTATCATCCCCAATTTTCAGAGGAAGCTGAAGCTCAGGGAAGGGAAGTAGCCAGAAGAAGGTCGCACCCATGGTGAGAGGTGTGGCTGGGACCGAAACCCACATTTAACTCCACGTCGAGGTCTTTACCAGAAGAGTGAACACACACACACACACACACACACACACACACACACACACACATACACATACACACGTAATCCCACATTCACTGAACAGAACAGTATTCAGCTGTTAAAATTATGAAAACTGAAAATATTTATGAAATGTTACTTGAAAGGACACACACTGGACCTCTGCTATGATTAATCCTGTTTGTAATAACACGTACCATGTGGCCAGGGCTCCAGGGAAATTAGCAGAAATCGCCAGGCGGCTGATCATCATTTAGGTCCTTCATTTTGTCCGAACCATTTTTCAAGACCACGCTGCCCTGGGATAAACCACCATGGGGGAGAAAACAGAGAGCCTGGAGCTGGTTCTGGGAGGGACTCTCGGGACAAACTATGACAAGAGAAGGACAAAGGTGGGGTGGCCCATGCCAGGGAAGGGAACAAGGGAGGGAAAATCTGAAAGATTCAGATGCAGAGCGTGCAGGCAGCCTTCGGCCCCCAAAAGCACGGTGGGGGTGCGTGTCCCACGTGGAGACCTGTCTGGACTCAGCGCTTGAGCTCCTTCCGCAAACACCCGCACACGCTCTAATCCGGCGTCCCCACAGCATGGAAACCGTCTGCTGTTCACAGCGTCAGGAGTCACTGCGTGAGCATCAGAGGCCAGCTGCCGGAGGGCCACCAGAGAGGAACCACGCCAAGGCCGGCTGCCCGAGGGCGGGGACCCATCTGGGGTTTAGTGATGGGCACCCGGCCACAGCCCACTGGCAGAGAGGGCTTGTGAAAGCGGCTTCCATTTCCATGCCAGGCTCAGGGTGCGGGCGTCTTCCTCTTTCTCCCAAGAGCTTTTCACCTCTTGGTAGCAGGTGCATAGAACCAGGTTCCTCATTGCCCTTCCCTCCACTAAAGGGGTCTCTGAGCCCCACCATCTGGCTTCTGTCTTGACACTCACCTTGGCTTGAGGACTCACCCCCTCCAAGACTGTTTCCTCATCTGTATATTGGGTGTATCATGGGACCTGCCCCTCTACCCATGATCCCTGGCACCACTGTTCACAGGCTGCTTGGGAGCTTTGCATTTGTGTTTTAAAGATAGGACACGAGCATCGGAAAACCCCCTTGCCCGAGCCCAGACCCAGGTGAAACACATCAGCACAAAAGGCCTTTTCTGCTTCTGAGAAGAATAAAGGGCCTTTCCATGAACCACGGGCTTGAAGAAGCAAAAAGCGCCCCATAAAAATAAACAGCTGAAACCCTGTAAAGCAGGATGAAGCATCTACGCTGGTCCCCCAAGTGCCAGGCTGCAACTAACGCTTTGCAAGAGGGAGCAGCCCCGTAAATCTCATGACACCAAGGTGTGTGGGTTCTCCCAGCTGATCCAACCAGCTCTCACCTCTGCTTCTCAAGGAAACAAAGCAGAGCCTTTGGAAATTCCAATCCACCCCCAAATCCCTCCCTGAGTGTAAATGGCTTCCACAATTTAATTCAGCGGAACATTTATTTCATTCCTGAACATTTATTAGCTTCTGTCCTAGGAATTCACCAAGAATAAGACACAGACTAGAGCCTAAGTGAACAGATCTGATTCTTCATTTTTAGCACCTGTTTTAGTACTTTCCTTACAAGAAAGACAAGTAAAGCAGCCATGGTCCCTGCCCTTGAGATTACTTTCTAGGGTCACTTAATTATAATTCATGGAATTTGAGTCATAGTATTATACAAACACAGATAAAGGAGCAAATAATTCTGATTGAGGCTGGTAGGAGAATGGGGTAAAGAATAAGGGTTTTGAAGGATGAACAGGAGTTCATCAGTCGCTAAAAGGAGAAATCTTTTCATATCCTTCGTTTTTCTTTAATCCTTCCAACTGCTCTATGAAGATCCTTCCAACATTCTGTTTTTCGTAAGTGAGAACAGAGTCTGGAGATACAGTTACTTGCCCAAGGTCCTAGGGTGAAAAGTTGGTGGAGCTGGAATATCAACTTGGGTCTCATTCCCCTTAAGCCCAGCATCTCTTCCATTTGACACAGCAGCATTAAAAAAAAGAGAAAGAAACACTGTGCCATTGCACTGTTCAGCTTCTAGTAAAAAAAAAAAAAAAAAGATTCTTCCATCAAGGAAGATTGAGAACTAGAGTAGTAAACTTACAAATAAATGTAAAGGGGCTTCCCTGGTGGTGCAGTCGTTGAGAATCCACCTGCCCATGCAGGGGACACGGGTTTGATCCCTGCTCCAGGAAGATCCCACATGCTGTGGAGCAACTAAGCCCGTGAGACACAACTACGGAGTCCGCATGCTGCAACTACTGAAGCCCGCTTGCCTAGAGCGCATGCTCCACAACAAGAGAAGCCACCACAAGGAGAAGTCCCCACTCGCCAAAAATAGGGAAAAGCCCACGTGCAGCAACAAAGACCCAAACACGGCCATAAATAAATAAATAAATTAATTAATTAATTAATTAATTAAATTAAATTAAATGTAAGGAGACTTCCCTGGCGGTCCCGTGGTTATGACTTTTCCTTCCAATGCACAGGGTGTGGGTTTGATTCCTGGACAGGGAGCTAGGATCCCACATGCCTCGTGGTCAAAAAACCAAAACATGAGACGGAAGCAACATGGTAACAAATCCAATAAAAACTTTAAAAATGGTGCACATCCAAAAAAAGTCTTTAAAAAAAAAAAAGGTAAAAGGTTTGTTTCCTACAGAACTTCTCAGAGACTTTAATGTGAGTCTATAAACGTAGACTTTCCAAAGGGATGTTGGCCTCAGAACATTTTCCTTGGTGCTGGAGGACTCTGGGAAATGCGTAGGGGGATGAAGTGACAGAGCTGGGGCCCCGGGGTCAATCTGTAAGCATGGGGGACCTTGAGCAACTTCCCCAACTTCCCTGGGCCCCAGGCTCCTCGTCTATAAAATGGGGATAATGACAGAACTGGCCTTGTTGTGAAGAAGAAGTAATTTTAATATGTGGAAAGTCCTTGAAAATGACAGGCATGTGGCAGGGGACAATAAAACTCTCGTCCTTCATATTACGACCACACTGGTACACAAACATGACCCTCCTGGAGAATGAGGACATGTGCTCCTGGCCCTGGGGCAGTGGGGGTCCAAACTGTAAGTGGCCCCTGCTCCTGGGGTTCAGAAGCCATCAGGATACACTACACTGAGGGTTCCAGGCAGTCACTGACATGCCCGTCCTTTTCGCCTCCACTTCTCCTTGGAGGAAACACTCCCTGCCGTTCTTTTCCCAGTGCTGCAAGCTGAGCTCTACCTCTGGTTACTTGGCTCCATGAGCATTCTATATGATATTAAAAAAGAAAAAATAGATAAACGGATCAAAAGAATAGAGCGATTCTGCAAGGCCAGCAAGATGCTTCATCGACCGAGTCCACTCCAAGCCAAGGCAGCCGGGCCCGGCGGGGGCAGGTCTCTAACGGGGGTGACTGCAGTGTCCCTGTCATCCCGCAGAGGCGCCAGAACAATGGGACGGGTGTTGTGTCGCCGGCCCCAGCCGGGCATTTCTGTGCTGCAGAGGACGGCCGTGACGACGCAGCCGCGCACCCTGTCCACTCAGCACATTCCGGGGCCCGAGTCCGGCTGTCACCATCGCCCGGCCCGCCACCCGCTACTGCCTGTGGCCTTGCTGGCCTTGTCCTGTTTTCCGCCAGCCAAAGAGACAGCTCAGCGTCTCAGCCTGGCTCTGAACACAGACTAAAGAGACTCAGAATGAAACCTCCTGACTTTTAACTCCTCCGGGTTCCAGCCCTGGACCTGCTGCTTGTTAGCTGTGGGTTTGGGGCAAATCCTATCACTGCTCTGGGCTAGAGTTAGGGCTAGGGCTAGGGTTAGGGTTAGGGCTACGGTTAGGGTTAGGGTTAGGGTTAGGGTTAGGGCTAGGGCTAGGGCTAGGGCTAGGGTTAGGGTTAGGGCTACGGTTAGGGTTAGGGTTAGGGTTAGGGCTAGGGCTAGGGTTAGGGCTCCCCCTCTTGCTGATGCACCTCCGCACAGGCTCTAGGTTAGGTCTGGATTGCTTGAAGTCAGCACCGGCAAGGGTGGGTAAGGCCAGGACCTTCTTGTGTTGATAGCTGTGACTGTGGTCTAAGCCATTTGCAAGATAATGAGATTTCAGGACGGCTCAACAAGACTCATGCTTCTGCACAAGGACCTGCTCCCAGGGAGATGCTCTACAACACGGGAAGCTGTGTATCGCGGTGACGTCTAAACAGGAAAGCTGGGACGCATAACAGCTACACTTCCGGGCCTTGACCAGACACGGTTCAGCATTTTCCTTCTACTTGCTCATTTAATCCCCAAGAAACCCCAAGAGGCAGACTATCCCAGCCCTGTTTGGGCCGTCAGGGGAGTGAGGCCCAGAGGAGAGCCACTCCCTCAAGGCCCTGCAGTAAATGGCGAGACTGAAATCTGACCTCACACCATCTGGCTGGAAAGGCTAGGGCGGCCTGTAACAAGGAAGAGCCAAGACGGACTCCATGTGGGATCTGTTTCTTCTAGTTTAACCTTTGCTTCCCACTGCTTTTGTTCACTAAGAGGAGACTGTCTATACACAATGACCTGCCTCGGGGAGCCCTGCTCCTCTGCCTGAATGTTACACCAAAGTGCCTTTGTTCAGGGAAACATCCTGACCCTATCCACCTGTGGATGGCTGCAAGAAAGAAGAGATTAACACATCCCTCCCCTTGGCTGGCCATTCCAGAGGACATTTGGAAAGCTTATGGCCTTTTTACTTTACTTCCTCATCTCCTCCCCCTCTCTGTGCTATAAAAGAAACTGGCAACCAAACCCAGATAAGATGGTTTTTTGGAGACGCTCGTCTGCCATCTTCTTGGGCTGCCGACTTTCTGAATAAAGTCGTATTCCTTGCCTCCACACCTCGTCTCCGATTTATTGGCCTGTCGTGTGGCAAGCAGAGCGAGCTTGGGCTCGGTAACAAGACCACCGCCCTACACACTTTCTTTGTCTGACAAAGTGAAATATGGTTCACTTAACGGTGATACGCTGTCATAAACAAACTACCCCATAAAAAAATGAAACAATTTCAGAATAAATCAAAACAGAATACAACACAGCCTTTCAATTCATCCAACTCATTTTTTAAATGGGGAAATTGGGGCCCAGGAAAGGAGAAAAGCTTGCCCACAGGCCAGCAGGTGGTGTGAAGATCCACCCTTCTTGATTTCAGTGTCTCTGAATTCAATTACCTTCTCTATGTTTCCTACAAAGCCTAAGGATGTGGGTATATTCTTTTTATTATTACAAAAACCAAAGGTGTATCAATAATCTTAAACTAAAACTCAATCCATTTATTCTTCACATGGAAATTGTGGTAAAAGGCAGCTAGGGATGTGATCCTGTCCCCAAGACACAGAATCCAGAATGGCCCATCTGGAGACCCCTAAGAGAACATCTGTTCTGAGTCCCCATTAAGCAGAGGGGAAAGCTGACCCGCCAGAATCAGCATGATTTTCGTGACTGTCAGAAGACAACATTACGCCAGTAAAACTGACCCTCTGTAACATAAATGGTGGTATCTGCAACTGTAGCAAAAACGTGAGGTCTTCTAATAGCTTCAGGTAATAAACATTTTTAAATGCAGAGGTGGAAAATGCAAAAGGTAAAGACCAAAATATCACATTGCACCTGCAGTTCAAGACAGAGTCCCTGCTCCCCAGCGGAAGGGACATCTGTGCTTCTCATCTACCAGCTTCCCAATTTAACAATTAAACAATTGGGATCAATTCAGAGCGGCCAATCATGAGGCTCCACCTTCCTGCCCCACAAGATGTGCATGAGACCTAAGCTGGGCCAATGGGATCATTTTAAGGAAGTGATTGACACTGAGGGAGGAGGGCTCTCCTTCCCCTGGGATCAAGACCCAAAAGAACCACCAGGCCTGGACCATTTCCCCTGCTGCACAGAGGCCACCTGAGGCCAAACCCAGAGGGAAGAGAAAAGAGACATGAGAGGAAGATACTGCTTCAGCCCTCTATCCAGCCACACCTGAAGCTGGCCTCCCCTGCACTTGCCACTTCAGAGAGCCAAGCAATTTCCCTTTTTGCTGCAATGTATTTGAGTATGCAAACAAATGAACTTTAACCAATAGTCCCCACTGAAGTCTTTCCACCAAAGAATCTTATTTCCCCAAATCACCCTCTTAACCACTTAGCCAAATTCAGAAGTGTTCTAGATATAAAAGGAAAACTCTACAGACTGCTGATAGGGACAGGGTTTCCTTTTGGAGTGATAAAAAAGTTCTGGAACTTTTGGACGATGGTGATGATCACCCAACACTATGAATGTACGAGGGTGAGTCAAAAATTACCTGCACCCCGGTTATATTAAAAATTCTATAAATTCTACAGCCACAGTGTGGATAAATTTTTGACTCACCCTCGTACTTCATGCCACTGAATCGTACACCAAAAGGGCTAACGCTTTACGTTACTGTACTTTACCACAGTCTTAAAAATGGAAAGAAAACAGGAGCTCTGCAAGATTCAAAAGACTACCCCCACTGGATGCACCCCAGCAAACAATCCTCTCCCCGTGTGCCCTGTTCTCCTGGCCACGCCGGGCCGGCCAGCGAGCGGGCCAAGAGTGGATGGCGGGGTCCAGCAGGAGACCTTTGCCCTTGGATATGCGTTCTTTGGCCTTTTCCATTCAGCTGCCATAAAGGAGACCCTTGAAAGCTGGTTAACCATTAAAACCCCCAACTGTCCTAGAGAAAATAGCCCGTGGGGGTTGAGTAAGCGGCCATCTAAAGCAAGGGTGCCCGTGCTGGACAGGGTACCAACCGCAGGGTTCACTGGTAATGCGATTAGGACAGGAAGCAAATGGTACTCACTGAACACTGACTATGTCCCAGGCACAGTGCTACCCCTTTAGGAGGAAATCTGACAGCCTATATACTTTTTTAAAGCAACTATCACCCCTGCTAACTCTGGAACCCCCACCTCCTGAAAGCATATTCTAAAGAAACAATCCAGTGGATGACAGAAAGGAGCTGTGTGTATTAAAATGTTGGTTGGGACATTACTTACAACAATAACAACTGGAAACAACTCAAGGGGCCAACACCAGAAGCATTTTCAATACATCACAGTGCACTTGTGAAATGGGACACTCGGCCGCCAGAAAAACGTTCATTACAAAGACTCTGCAGCCACATAATTTATGTAATTACCTTACGTTAGGGAAAAAAATAGAAGATGCTGATTAGGGCGTGATTTGCAGGCTGGGACTGCAGCAATGTGTGGAGGTGGGTGAGCTCGCCCACAGAACTAGTAAGGAAGATGGAAAAATAAGCCGTAATAATGGAATCATAGGAAATCTTTTCACCTGTTATTATTTTTTAAATAGAAGTTTTATTTAGGGATACTTTGGGGTTTATAGAAAAGGTGCAAGAGACAAAGCCAAGAGTTCCCACTTACCCAACAGGCCACTTTGACAACTGGTAACATCCGATGTTACCGTGGTACGTGTGTTAGAGCTAAGAAGCCAACACCGGAACATGACTACTAACTAAACTCCACACTTCATTCCAATTTCACCAGTTTTCCTGTTCTAGGATCCACTCCAGGACGCCACATTGCACACAGCCAGTTTTTTTTTGGTGGGTGCGTTTCGATGTCGGTTTTTGTCTTTTTACGATGCAGTGGCTTTTCGTATGTTCTCAGATGTGTGCGACCATCATCACGGATTTTAGAATATTTTAGAATATTTTCATCACCTCCAAAAGCAGTTAGTTACCACCTCGCTATCATGGGTTTTGGGAAATCCTGTTGCAAAATGGAGAACCCTTTGGTAAGGAGAAAATTGTCTCCCCCTCACTTCCCTTCCCCAGTTTATCTTTCTGGAAATTGGATTTTTTTCCTCGGCATGACCCTGTGCCCTAGCCCCTCATCAACTGCTTTGGAAGTTTCCGATAGTGTCGATTTTTGTTGTGTCCAGAATGGGAAAAAAGTTTTAAGTGGGGAGCTCTACAGGTAGAACTGTTTAGAAGCTCAGAGACAAAACCAAGGGACCACCCACCTTTCCCTCTACCTCTTAGTCTAATAGGGACACAGGGGTAAGTCGGTCATGGCCAGCGCCCAGCTACCCAGTCTAGGAATCTCCGCCATTGTTGATACAACCTTTGTCATTCTAGGGCCATCAAAGGCATCATAAAACCCCTGCTGGCGTCCATAAGGTTGACACTTATTCATTCACCAAGTGCTATTGAGCACCTACTGTGTGCTAGACCCCACTCAGAGGGCACTCACGAATGCTCCCATTGCGTCCCCATGGCCACAGCTGGAAGTCATCCATCACCCAACCAGGAAGTGGTACCATTTTGGTCATCCCACCAACCGCCTTCTCCGTGAGCCACCTGCCCCACCCACAGAGGTAGACACCAGCCACCGTGTTTCTAGTATTCGACAGTCAGGACTGCAAATGCGGCTACCGCCCTCCTAGCTGCACCTGGAAAGCAATTTGGGGTACCTCTCACCAGTGGTGCCAGTGGTCCGGAGACGTAGCACGACACGTTCAGAATCACAGACCAAGGAGCCAACAAGCCCAGCCCCGGTGTCCCTGCTGGATGGTGACCCTTTGTGGGATGTGACCCCCTCCCAGACCCTAAAAGAACACAAGGACAGTTACCTGTACCACCTCCTTCACCAGGGTCTTGTCCGTGCCGGTCTTGGCGCGCTGCAGCCCGCTGACGTTCTCGCCAATCCACGTGATGAGAGCGAACTTGGACCTCTTGCTCATCGCGTCCCCGGTGGTGAAGCGCACGAAAGCGAACAATCGGATGTCATCTGCACCAACGGCAAAAGGAGGGCACGGTGCTCAGTTACGACACCCCACATCCACATCCCCAGCAGGGGCGCGGAGCCACGAGGGTACCCAGAGCCACAGGGCAGGAGACAACGTTCCCTCGTTCAATCCCGGCAACAGCGCTGCAGGCTGGGATGCCCATTTCACAGACGGGAAGCGGAGGCGCAGAAGGGCCACGTGACACTGCCAGGCAGGTGAAGCCCAGGCCTTTCTGCATGCCACATCCGAGACCCTCCCCTCCCCTCATACAGTCAAAGCTCAAATTCTGAATCTGATATAGGGAGCAGACGTTCGTCAGCTCTTTTCATCCCAAATCTTTGAGGCCCTATTTGGAACAGGAAAGCCACATGGTGGAGAGATGGGAACCAGGCTGGGGCAGGTGAGGGGTGGGGGATAAGGAGGAAACAGAGACGGTGGCCCTCGTTCTGGCCTGGGATCCTGCTCTGGGCACACCGGGCACTCCTAGCTTATGGCCAGACAATCAGGCCAATAAAGAATTCTGAAGGGACTTCCCTGGTGGTCCAGTTAAGACTCCACGCTCCCAATTCCGGGGGTACGGGTTGGATCCCTGGTGGGGGAAGTTCCACTGGGTGTGCTAAGCTCAGTATATGGTACATATTCGATGACGCTGGTGTCTATTCTGGCCGACGGATCTATGTTTAAGTCTGTGTCATTTCCACATCACTTCAGAATCTCTTCCACAGACCACGGTGCTGGTTCCCCTGTCCTCCGCTGCTCTCCATCCCCGAAATATCAGGTGATATTCCTGAGTTTTTAAAGCGACGCATGTGTGTGTGTCCACCTTGGCACTCTAGTCATTTGAGGCAGGGTCATTCTTCGTGGTGGGGTGGTCCTGGGCACCGGGGGACACTGAGCAGCAGGCCTGGCCTCCACCCACTAGAGGCCAGTATCACTCCCTGCGGCCCCCGCCCCACGACAATCAACAACATCTCTAGCCACTGCCCAACGTCCCCGAGGGCAGAACCGTCCCCCCCCCCCCCACCCCGGGTAAGAACAAATTTCTAGACATACTTTGTGTCCCCATTTAATCAGGACCCCTTTGTGTTTTCCATCAAAATCCTGCACTTTTTGTTGAGGGCATCACATATCCTTACTCGGATTCATCTCTAAATAGTTCCCATGTCAACTGCAGTTATCCGTGAACTCTCATCCCAGCCCCACCCCCACCCCCACCCCCACGAGGCCGGCACGAGGGATGCTGCTGGGTGGGGATCCTTCATCTCATACCTGCCGCTTCACCCAGCTCATACTCTCAAACGGCTTTTCGTCGCCAGCTTTAGGATTTCTCAGGGACCCAACGACCCGTCGAGCTGTGCTCCCCGAGCACTGTGCGCATCTGAATCACCTGGGATCCAGCTAAAATGCAGATTCCAATTCGGCAGGTCTAGGATGGGACCCCGGGGTCTGCATTTCTAACTAGCCCCCCGGGGATCCTGGTGCTGCGGGTTAAAGGATCGCACCTGGAGGTTTCAAAACTTTATGTCTTTCTTTCTAGAATCATTCCAGGTGCCTCCATGCCAAATCCCGCACAAGGTATAGGTTCTCACCAAGACCCAAGGCCACCAGGCCTCTGGGTGTAATGGGGACAGTCTACACTGGCTGGTTAGTGCCTCAAAGCCTGGGCTTATCCTCCACAGCAAGCTACGCTGTCTGACGGGGAACCGTCTGACCGGGGGAGCTGAGACATGGCCCTGGCAGGCTCCAGACTCCTGATCCAAACTCCACATCCAGGCGTCTCTTAAAGGAAATAGACCATAATCGCTCTTCACGCCGGCACAGCGCCTCTCAGTTTATGGGTTAGTATTCACTGGGCCTTCATTAGGATGCTGGGAGGGGAGCCATGGGGACACCACCGTCACCATCATCAACAACGAAACCATCGTTTGGTAGCTGAGGCTGGGAGGTGGTGGGACGTGCCCAAGGTAACACGCCAAGGACGAAGCCAGCCTGAAGCCGAGGGCTGGGACATCTCAGGTATGTCTGCCCGGCCCCCCTCCTTAGGGGAACCACCCCATCTGGTCATGGTGGCCCTGGTGGGTTCCCAACCTGGGACCTGACCATGGGGGTTAATGGGTGACAAGGCAGTGAGGACAGAGAAGAAAGACCGGTCTCAGGGGCACGTCACAGGCCAAATTGACATGGCTTGGTGACCAACTGGCCGTGGGAAGTGAGGGAGGAAGAGGCCAGGGACAGGAGACCACGTGACCCCCATCTCTTACTCCCCGAGGAATCTGAGGTGATCCCCAAACATCTGAGCCTCAGCGGCCTCACCTGTAAAATCGGGTGATTTTTTGGTCCTCCCCATTTTTTTCTTTATTGAGATGAATGTCACACCACAAAAATTCACCGTTTTAACTATCTTAAAGCACACAAGTCAGTGGCATTTAGTACATCCACAGTATTGTGCAATCATCACCACTACCTAATTCCAGAACCTCTGCATCACCCCAAAAAGAACCCCCTACCACCAGCCTTCACTCCTCACCCCCCCTTCCCCCAGCCCTCAGCAGCCACTAATCCGCCTTCTGTCTCTGGATCTGCCTGTTCTGGATGTTTCTCACAGACAGGACCCGACACTACGTGGTCTTTTATGTCTTTTCTTTCCCTCAGCATGTTGGCAAGTTTCACCCACGTGGTAGCACGATCGGTACTTCATTCCTTTTATGGCTGAATAATGTTCCATCGTACGGACTGACCACATTCCGTTCTGTTCATGCACGTCTCCACCGAGGGACACTTGGGATGTTTCAAACTGGGGTAATTTTATACCTCCCTCCTTCATCAGCCACGAGGAGTAAATAGGATGCTGTGAACCCACCTGGCCCGGCACGGTAGAACCGTCTCCCCAGAGCCCGAGCTATGCGGCGGAGCTGCAGGTGGGGAGCGAGCACAGGAAACGAGGCTGGTGGGGCTGAAGAACTGAGATTCAGGCAGCCACGCACGGCTGGCGCCGGAGCCCGTTTGTTCCCGAGCATTTCCCAGCATCAAGGCTGCTTTTGGGAAGCCAGCGCCCTGTTCCGAGTAGTGTTATTGGAGGCACAGGAGAACCCTCTCCAAAGTGTTTAATTAAATTGCAGCCTTGACTTGAGGGGGAGGCGGGCCACACATCGGAAGCCTCCCGCCTTGTTAATGCCAAGACAACACCAGCAGAAGAACTCGCCCTCTGTTTCCATGGCAACCACTCTATTTGCCTTTCCCTCATTGGATTGCCTGGACATTTGGGATCCCACAACCACACTTGGATCCCAACCGCCCCATCACTGGCCAAAGCCAGTGGGAAAGTTACAAACCACGTGTCCCAAGTACCAGCCCAGGACCCGGCACAAACAGATGCCCGATAAGTCAGTCTCACACCCACCCCCAAGGACACGGGGAACCTGGCTTTTAAGACCTTCCAGAACTGCAGCCCAATGTCATTTAAATTATCACGGCAGGAGAGACTGCTTTTCTGGGTGCCTGCTGGTGCCTATCTGACAATGGTCTGGCCAAAAAGATTGCTGACGTTTTTGAAAATCTGAGAGTCACGTTTTGCTTACCAATGTCTGCCCCTTGGGATTTGGCACGACATTGAAAAGTCAGCTGAAAGTCTGAGATGAAAAACCTCTTGGTCTAAACGACATTCTCACAGCTACCCATGCAGACCTCTGTCTCCCACGCATCCTGAAGGAGGTTCTCAGCCCATTTGACCTCCAACTGGTCAATGCAGAAGGCAGTTCTCATTGAGTCGCTAACTTCCTTCCTCTGAACAAACCAGACAGACCAAACACAGATGTGCACACGAGTGTATCACCTGGGAGGCAGAGCGTGACCCCAACACATATATGACTGTGTGTGTGCCTATACGCACATGTGTGCATGTCCATGGATGTGTGTGAATATATCTGTGAGCATGTACACACTAGGAGGGCCAAATCGGCCAGAAGGTTGGTACGTGAGCTTACTGTCACCCCCATGGTGCCACTCGGTCCCCCATGGGCAAATGGCACACCTTTCCAGTCTGAGGTTGAGGAGTTGAGGTGCAGCTCTGGACAGCCCCGGTGGGGTGACCCGGGCCCAGGACTCACACCAGGGGACACCCACCCTGAGCCCCCTGTGAGAGGTCCCAGCACAGCTGTCTACACCTTCTACTCCCTCGACATTCTGGTCTACAGCGTCCAGGTTGAGTCCAAGTTCTGGAATCCATTAGAAACTCATCCCCACTTCATACCAGATCTGTGACGAGACCAGATTCCGGAATACCTCTAAGCCTCAGTTTCCTCATCTGCAAAATGGGTCAAATACCTCCCTCACAAGGTGGTTGTGAGGATTCAATGAAAAAGAAAGAGACGCGAAAGGCCTGGCTGATGGGGATGGTGACTGTGTTTCCGTCCCCATCTGTCTGGTGAAATTGCTCTCCGAAGTCCACGGTGGCCTCCTAACTGCTAAACCCAATGGGACAGCCTTGGGGACTTCCCTAGCGGTCCAGTGGTTAAGACTCTGTGCTCCCAATGCAAGGGGCCAGGGTTCGATCCCTGGTCAGGGAACTAAGATCCCGCAAGCTGCACAGTGTAGCCAAAAAAAAAAAAAAGAGAGAAAAAAAAAAATCCCTCCAGCGGGACAGCCTCCCTTGCCTTCCCACCTCTCTGCTGGCTTTCTGTACCTGCCAAACGTATGCTCACCCCACGTGCTTTCAAAACAGGGGCCCTCCTAGGCACACGCAGTCATGTAGCCACTCCTCCCATGAGTATTTCTTGAAGACCTACTGTGTGCCAAGCACTAGGGTGCACAGATAAGACCAAGGAGTGTCCTAAAGATAACAGAGGCTATTTATTGAGCACTTACTACGAGCTCGGCACCTTTCCCTTACACGCAGCTGCACATTTTTCCATCCGAACCTCTCTATCGGATCAGCACTGCTCATGATCCCATTTCACAGATGGAGAAACTGAGGCTCAGGGAGGTGAAGTGACAAGGAGCCACACATCCCTTTTCCCTGGTCACATCTAGAGCAGCGGTTCTCAAAGTGTGGTCCTCGGACTAGCAGCAACAGCATCGCCCAGGAACACATTAGACTGTGAATTCTGAAACTCCGGAAATGGGGTCTGGGAAGTGAGTTTAAATGAGCCACTGGAGGGGATTCTGATGCCTCCAAAGCCCGAGAACCACTGACCTAGAGGAAGAGGTGAGAAGAGGAGAGGATGGGGTTTTCAGCTCAGAGGACCCGCTCTCCCCCGGCCAGGAAACGGGGTGAGACAAAAGGTCTCGTGGGCAGAAAAGCTGAAGTGCCTGGAGTTCAGCCCCACCTTCCCCTTTTATTTTAAGGAAGTGATCATGTAAAGGAGCTTCCTGTATGGTCTGTTTTCTCAACATTGGAATTTACAGAATTCAAGGCATCTAGGCATGGTTCCCTGAGCATCTCACCAAAGACCACTGGGACTGTCCCCAGTGACTCTCCCTCCCCACCGAATCCCACAGCCCCAGAGAAAAGAACTAGAGAGAGAGCTGCTGAACCACGGTACTGGTAATAGGGAGATTTTCTGTGACCTCTGCATGTCTACTGACATAAGCCACCATTAACAAGCATTCGCAAATGCATCGCAAAACCACACACGGCCCCATCTCAGGGGGAGCCATTGACCAATAACAAAGCAAGGTTGGAAGCCCCGTCCCCGAGGACCATCAACGCCGTTTGCTGCCTTCGGGCTTTCTCTGTAGTGGCCCCAATTCGGGGCTGTGGACACCCTCCCCTTCCCACTCAGTAAGAGTCTTGCTCATGAAGAGATGGTCCTCACAGGGCATTAATGAACTCCACTCTCAAAAGGACTTGACCCTTTGGTTGGTCTGTGAAGCCTCATCATGGGCCAAGGATGGGTTATCAGTGTGAAACAGCTCCTGGACCAGCCGATCCCACAGCCCTAAGGACTCCTCAGCACCTAGAGACCCCAGGCAGGGCCCACTTGGTTCAAAGTCCTTCTCCTCTTTTCAAGGCTCCTTGCCTTCACTGACTCAGTAAGTTAATTTGCAGCATAAAGTCATTGCACGTAAAGTTCTCGGGACACTGCCTGGCAGAACTGTGCTCAGAAAGGCCAGCAGTAGTCACTAGGTGTTCTCTCCTCTGCAGCCCCTCCTGCTCCCCCACCGCCCTCCTCTATCCCCCTCCTCAAGCCTGCATTTCCCTCTCTCTCTCCTATCAATTCCTTTACCACCCCTTCCCTCCTCCCATCTCTTCCCTCCTCCAGCTCCAGGTCTAGGGCTAGACGGGAGGGAGGGACTTTGGAAAAGAGAGAGGGGGAAGGCAGGAGGGTGGGGCATAGGAAGGAAATAGAAAGACACAAAGAGGGAGGGATGACCACTGAGGGCATGGGAAGAGGGGTGAAGAAAAAAGGGGGATCAGACTTCCCTGGAATCACCAAGGCCACCAGGATGAGCTGCTCTAGTCATTTTCCCAAAAACTATGAATGGCACATAATCCCCACCAAGATCTCAAGGACTCCCTGCCCTCCTCCGCCCCTCCCACCCAGACTTGAAATCTCCTGAGGCTCAGAATCAGTGAGGGGCAGATTCTGACCAGTCACACCCAGTATTCTCACCACAGAGACCCTGATACAGGATCCATATTGACTGAGGGTCCCCACCTTCTCCCCAAAAAGACCCTTGTCTTCCCCTCTGCCTTTTCCCAAAGCTGGCACTGGCTGGAGGACAAAACCCAAGGAGACTGAGGCTCTGCTGTGAGCCAAGCAGTGTGAGGCTTTCTCACACTTTAGCAAATGGTCTGAACAGTTTTTTTCATCACACACAAAACACACACTCGGTGTAGAATAATTAGAAATACAAACAAGAGAAGAAAAAAAAAAGCCCCGCCACCTAAATGACCCCAGTAAACTCCCTACGTAGCACCTATGTAAACCATTGCGTGCATGTGCGTGTCCTTTGATCTTTTTAGCTGCTTTCATATCTGTCCAGCTCCTGTCATTATCCCAGCACCAACCACAGCGCCAGGCACATGGTACACATCCAATAAACATCTACTGGTCAACAGAAAGAAAAAAGAGAGAGAAGTAATCATTTCATAATTTCCATCCAACACTGAATTTCAGAGCAAGACAAAAGAAAGGGGGAAGGAGACAGCAGGAAATTGCCCCAGAGCTGGGCTGAAGCTGCCCTTACCTTATATAGACTCCCTAAGAAGTTATGCAAACAAGGTTCAGTAAGGAAAAAAACAACCCACACACCAAAAAGCTGAGCTGTCAGCTTCCACCAAGCAAGCTCCCTAGAGCGGGCATGAAAGGAAACGGGAAAGAATTCAAACATCCTGCCGCCTGGGGCAGAGGGACAGCTGGACAGTAGCCACAGCTGCATCATTTCCAGCGGGCTGCTAATGGAGCCCAGGCAGTGACAGACAAGGACCTGGAAGTGGAGAATGTCCTCTCTCTCTTGGACACAGAGGACAAGGGCTCTGTGGATGTGTGTACAGTCCTTGCATATGAGATCACACAGTCTATGGACATCGATTCTTTGTCCCACCCCTTCCTCAAAACAGGAGACTTCTCAAATGATTCCTTCCTCATTGAATTTTCATGAAATGAATGACCCAGCTTTCCTAGTTTGACAGAGAACACAAGAAAATGGAGTGCAGGATAGCCAGAGGAAAAGAAAGATGATTACTTCAGTAGAACCCTCAGGGAATGGGCTGATCTGAAGGCGCAGATTATCAGCTTAGGTAAAGGTTTTCCCCCAGTGACAAAGCAGCAGAACTTTTTTTTTTAATGATGACTTTTACTTCCTTAAATGGAAGTCAGTGTGTTACACTTGGCTACACCTTCTGACTTAGAGAACCGTGGCTGTACCAGTTCCTGGAGGCTCTGAGTACATGACTGCAGTGTTGACAATGAGATGCTCTGGGGACACTGAAGGATTCAATGTCTGATTGCCTGAGCACTCAATGCCCCGCTGTGCACAGCTCTGCAATCTTTTATCCACTTTTTATAGTTTTGCTGTTTCTTCCATTGCTGTTAGTTAGTCATTTGACAAACACTTGTTGAGCGTTTGTGGTCCAAAGACTTTGCTGAATAAGACACAATCCGAACCCTCAAAAAAGACACAATCTAGCAGGGCAAAACAGAAAAACTAAGTGTGTGAACACAGTGAAGGTAGCACCATAGCCTCAGGGGTATCACAGGGCATCTGAGAACATCAAAGAAAGAGAAATTAAAGCCAAAGAAATTAACCATGCCTGGGGGGATGGGGATCAGGCTTCACAGAGGAGGTGTTGTTTGAGCTGGGTCTTAAAGGATGACCCAGAGTTCATCCAGCTGACAGGGTAATGAGGAAGAAGGGGGCCCGTGTTCACAACTTGAGGGGTAGATTCTGACAGAACTCCACAGACAAAAGCACCAGCTTCTGCAGGCAAGTTCAAAACGCTTTCCTCTATCAGCCCCCCTCTCTGTCTCTGACTTGCCACAGGCTAGAGAGGCGTACAACTAGCTTCTTATTACTGTGTGTAAAACAAGAGTTTAAAGGCTCAGAATGACAGCCCTCAGGGCTCCTGCAGTCTATTCATCCCTACACCAGGAGCACAGGAATCCTGTGGACATCTCCAGTGCCCACAACCGTGCCTGACACACTGTCCACACTCAACAAACGTTACTTGAGTAAATGAGGAGCCTCTGCCCATCTTCTTTAGCAGCTCAGAAGCATTTTGGTCCCCAGTCCTCAACTGTGTCACTCCAGTGAGAGATGCTATCTTATAAGAATAGAATCAATCCCCTCCCTGGATTTTAAAGGTGTGGCTTCTAATGAAGAGACCAACAGAAATAATCAGATGTGGGCAGACAGGGAGCAACTGCCTGGTCTGGACAAATGTACCCTGTAATTAAAAGCGCCTGGGAAGGGCAGCCCAGGAACATGGTATTGCTAGGATTGCAATGCCTGCATAACCTGGGGCTTCTTCTCTCCCTTCCCTGCTCACATCACCAAGCACAGCGCCCAGAGGAGCAAAGCAAAAGCCAACCCCCAGCAGCCCAGAGAGCCAGTCCCACGTTCAAGTCCCAGCTCTGCTTCTCTCTGCTGTGTGACCAGGGCCCCGTGGCATCCCCTCTCTGATCCCCCCCGCTCCAAGTGGGGGCGTGGCGGGGAGCTTCTCCATCCCTTCTCAGAACCCCCGAGAGGTGGGGACGGACACACAAGTGGTTTTCACCCGCATGGCTGTTGACACTCGCAGCCCTCGAGTTCGCCCACACATTTACAGCTGACTCACCTCACCCTTTTATCGATTCACTTAGTTACTAACCCACTTGAACATCCAAGACAGACTTTCCTCTTCTCTTTAAGTACCCATTTCTGACGCAAGGGTTGCAGGCAAAGAAACATCTCCTGGGCGCCACTTCGGTGCCAGGCGCTAGACTGGAAGATGAAAACCCAGCTGTGGGTCCAGGGCTGTGTCCAGCTGTCAATCCTCATCAGAATTGAGGAAAGGCTCAGAACTGAACCTGGCACAGAGCCAGCGGGTGGAGCGCGTCTGGGACGCGTGCGCTTGGGCTGTGGCGGTGGGAAAGGCAGGACTGGCGGGGAGGGAAGAGTGGCGGAACCAAAAATGCGGACCTGGGAGGGAACCACAGGAAGGCCCATGAGGTCGTGGGACAAAAGTCATGAGAATAAAATGCATGCCGTTTGAGCAAAATCAGAGTCCTCGCCTGGGTCCCCAGGCCCCGGCTCTGTCCTCACCTCCCTGCACACGCGAGGCCACCACCCTGCTGATTTCTGCCCTCCCCCTCCCCCCCTTTCTTCTTTTCTTTTCTTATTTACTTATTTATTTGGCTGTGCGGTGTCTTAGTAGTGGCATGCGGGATCTAGTTCCCTGACCAGGGATGGAACCCAGGCCCCCTGCATTGGGAGGGCGGAGTCTTACCCACTGGACCACCTGGGAAGTCCCACCCCTTTTCTTCTTTACCTTTTCAAAACTGAGATAATTACATACCATAAAATTCACCCCTTTTAAATGTACAATTCAGTAGTTTTTAGTATATTCCGATCTGGATGAATTTGCTTGTTTTGGAAACTTGAAATAAACAGAATCACACAACCTATGGCCCTTCACATGTGGCTTCTCAGCATCCTGTTTCACTCAGTATCATGTTTTCAAGGTTCCTACATGTGGTAGCACGAATCAGTACTCCATTTGTTTTCATGACTGAGTAATATTCCATCAATGGATGGACCACATTTTGTGTATCCGTTCATCAGTTGATGGACACTTGGGTGGTTTTCACATTTGGGATTGTGAAAAACGCTGCTGTGAACATTCATGTACAAGTTCTTGTGTGTTTTATTCTCTCTTGGGTAGATGCTAAGGCATGAGATAGCTAGGCTTAGACTTTCAGGAACTGCCAAACTGTTTCCCGCGGCGTCTGCACCAGTTTCCTTTCCCACCAGC
Organism: Hippopotamus amphibius kiboko; assembly: GCF_030028045.1. NCBI lineage: Eukaryota > Metazoa > Chordata > Mammalia > Artiodactyla > Hippopotamidae > Hippopotamus > Hippopotamus amphibius. The sequence continues at coordinate 4,267,963 of NC_080201.1, read as the reverse complement.
AGTGCGCAAGGGTTCTGATGCACGACATCCTCTCAACACCTTTTATTATAGTCTCCTAGTGCACGTGAAGTGATACCTCACTGTGGTTTGACTTGCATTTCCCTAATGACTAGTGATGCTGAGTGTCTCTTCATGTGTTTGCTGGCCACGTGCATGTCTCCTTTGGAGAAATGTCCACGCAAATCTCTTGCCCTTTTTTTACTTGGGTTGTTGGTCTTGGTATTGTTGAGTTGTAAGAGTCCTTTACACACTCTGGAAGCTAGACCGCTATAGGATGTTTGGTTTGAGGGCTTTCCCTTTTGCTGGGCTCACTCCTCGCCACACACCCGCATGCCTGGCTCCTTTCCATTCAGGTCTCGCCTTCATGTCGCCTCCACTTCAGGCCTCCCCTGACCATCCTGGCTAACAGTGGCCTCCCTACAATCCCTCTCTGGCCCGTTGCTTCATTTCATTTTCTTAGCACCTTCCTCTCGTTCTAAAAAGATCGGCTTTGCTAGCTTGCCTATTAGCTGCCCCCGCATTCAGCGAGTGTAAGCTCTGTGATCTGGGTCCCCCAACTCCCCCAGTATCCAGAGTGCCAGGCACATAGTAGGTCCTCAATGTACATTTGTTGGATAATGAGTAGTTACCAAGAGCCGGAGAAGAAGTTACTTTCCCCAAATTGAACACACAGCAGTAGGTTTTGCCAAATCAAGAACAGAACAAGTGATGTAAATCAGCTATACCTCAATAAAATTAAAAACAAAACAAACGCAAAAAAATCAGAGCAAGTGGCATCCCAGTTCACGGCTGCAAGAGCTCGCCGGAGTGAGCACAGGCCCTCCCTGGTCGGGCAGGGGGCTCACACAGGGGCTGCACAGAGCCTGGCTCTTTCCACTCCTCAGGAGCCCCAGTGTGTGACCCAGAGGGGCCCCTGGCCTGCTCAAGGCAGCAGCTTCATTCATTTGCAAGCCATGAACAATACAGTCCATTCTAGAGTCAGGGTAGGATTATAGCCAAAAAAGGGAAGAAAACTACTTCCGGGTCAGATCAGATGACCTCCAAGGGACATCCTTTCGGTCAAAAGTCAGAATTCTTCCCTGGGAAGAATGGAGGTGTTTGAATTAAGGAGTGTCGCTCCCCAGAGACCACCACAGGCTTTCCACTTGAACAAAGGCAGAAAAATTACATCTGGGCTGCATATTCTCAGAAATGTGCCACCAGCCAGAGGCACAGGCCTCGGGTCTGCCCCTTGGCGTTCAAGAAAAAAGCTTGTGGAAAATTGTTAAGAGAAGAGCTCCTAAGAGTTCTTATTACATAGAGGAAAAACATTTTTTTTTCTTTTTATTGTATCTATATCAATATATTGTTAAGTACACCTACTATGGTCATCATTTCACAATATATGTAAACCAAACCATCGTGCCGTACCCCATACACTCACACAGTGATGCGTATCAATTGTTTCTCAATAAAACTGGGGGGAAAAGGAGCGAAAAAAAGAAAAGAGCCCACCCATGGTCTTCCCTCCTTGTTTCCAAAGAATTTCAGCTGCACGTGTTGGGAAGCAGCAGGGTGTGAGGAGTGGCAGCCAGGAGCTCAAGCACTGGGTGAGAAACACAGCTCTGCCTCTGTGCAACCCCTGCCCACTGCCTTGATGGCTCTGAGCCTCAGTTTTCCTGTCTATGAAATGGGAATGACAACAGGGCCTACCACATGGAGTCATGGTGTCGATGAAATGAAATCATCATTAGATGACTCTCGCGGGCAACACAATGGACCCCAAAGACGTCCACGTCCAAATTTCCAGAACCTAGGATTCTGTGTCGTGACGCGGCAAAGGGGATTTTGCAGGCGTGATTAAATTAAGGACCTGGGCATGGGGAGATTATCTCAGATGATCTGAGTGGGCCCAATGTCATCACAAGGATCCTCATATAGGGAAGACAGGGAGGCAGAAGGATCAGAGAGATGGCATCGTGGGAAGGACCCAACCAGCCACTGCTGGCCTTGAAAGTGGAGGAAGGGGCCGCCAGCCAAGGGATGTGGGTGCCTCCAGAAGCTGACAAAGGCCAGGAAATCTATTCCCCTTTTGAGCCTCCGGAAGGAACACAGTTCCGCCCACACCTTGAGGTCAGCCCAGTGAGGCTGATTTTGGACTTTGCCCTCCAGAACTCGAAGATGAGAAAATTCTGTTGTTTTAAAGCACTCAGTTTGTGGTCATTTGTTACAGCAGCCACAGGAAACTCATACAATGACCTCAGCACAATTCCTGGCACAGTAAAAGCCCAGCGTCCGCCATTATTTTTTAAGTATTATGATTACTTATTATTGGCAAGAAAGCTTATACAAATGCACTAATGATTAAAAAAAAGAATAAGTGAATGAGGAAAAATGAGACAGATGATCAGCAACTAAGTCCAGAACCCAAACAGGATGTCAGGCAGGTTAATTCCAAATGCACTGATGGAATAAAACACAAAATGCTGAGGTTAACAGCCCTGCCTTCACACACAGGCCTCTGGGGACCTGCCCCTGCAGAGGCCACTGAGCAGAGTCTGAAAAGCCAAAAGCATCAAATTAAGTCAGTGAGGAATGCAGCCACGCACGGGCTCCGGGGCAGGGAGCTGGGCCAGAGGCCAGTGGGGGTGAGGGTTTCAGAGTCTCGGCACCTGCAGACCCTCCAAACGGGCCATTGGGCTGTTATGGCAGAGGGGACAGCGAGCCATCCAGGGGTGAGCTCAGCTCTCAAACATCTCAGAGGACTGTGTTCATTCATCTATTCAACACACACCTGAGGAGACTGCCAGGTGCTGTTCCAGGTGCCGATGGTACAGCAAAGAACCAAGCAGAGCAGGCTGCCACCCCCAGGAGCTCAGATTCTAGCAGGAGAGTCAGACACCAAACAGATACATGAACGCTCACGTGGATATCGCCTGGGGAGTTGGTAAGTGCTACAGCCCATGACTTGGGTCCACACAAGGGAATAACATACCCACTGGGGAAAAAGAGATGGGGACTGGGTACCCATGAGGGGTGGGGATGCCCCACTGAGGATACCACCGCCAGAGAGACAAAGTCTCCCTTTCCAGGATCTCCCTGTGGAATTGAAGAAACAGACGCACAAGTAACTGCTGCAAAATGTGATGAGCATCGCAAAGACAAGGAGGACGTCTGAGTGGAGGGGATATTTACACTGGGCCTTGATGGATGTATAGAAGTGCTCCAGGAAAGCAAAACAGATGAGGACAGGGCCAGATGAGGGACAACCGTGCACAAGTCCCAAGCAAGGGGGAGGGCAGGGCAGCACAGGACAGGGGGAAGGCTGGGAGCCTCGGACACAGACCTGGGTTCAAAGTCCAGTTTTTCTACCTATTACATCATCTCAAGCAAGTGACTTCTTTTTCTTGAATGAAAGATTCTTTAAGTTCTGTAGTGCATTACAATTTTCAAAAGTTTCACACACATGGTTTCATTTAATTCCGTAATAACCCTTTTCCCGCCTTGCTCCTATGTTGCCCCCCTCCCAACTGGTAACCACTAGTGTGTTTTTTATCTCTGTACTCTACCAAGCAAGTGACTTTCGACTCTCCGAGGAAATCATCAGATTTCTTATCAGTAAAATGGGAATGGCTCCTACTCTGGTGTCACTGTACTTACTACATACACACCCCTCGTGGATAAGAAAAATCAGCTGCGCTAATACATGCAGAGCGCCCACACAGTGCGGGGCATTTGGCAACCATGGGGTCAGAATCATGTGCTGAGAACGTTCACAAGTGGGGTGAGCTGGCGAGCATTCCGTCCTAAACGACATTCCGTGCCATCTCTAAGCATTTGGACCTTATGGGCAAAAACTACCAAAGGTTATTAAGGGGAGAGAAAAGCACCCCCATCCCCACCTCCGCCTGGACTGCAAGCTCACCAGGGTCAGGAAATTCAGCATTCAGCAAATGGTTTGCATACAGCTGGCACTCAATAAATGCCCCGGAGAAGGAAAAGCCAGGGTCAAGGGTGGAGCCCAGGAAACACCCACACTTATGGGGCATGAAGGGAAGGAGAACCAGCAGGAGGAAGTGAGAGCAAGAGATAAAGAGACAGAAAAGGAGAACTAGGCGAGCTTTGCAGTACAGAAGCAGAGGGAAGGGGAAATTATCTTTTCAGTAAGTGGCGGTCACTGATAAAGCCTGGAAGGAGGGCAAGTGGAATAAAGACAAAGAAATGGCCACTATATTTGGCCACCAGAAGGTGACCAGGGGCCTGGGCACGGGATGCCAAGCTGCAGATATGGGGGGGATGTCAAGATGTAAAGAGGTGAAAAAAGGATGGGAGATGAGGACATGGATATAACATCTATACGATCCACCAGCAATACTTTCAAAAAGTTTCCATTAACATCTGAAGATTTTCAAGGAGCAAAACTCAATTCATGGGCTTCCCTGGTGACGCAGTGGTTAAGAATCCGCCTGCCAATGCAGGGGACTAGGGTTTGAGCCCTGCTGCAGGAGGATTCCACATGCCGCAGAGCAGCTAAGCCCGTGAGCCACAACTATTGAGCCCACACGCCACAACTACTGAAGCCCACACACCTAGAGCCTGTGCTCCACAACAAGAGAAGCCACCACAATGAAAAGCCTGCGCATCACAACGAAGAGTAGCCCCCACTCACCTCAACTAGAGAAAGCCTGTGTGCAGCAGCGAAGACCCAACACAGCCAATTAATTAATTAATTAATTTTAAAAAAACCTCAATTCATTTCAACTAGTTGAACACTTCTGTTGAACCAGAGACACCCTACTTACCAGGAAAAGGGACATCTAGCAACCTTCTCCATGGGAAACGTGGCCACGAACTCCAAAGCAAGCACAAATATCCCCCAGAAGGGCCGTCACAAAGCCTACGCAATCTTATGACACAAAGAAGCCACACAGTGCAGCTCAGGGCCTCCCAGCAACAGATGTGTGGGCCAAGAAGGCAGTGGGAGACTGAATTTTGCAGAAAACTGTGATGGTAATGTCTCAATAGCCCTTCAGGTGCCACTTAAGGATCAACACCCAACACTGTTTCTGAAGCAATAGAAACGATATTTCAATCAACCTTTGATGAATGCATGATGGATAGATTATTTAGCTCTTTACAATGTCCAAAGCACCATCACAGATTTACAGCTTCCTTTTGACCTCATATTCCCTTAGACTCACTAGACAATTTCTCTCCTTACTTTCGCACTCAAATTTCTAAATTTGAGCAATGCTAGGGGGAAAATGTGTATGTACAACTAGGGGGAGAAAATCCAAGTGCAGAAGAGCCAAATAGACTGCACCACTTGTATGTGTGTTGTACAACTGCACACACAGAGGCCATGGACTGCAGGTGTATTTACCTCTTTCCCATCCCATCCCGCTTGTGGTAATAGCAAAGATTCTCTCCTTGACTAAACTCTAACCAGGCTCTTCTGAGCTCTTTTTCAACTAGGTCTCAACTTCCGGACTTCTGTGTTCATCTCTGCCTTATCCATTTTCACAAGGATCCTGCCAAGTCAGTTGTGCCTGAATTCCCCCATCCTCCTTATCTGATCACCCTTGATATCTAATCGGGCTCCTCATCCCCACCCTCCCCCAGGGATGTCTGACCACTGGCCCGCCTTCAGCAAGAATTCCCCCCACCCCTGACCTTTCCTCTTGGTAACTTTCTACCCACAGATCCCCACCTTGCTCCTTGACTATAAATTCCTTCTTTTCCTTGCTGTATTCAGAGCCTCATCTCTGTCCCCTGTAATGGTCCCTACACCTATCACAACAGTTCCCTGAACAAAGTCTGCCTTAGTGTTCTTTAACAAGTGTTAGAATGAACGGTTTTTAACAGTAAAGACACCCCCGTTTTCCTTAGGAACCATCCCACTGCCACACTCAGTCCCTGGTAACGCTGACCCCACCCCAGAGGGGAATTACCTATGCCTAAGCTAATGCATTTTGTCACTCTTCCTGGGAGCAGAACAGACCAGAGAAGGGGGCTGTGAGAGAGAAGGAGGATGTACGGTCAGGAAGGGCCTCTTTCAATCCCTTTCTTAAACATCTATGACAAGGGGTTGGGCAGCGTCCCCTGATATACCTCCCATGATGGGGGTCTCACTACCCACAGTGACAGCCCATTCTAACGTGAGGCCAGTTCTTCCTCAGCCAAACCCAAAATCTGTCCCTGAAATTTCTATTGTTTGGTCCTCTACCACATGGGGCTGGGATGAGGGTAGGAATACTGAAGAAGTCCACACCTTCCACAGGACAGTTCCTCAAACATCTGAAGACAACACTCCTGTCCCCCTGAAGTGTCTTTCCAAGTAAAATATGCCCCATTTCCTCAGTCAATTCTCACATGAGAGGTTTTGAATTCCTTGCCCAACCTGGATTCTCCTTTTTCATCCTGTCCCAGCCATCTACCCTGGGTGCTATGGCCAGCACTCTTTTAGAGGGAAATGATAAAGAACCCACTCGAGATGGCTTAAGGGAAAAAAAAAATTGGCTCATGAAAGCAAACAGCCAGGAGAGAGCTTCAGGCATGGCTGAATCCAGGAGTTTAAGCCATGTCATCTATTCTCCACCCTCCATCTTTGGCTCTATAGCTGCATTTTCAGGTTCCTTCTCCAAATGGTTGATGGGTCCTGCAAGCCCCAAGCCTTCAATGTGCTTGCAGGTTTCAATCCCAGAGAAAGATAAAGGGACCCTTTCCTAAGAACTGTGTCCAAAGTCTAAGGGATGGAGCTGATTGGTTTGGCTTGAGTCACATGGGTCCAACATCAAACCAATCAGTTAACAGGCTTGTTAACAGTTAATGGCTTACTCTTATTGGCCAGGTCTGGGTCATGTGCCCTCCCAGTGAGGAGAGGCAGTCAGCCCCACTGGAACTACACTGGCCGAGCAGGATTATTATAAAATGAGAGGGAGAAGCTCCCCCAAAGAATGGGATGCTGGACAGACAAAAACATGGAACCTCACATCTCTCTGTGAATGATGCTTTGAGTTGAACACTCCAGACTCACCAGAGCATCATGGGAATATCATCTGCACCCAGAGAGACATCTTCCAAGGTGTGGTTATTAACAATAACCACAGTTATTGAGCACCCACTCTATACCAAGCCTTGCCCTACAAGCTTTATGTGTATCATGTCAATTTACCCTCACAACAACCCGGTGCACCACGTGCAGTCACCATCCCCATCTTATGGACAAAGAAAACAGAGAATCTGGGAGACTTGCCCAAGGTCACACAGCGCAGCAAGGCTACAAGTCAAGGTAAGACACCCTGCCTCCACCATCAATGCGCGTAACTGATCGGCTCTAAAATCTGCACCAACGGAAAACTGGCTTCATTCCCAGATGTCTGGATTCTTTCTAAAATAAAACTGCTTGCAACAGAGTACTTTGGGGTCCATCAATAAAAGATCTGTTAAACAGTGTTACATTTAAATGAGGGAACGTAATGGAGCCACTTTAAAGGCTGGGTGATGACAACAAAACATCAGCTGCATGAGGACAGGGGCTTTCTCTGCCTCCACATTTATCCTCAGTGCCTGGAACAGCTATACCCTACAGAGTAGCCGCTCTGTAAACACTGGAGGAAGGAAGGAAGGAAGGAAAGAGGGAATGAATGAATGAAGAAATTTCTGAGTGTTAAACTATATCTGAACTGTACCTGGCTTTTATTCTCTTCTTTCTGCTTAGCTTGCTTCCTGGATATTCTGCAAAGGACGTGCATTACTTGGAAGGTACAGAAGCAAGACGATTTCATAGCCTGAGCCATTGCCCCGACACATACGCACGATCTGTAAGCCCTTTCTGCTGAGATCAGAGAGATCACACGGCCGGTCAGTGTGGCAAACAGCTCCTTTCTCCTTTGCCAGCTGAGCCCTAGCTCCTCCCGACTCCCTGTGGCTCTGTTGGGGCCCCTTCAGCACAGCCTGGTACCCATTCCCTTCCCGTCACCTCTTCCCCTCCCATCTCTCTTGTGCTCTCGGACCACACACTGCACATCAATTAAATCCACCAGCGAGGTGACAATCACAGTGATTAGCATTCACGGGGCACTTTCTGCGCCCTTGGCACCACGCACCTGCTTCTTCAATCCAGCTGATGACCACATATAGCAAAAGAATGAGCAGGTGAGTAAACGCACCTGCTCCAGGTCACATGACTGCCAGGTGTTTGAACCCAGGCCGTTTGAAGCAGCCCAGACCTTTAACCACTGTGCTAACCACCTCTTACCATGTCCTGAGCCCCTACTGCATGCAGACTCGGGCCAAAGATCTAATGCATGCCCGCGTGGGGCCTACTGCCAGCCTGGGGTCAAGCGCCTCTAGTGGGCGAACCCAGAGCTGAGTGCCTACTGTGTGCTGAGCTGGGGCACGCACTGAAAGCTTCAGCGCACAAAGCACGCTGCCATCCTAAGCGCTAGGAGAATAAAATTAACGATATAAAAAGTAACAGTAACAACAGCCAATGCGCTCTCCTTTTAGACATATCATTTCAGTTAACCCTCCCAGTCACCATCCGAGGCCAGTGCCACCAGGACCCGCATTTTAACAGACCAGAAAACTGTGGCGCAGAGGAAGGAATGTCCTTGCCCGAGGCCGCACGGCAAGAGGCAGAGTTTCTCTGACTCCCAAGGGCCCTGGCTGTGGAAATGCAGAAGAGATTGCACCAGGCTGGTTTGCTGGCTCAACCCCAGATGGGCAGATACAGCAGAGAGGAATTCCACCCAGAGGGAACCTCCAAAATCACTGGCCTGCAGGCTGGGAGTGTTACACAGGGTCAGGCCGCAGGTTGCGCTAAGAAGGCTGTGGGCAGGGCTTCCTAGGTGGTGCAGTGGATAAGAATCTGCCTGCCAATGCAGAGGACATGGGTTCGATCTCTGCTCCAGGAAGATCCCACATGCTGCGGAGCAACAAAGCCCGTGTGCAAAAAAAAAAAAAAAAAGGTAAAAGAAGGCTGTGGGCGCTCCCGGGCAGGAGATGTGGGTGGGGGAAAATGGAGTGGAAAGCCAAGCAGACAGTCCGCACTTAATGCAACGGGCAGGTGGGAGCTATGGGTGGTTAATGAGCAGAGGAGAAATTTGATTAGAGCTGTGCTTTAGGAAGAGTTACTCCCAATGGGGGGTGGGGCTGGGGTAGAATGAACACAAGACAAGAAAGAACAAGGGCTGAGAGACTGTTGCAATTAACGGGGGCCATGGACCTGTTCTGGGATTGCCTCTCTTCTGGAAGCAGCATGCCTTCCTTTTCACTCTTCCCTTAGGAGACCACCCTCCCCTACCCTGTGTCCTGGTTTGGGTGGGCCTGCCCCTGCCCCCACTCTCAGGGGGAGCACTGATCCCGACCTAACCAGCCAGCACATCAGTGATCAGTTCACAACAAGCACGAGAACCCAGCCAGGCCGAAGAGCATCTGCCAGTCTGGAGACTTCCACTGAAATCAGTGGCAAAGGGTCTCTCTGCCCCCATCAGCGTGGCTCTGCCTGCAGCCTGGCAGCCGGGATGTCAGTGACCGTCTCCATCACCGCTCAGGGAGAACTGCCCTCCTCCCCCGAGAAGGGCAATGAGGGAGGAAGACAGAGCTAGAAGCGGGAGGAGGGGTGAGTGATTTGGGGCAGCCTTACCTGCAGCTAGTACTTTGCCTGGACTTTGCAACCATGGAAACTACAGACTGATTTTTTTTTTTTCTTAAGCTAATTGCACTGGGCTTCTCTCACTGCACCTGACAGATCTCTGACCATCCCACATGGACTGAAGTTTGGGGCAAGAAGCAAGAGTAGAGGTGGTGATGGAGCAGTTAGTGCAGAAGGAAGGGGACCAGGTGAGTCCAGCGCCGGAAGAGCCAGTGCAGAGCACAGAGAGCTCCAAATCCTGCCGGCAGAAAGAAACAGGAGGACAAGGGCCCCACGACCTTCCAGATCCATGACCTTCAGGAACCAGCTCCTGTGGACAAGGACTGGCCAGCCTAGGGGCTGAGAAGAGGTGACAGGGAGAGGATGGATGGGCAGATTCCATTCTGGAAAGCCCGAGGGAAGGACAGGAGAAGGAAGACAGTAGCCAGAGGGCAGAGGAGGGGCAAAGGAGGGCGTTTCAGAGAGGATGCCCGAGGAGGGGCTGTGAGGGAGGAGAGAGAGCCTGGGGGCGGGGGGTAGGGGTGGGGGGGGGGGTGGGCAGGGAACCCTCCACCCTCTTGTTCCCTGAACACAGAGGGAGGAGAGACTAGGTACAGTTTTCAGGCTCCCAGGTTCACTGTGACCCTGTGAGAGATTTGGAAATAGGAAGGCTGGGCCAGAGCCAGAGCCTTGGGCCTCTCAGGACACCTGGCTGGGGATGAGGGCCACAGAGAGGCCTCCCTGCATCACATGAATGGGCAAATGTGTCTTCTGTAACCTACAAACAATCCCACAAGCCCTGACCAGAACCTGCTGTACCACTGAAGAAGCCTCATGGCTTAGAAGTGAGACCTTAAACCACTGCCTTAGCAAGCAGGGGCCAAGAGCACAGGCCTCAGAGCCAGCCTGCCCGGGTTCAGGTCCCAGCTCTGCCATGACCTTGCTGTGTGATGTCAGGCAAGTCACTTAACCTCTCTGGGCCTTGGTTTCCTCACCTACGGAAGGGAAGCAAGCTCAGTAACGGAGACAAGGTGTGTCCAGTGCAGTGACTTGCATATAGAAAGTTACTAGTCAGCGTTCTGAATCCTCGGTCACTGGGTTATGAGGACACAGCAGTTGGATGGAACCGGCTTTTCTAAGACAAACAAGAGCAGACACGACAACCATAACTCGCCTATACATTTGTCCAACAGATGGCGGGGGAAGGAAGGCGGACTTCCAGCCCAAGCAGACGGAGCCTTCAGATCCCACAGCCCGTTCATAAGATTGACAAGCAGCAGGGAAAGCATTTTTAGTTCTCCCACCAGGCCCTCCCCACTCCCATCCCTGCTGTTGGGGGAGGGGTTGGAGTAGCAAACCACAAAGCCCCAGGGAGGGAGGAAGTGTTCTCTGACCACAGCCTCACCCGATGGCTTGGAGCATCTGTCCGGAACCTACTCACAGGATGCTCTTTCTTCCCAGGGTCACCTTCTCCTACTCAATGGAGAAAACAATAGCTTCAGAGGTGTGTGTGTGGGGTAGGGAGGGGGAGACCCCAGTCTGATGGGGGGGGGGGGGGACGGTGATGGATGGCCGGCAGGAGGAAGCTGCTACTTTACTGTCCAGAGAGGAAGGAAGCTGGCCTATGAAAAAGCCTCAGAGCCAGCAAAGCAATAACTGCTGCTGAAGCTCCCAGTCATACACCAAATCGTGGGAGCCAGGGGTCTGCACTTACTCCACCTGTAAAAGTAGCCATCACGGTGGCGGAAGGATAGAGGTGGTTGAGAGACTGGGCTCCTGAGTCAGGGGCCTGGGTTCCAATCCTGGCCCCACCAGGTCTCCACGAGAGACCCCATGCACCTCATTAGATGTGAGTTGTAATAATACTTTACACATCTGATATTTTAAACAATCCTTTCCAAAAGCAGTGAGTGAACTTCTAGAGGTAGCTCTCAGGGAGACATGTTAGTTGAGAGAAGATTTAAAAAACAAAACACACACAGGAAAAAAACCTCAATACCACCCAACCCAAAGCAGACACTTTATAAATATTCTTTGAATTAGAGTAAGTGTAAAATACCATTTGAATAAAGGGACCATTGGATGATCCTGGGCACAATATTGTACTTTTTATTTCACAAATGACCATGTCATTTGTACAGGCACTGACTCCCGCATCCTCACAACATCCCTCTAAGATTACAGGTGAGGAAACCAAGGCCCCGTGAGGTTAGGCGACTTGTCCCAAACCACACAGCTAGAAAGTGGCCACACTGGGATTCCAACCCACCTTGCTGACTGAGTCCCCACCCTAACTTCCAGGCTGTGCTGCCTTTGTCTGAATGTATCTATTTCCAAGCTGGAGACCAGAGCTTGGAAAAAAAGAGTCCATTCTCCAATCTCAGCTTTGAAAGGCCCTATTACCAAAGATGCTGGACCTTTTGCTTCTATGGGGTGGGGTGGGGCTGTGGTTATACATGCATGCATTCTTTCCTCCTAATGGTTCAGCACACCCCAGGGTAGGGCATGAAGTTTACAAATCCTAAGGATTTTGCTTGAAAGACTTCTTACATATGAACACACCTGTGTAATCGCCTCACACATCAAAATACAAGGAACATTTCCAACCCCACCCACATTCCGTGTACCCCCCCATCAGTGGCTATCTACCCTCAAATGTGACCACTCTTCTGAGTTTTCAGACCACAGATTAGCTTTGCTTTTTCTATAATTTCATATAAATGGGATCATATGGTATGTACCCTTTCATATCTGGCTCTATATTCTACAAATATAACACCAGCACATGAACAATGATGGGGGGGGAGGGGGAGTTGGAAGCTGACCATTTCTATTTCCTGCAATAAGTACCACGATGGTTTTTATTTGGGCTCACTAACCGATGGAAGGGAAAAGTGGGGAGGGCTGGACCCTGGAGTTTGGAACTGCGAGACTTGAGGGTGGAAAACTAGTGACCCACAGGGGGCAAAGGAGCTGCCCTGCCTGAAAAGGTTACCGTGGGAGAGAGGAAGCCAGGCGGTCACCTCTGATCGCTCTGGATGCCCAGAGGGGAAGAAGCTTTTATAAGGCTTTAAAACGCTCAAATCTGGTTCCTCCAGCGCCAAAGGCGCCCAGGGTGGCCACAGGCTTCTCCCAGTTTGGCCCCTGCCGCTCCGCTCCCTGGCACTGACAATTCCCCCCCAAAGACGGGGAACTCCCCCAGAAGGCGCGTCTCCCTACCCGTGCACTGTTGGATGAAGTCCTGGTACTCCGCTCCCTGCTCGCCGGGGACGATGGTGGAGCCGTCATATTTAAAAGTCACCCTTTGGATTGGGAGAAGAGAAAAACACACACACACATCAGCGTTGGTAGCTGCATGGCAGAGCTTCCAGCAGGACAATCTAAAAGATGCTCTGGCTAGGGAGACGCCAGCGCTGGCTTTCCACACTGTCCCGAGTTAAGGCTGCGGGAAGACAGCACGGGACGAGCCTTCATCCGTCCCGTCTGGACCACGGCTCAGCGCACCAGGCCCCTTGCGAGCCCGGGGAGTGGGGCTTGGAGAGCAATGGAAAGTTCCTCACCAGATGACTGCCGAGCCGTCGTCGCGCACCAGGTTGTACGCCGTCCGGCAAGCCTCTTTGTCGATCTTGGTGGCCATCGCCGCGGTGCCGCAAGGGGGATGCGGGGCTCGTAGCGACGGAAGAGCGCGCTTCGGGCCGGCTGCAGGGACCGCAGAGGAGCGGGGCGGCGGCGCGCCGAGGGCGGGCGGGCGGGCGGCGGCGGCGGCGGCGGCAGCGCGGGGAAGCGAGCGCTGAGCTCCGAGCTGCCAGCTCCCGGCTGCGAGCGCGGGTGCAGTTCCGAGCGCGGCTGCAGCGCGCGCCGGACCCAGGCCGCGCCGCCCCGCCCCCCTCCGGCCATTGGCCTCCCGGGACGCATCCCGCTCCGCCCCCTATCTCTATTGGTCGTAGGGGCTTATGGGGCGGGGCGTCTTTACTCGCCCGTGGCCAATCCCAGCCCGAGTGGGTTGCGCAACTCTGCGGTGGGGGCTGGAGAAAGGGGCTTTTTCCTCCTTCCTCCTCCCTCCTCCTCCCCACTCCCTCTTCTCCTCCCTCCCCCAACCCCTTCCTCGTTCTGCAGCCGTCCCCCAGCTTCTCCCCCCATTTCCTCCTCCCCAAGCCCTTTCTCCTTTCCGTTTCTCTTGTCTACTCCCTCTCCCTCCTCCCTCCTCAAGTCTCCCTCCTCCTTATTCTCTCCCCTCTCCTGGCCTCCCCTCCTCCTCCTCCTCCCTCCTCCCCCTTCCCTAACCCCCTCTCCCTCCTACCTATTCCCACCTCCCCTCCCTTCCCCCTCTCCTACCCTTGCCTCCCCTCCTCCTCCCTGTCCCCCCACAACAGCCCCTTCCTCCTCCCTATTCACTCCTCCTCCCTGCCCTTCTCCTTCCCTCCTCTCCCCTCCCTCACCTTGCATTCCCCCCCACCATCCCTCCCTCCCCAGACTGCAGGGCTGCAGAGCTCCACGGGAGGCCTCCAAGTGGGCGACTTAATGCACCAAACCCAAGGAGACTGCCGCTGCCCCCGTGTTTGGCTCCGTGGTTTCTAGGTAGGGAGGAACTGGAAAGAATAAAGCGTTTTTAAATAGGAGGGGATAGAAAGGGGACTGCTTCCAAAACGCTGGTGAGTTACAAGGTCAAGGCAAGTAAAAAGGCCGGACCCCAGAGACCCGGCTTTTGAATTGCATCC